>NW_024582410.1:0-102500 GCF_018398535.1 Haplochromis burtoni | reverse complement strand
AGTTAAATTAAAGTTTACTGTTCGCTAATGAAAAACATAAAAATGCACATTGCTGGTAAGTTATTCCAGCTCAAACTGAGGTTAATTATTCAGTTGGTGTTTCTGATGCAGTCACCAATGAGCCTGTGCAGGTCAGACTCTGCAAAATATCCTTGATGTCTCTTTGGAACTGAGGAGAGGTCATTCATCAGCTTATGCAGCTAGTCTTGATGACCCTACTTGAAATTTGCAAAACAAATGGAACTGTGCTGAGGGCACTCTGCACTCACAGTCATATATATGCAACTTTCCCAGTATGTGGTAAATTCATTTAACCGCTTTGCATCTGTAATCTAACACAGATATATCTGCATTTTCTGAGTTGGTTACTGTGAGTGTGCTATGTGTGTAAGGTTGTAATCAAGCAGACAAGTTAATGATTTTGGTTTAAAGTAGCAAAACAGTGGTTATCGCTGTTGACTCACAGCAAGAAGGTCCTAGGTTCTAATCCACTTCCCAGCTGTCAAGTTTGCATGTTTTCTCTGTCCATGCGTGGACTTCCGCTTCCTCCCACGGTCTAAGACTGTGACATCCAAAGACTTGAAATGTATGTCAACTGATTATTGGCTGTAGGCCCAGTGTATAGGTGTATCAGTCTCATGGGATTCACTCAGCTTTAAATGGAAATTTATGTAAATTTAAAATAACAGAACGTGCCGTGTATTTTAGTTTACAGTCTCTGATTTGTGGGCATAAATGTATTCCTGTTTTTTTTTGGTGTTTTTTTAAATAAAATGTGTAATAGCAAAGTTACTTTATCCAAATGCCCCTGTCAAAGTTGAATGCTCATCCATTATATATGCTCTGACACTGACCTTGTATTCTGTACAAAGTCAACACATGCTTGTGAATTGTTGTCACCGTTTGTGCTGGAGGGATCTAAATGCTCTCTCTATTTCTCTATATATTTATTGATTTATTTTGAACTTCTAGAATTATCACATTTTCTTGACTAAAACAAACCTCTAGAATCTTCACTCAACACCTCACAGACTGATTACGAATCGCATTGGCGTTTAGAGTTCATTCATCCTTTCACTCCCATCAGTCAGTTAGATGCTGAGGTTGTTGCTTGTGCCACTTGCCGGCTGCTGTAACAGTGTTGCTCCTGTTAGTTAATCTCACAGGAAATTTGCTCAGATTTGTCTGTAATTACAGTAAACACTTGCTTTATATTTCCATAAATACATCTAAGTGTTTGTGCCAGCTCTTCATATGGCCCACATTGTCGTGTGTTTGTGTAACAAAAAGACGAGAGAAAATGGAGAGAATGGGGCCCTCGATTTATACTGTTCAGTTCATTTTTCTCAACCCTTCCTTACTCCACCTGGACATTTTCAAGTTATTGCAACAAGTAGGAGACCTTTCTGTGTTTGTGGCTAAAGAGATTTTCTTTCCCAGCCGGTGGCCCCAGAGGACAGACTTGGGTCATGCACTGCTAATAGAAGTGACTCAAGCTAATACTAAAATCTCTCAAGTGGGAGTTGCACATCTCAGCTTTTCCCTGCCGTTTTCTGCCTGTATTAAAAGGATTTGTAGCCGGGATTTGGATGCTTTCAATAAATGATGCAGTTCATACATATCATTAGTTATGAGCCAAGAGGACTGCTAGTCTCTGCTGGCCTCTGCATCACATTTAAATCATCTGTCACAATAGATTTGGTGGGAAAACAAGTTCAGTGCTTGGTAACAAACAGAAGGTAAATTACTTCCTGGATTCCTCACAATCTTAGATGATGGAACAAAATAAAAGACTGTTTCATCTGACTGAGGGATAGAGCAAATAAACACAAGGGATGGCAAGCGATAGCAGAGAATGGTGGGGAGGACACTTACAATTCTAGGAAGATTATTTTGTGTGTGTGTGTATCATGTTTACATATCTTTGTGGGGACCAAAAATTGGAAGTTTACTATACTTGTGGGGACAAAATGCCCATCCCCACGAATTTGAAGGCATTTTTGAGGCTCAAAAAGTGGTTTTAGTGTGAGGGTAACAATTAGGTTATGGTTAGGTTTATGCTAAGACCTAACCATAACCTTAAAAGGTTAATAGTCTGCACATAATACCTCAACTGGATACAGGTCCGGGATAAAAGAGTAGGAGAGCCAAATTCCAATAATATTTTATTCCACATGGAAATCATTGATTGGAAAATTGGACCTGCCATCACCTGAAATTTAAAACTTTCTCCATTAGCTATTAGGTTTAATTTTAAAATAGACTAAACCTTTAATCCACATTTGCCCATTTTAAAAACCACAAACAAAAATGTTTAACAACCAGGTGAGCAGTATGTTTAGCAGATAGATAAATAGATAGTACGTAGAGCATGTAATTAGTTCAAATGTTGAAAAAGATTTTATATATTAGATGTAAGTGCTCCTACGTCCACATTTATGAGTCACAGAGGAAGAAAGGAACAATCCCTTCACAAAAAGATCTTTAGCATGGTGTTACTTTTTCAGAGAACATCTACAGTATTTTAATGGAGGAATAAAAGTAGAGCAATTAACTGAATGAGCATGCGTTGTCATGCTATCTGCCATCAGCAGATTGGTCAATTGGTCGTAAACGGATGGGTATGGTTGGGAATAGTATTCGGGTAGGCTGCGTTGTTTAAACAATGCTCAGCTGAACCAAAGGTGTGTCACCCCGTGTGGTCTTCTGCTGCTGTAGCCCATCTGCTTCAAGGTTCAACATATTGAGGATTCAGAGATGCCCTTTTGCATAGTTTGGTTGTAAAGGTATGCATTTTATGTAAACCCTAGAAATAGCTTTATGGGAAATCAGCAGTTTCTAAAATACTCAGACTGCCTTGTCTGGCACCAGCAATTGTGTCACCTTCAAATTGTATACGTTGCTGAAATATGTCATGCACTGAATGCAGCTTTTTAAATTCAGTACATGATTTTATTTTATTTTATTTTTTATTGATTAGCATTCAAATATCTCAGTGAAAACAGAACAAAGATCTACCACAAAGCAAGAAAGCATGAGACAAGGCTAATCTCATGCTTTCTTGCTTTGTGGCTAATCAAAAGGTATTGGCTGACATATGACATATTTCTTAAGGCAAATAATGAAAAAGAAGTTTGATCATTACAAGAAACACACAAGAAAACAGAGCCATATAGCTGAATGGGGCAAAAACAGCATGCATCAAAAGAAAGTGTACAAAATCCAGAGATGAGCAGCGGAATGCTACTTGTAAGAGTTGCAGTTAAGAGTTTGTTTTGGAATTGGGGGGGGGGAAAGAAGGTTTTAGATGTTTACTCCTTTATCTTTTCTATTCTCTTGTTCTTCGCTGCCCTCTGGAAGCAGAAGCAGCTCGGCTCTTTTGAACATTTTGCCTTTTTGTTTGTACGCTCACATCTTTCTGTGGACATGTGTGGCAGCTGAAATAAAAGACAGACATATGCTATTTGCAATGCTCCGCATTTGGGATCATTACCTCTAAGCTAATGTTAACAGAGGACGAGCTGCTGTAGCAACTGAAAATATCAATTAAAATCTAACCATAATTAACTTTGAGTCTACTGCTCACGTTACACTTACAAAAAGCAACATATAGAGACAAATAAGCCTCATTCTTTGGTGTATTTGACATATATTATGTTTGGTTTTTTTGCATTGCTTCCCTCAGAAGCATAGTAAATATTTCTGTGGGGAGTTTCATTCATCAGAAGTGGTAATATTTCTACCTTTTAATCATGAGATCAGATTCTCATGTTATTGATTAATTACCGCACAAATGCTGGGTTGCAAAAGTGTCAATTATTAGGATTTCAACACACGTAGCTTGTTAAATGACCTTTTCCCCCTTTGCTATGTTGTTAAAGGAAGGAAAATGGTTTCTTCTAATGTTTAGTCATGCGTGGGGTGTGTGTGTGTGTGTGTGTGTGTGTGTGTGTTGTGTGTGTGTGTGTGTGTGTGTGTGTGTGTGTGTGTGTGTGTGTGTGTGTGTGTGTGTGTGTGTGTGTGTTGTGTGTGTGTTCCCGTGTGTCTATGCTCATTAATCCCCTTCCAATCGGGCACGACATGTTCATTAGCCCGCTGCCTGTTTGCATTGTTAACGCTAAGCCTCAGCCAGAGCTATGGCACATGTGCATGGTTTTTTTTTTCTTATATGCGTTAATGAGTGTGCGAGTGCAGGCTCTTAACAAGCACAAGTCTAGAGAACAGACACATTTAATAGTTTGAAAGAAGAGGAAGACAAATGCACATAGTTGAGCTGCCGATAAGTACAGTAAGATAGGGATGCTTTAGGAGCAATTGATGTACCCATTAAACTCCCTGAAGACGGAGACACACAAAGGCTCAGATTGCCACTTTAAAATACCACGGTGTCACATTTGAAGGAGTTCACTCATTCTGTGTTCACGATTGCTTAATCTCATTTTGAGCCCTCGGTGTTCTGTTGTTAAGCTTCCAGTAACACGTTTTGAGTCATGTCACACATGGCTTGTAGCAGTGTCTTTATTTTCCACAGATTATGTACGCTTTAGATCGCAGAGACCTGATAACAACGCCTAAGTTGTCGGTTTGTGTAGAATTGCTTCTGTTACACGACCAAAGACAAATGGAAAGACTAATGAAGAGAATACGTGGCTTTGACAGCTAGTTCTTGTAATGTCCCTCCCCTTGCCCAATCAGTGTGTTTCCCTGTTGGGCTCATACATCACCGTCTTTACTCCCTGTACCCTTTCTGGGTTGTTGTGATCTTGTCTGGTTGATGCATTGGTCCTTTAAACATCCTTAGACTCTGTTGGTTTCTGCTGCTGCTGCCGTGTAACTCCCTGGTGACTGACTTTCCACAAAAAAAAAAAAAAAGAACTCTGTGCCATATTTGGTTCTTTTAGCTTGGACTTGAGCAGTGGTGTATCCTGAAATGTTCACTCTTAGCTGGATGTCATTTTCTCTCTGTGTGTGCAAAAATTCTTCTTCATTCTTCAACTTAAAAGACCAAACACACTGCACCAAATTGATCTTCAAGTTCAGTAGCGGTGTACTTTGGGGTGGATTTCTTTCTTTTATTGGTAAAGTTAGTTGGAAATGATTGTAATTCACTAAAGAAATGGAATAAACAGCTCTACCCCAGCCTACCTGCACCCTTAAAGCTCACTCAGCATGGCGTACCTTGTCTAATCGATGCAAACAAGCAGAAAAAAACTGTCAGATTTTCCCCTAAGCTAGCTTAAAGGCTGCAGCTTCATAAATACTGCACAGACATGAGAGTTTGGGTTAGCGTTAGTATTCTCACCCAACAGCACTTATTTCCCAGAATAGAGAAAGATATCCAGGCTTTCAAATTTATGTTAAATTAATCATTCTTTCACTGTCCTTCCTTTTTTTGTACATTGTCTTCTCTTCCTATTTTCCATTCTTTTGTTCTTTATTTCAATCTCGTACCTCTTACTTTCGTCAGTGATCGCTTGCTTTTTGGCCTGATCCTCCCTATCCTGTTTCAAATGTTTACCTCTACTCATTGTTTCTTTTGTTTCTTCCTTTTTATTTCTTAATTGCTTTTCTTTTCAGTCAGCGTGTCTTCACTTTTTCCATTTTTTCATCCTCACTCAGCCTTTTTCCCTGTTCTTGTTCTGCTTTTGTGTTTTTTCATCCCAGTTTAGTTCGGCGAATATCTCAAAGCCCAATTTGAATGCGCCATGCATAGAAAAGCGCGTCCTCTCCTCCTCCTGCTTTCATTTCCTTTTATATTCTTTTCCCATCTCTCAAGGTTTAGTTTTCATACCTTGAGTCACAAAATAGACCGTGAAGGTCTTACGAAGGTTGTGCTGTTGTGCGTGTGTGTGTGTCTGTCTCTCAATATTTCAGGATGATATTTTGCGTTCAGAGTTCACTCTATTGATTCCCTTAGCATACATCCTTTGAGTTGTGATTGCATATACATGCACCAGCAGGGTTTTGACTGCCTGAGTTGTTTGTGAAGCTTAGCAGCAGGTTGTTGAGAGCTGCAAATGCCTCATTATGTAAGATGTGTTTACCAGATGCCAGTCTACAGTTTCATTTGTCCCCTGTCTCACTTTATCACTCACATTTGCGTCTTCTAAGCAGCCATTTTGGCTCGCTTCTTTTTCCTGTTCTACCTCTGTCATCTGCTATCTTGCATCCCAGTTTTACGTGAGGAAAAAAACAGATGTCCATATCTTATGTTATACACATTTTTTTTGAAACAATAGGAATACATGCCTTGACTTAAAACAATGCCTTTGTGTTTTTGCCTCATATGATGTATTTTCATGTATGTTTCCACATGTTTCAATAACCTGCTGCATCCATTTCTCCTTTTCCTAGCAGTGATTGCACCACCCATAAACTCGTCCAGAAAATAATAAAATAAAATAATAAAGGGATTTGCTTTTGACTATGAGAAAGCACAAGATCTTCAGCAACAGAAGTGGATCTGTCGTATAAAAAGGAAAATTAAAATAAAGGGCGAGAGGATCAAAACAAAAATAAGGAAAATTGCTTTATTGGTAATTAAAGTTATTAGCTGGTCCCTGTGGTAAAACGAGTGATGAAAAACAGATAACTCTTCTTACATCTCATGATGAGTGGGAACATTTATTGAGCTGCAGGCAACTGCATTTTATTTTTGGTATAAATCAAAAAGGGGCTGTTTGTTCAGAGAGAACTGTGTTTCTCTAAAGCTGTAAATTCTTGCAATTGCAATTCTTGCAATGGTTCCCTTTTAGTGGCGATCTGGTCATGAACAACATAAAGCTGCAACACAACATAATGTAATGTAGGATCTGACTTAGTAAAAACCTAAAAAACCTCATTCATAAACAGGAAACTGATAAGTTTGTAGCATAAACCTATTCGCTGGAACGTTCAAGACAATTCAGTTACACAGCAAAAAGCATTGAACACCAAGCAGAGCTCTTTATATTTCTCGTATACGAGGGAGGCCCGAGCCAAGTGACGTTCCTTCCACTTGACCCCAGTTGCTCTCGTCCGCTCCCTCGTAACACTGCTGTGTGTGTGGTCAGAGTGTGACCCTATAAACAACTTCCCTAAACCTGCTGGTCTGGAAGCCCAGCAGTTCATCTAAACAAAAGGCACTTAGACTAAAACAGATATAGATATGTTTATCATACCACAAAACAATAAGCGAAGGTACGACCTCTCCCATGCACCCAGGATGTGGGTGTGAATGCCAGAACACTCTGGAATGCACACAAAGTCTTTGCAGACTATTAAGGATCAACCCTCTACCAACATGACATTGATTATAAAACTCTAAGCATATATGAGTAGATATTTCTAAGCATAAATGACAATCCAACAATATAAATCTAACAGAAACAGGTCATAATAACACAGTAATCAAAAGATATACGAATAAGTACCCTGCTACTAGGAAAATGTGAAACTGAAATCGCAACATACAAAACCATACTGAGAGTTAATTTTACGTTTTTTTATTCAGACGGGAAGCAAAAAAATCTGTCTGGCAAACCTTTTTTCAAGCAACCCAAACAAAACTAAACACTCAAACAAAAAAGTTTTGGACTCTCAAACCCTTCGTCTTCTCTTCTCCCAGCCCAAACAGCGCACCTCTCTGTCTTCCTCCTTGGATGTCCAAAGGCCGGTCAACCACAGCTGTGAGCCCAGCGAGGTGAGCTCTTCCCTCGGCTACGCCAGCTTCAGCACCAGTCCCCCCGCCAGCCCTCCGCTCAGCCCCAACCAGGAGGACTCTGCAGGTTCCAACGACGACTGTCAGCTCACAGGTAAGAAGCATTAAATGCCCTTTACCTTCAGTTTTCCAGTTACAAAACAAGATGATCATTATTGAAGGCCTGAGCCTCAAGTGAGAACAAGTCTTTTACCTGGAATGTAATGACATCTCACTTCCCCGAGGGGAAGGAGGGGGAAGCAACACAGATATCTTCTCTAAGGAGTAATGCTGTGCTATTTATATAACCCTTTGCATTAATGTAATGGCAGCAATCAAAGCTACTAAAACACTTCTTCCTGTTTTAATAGATGCAAATTAAGACTGAGTAACTTTGGAATTAAAGGGGAAGTGTACAAGTTTAAGGTGGCATCTAAAGGGCTGTTTTAATTATTTATTGTTCTATGAGTGTCTTTCCTAACTAATTTATCATTTGGTCAATTAAGAAAAATAATTAAAGAGATTTATTCATTCTTTGCTGCCTGACCAAAAATCTGTCGAATCAGTTTGATGAAAAATAACATGGTTGTGAATAATGTGTTTTTTTGGATATTCACTAACATGTTGCCTGAATTATTCTTTATTTTTGGATTAGTGGTGTTTTATCATCACTATTCTCAGTGAAGCATCTGTAGAGAGGGAGTGAAATGTGGTTTGAGCTAAAATGAAAGGGAATGTAAAATCTGTTCAGAATATTTAAAATGCCACATTTCTCATGTGTATAAGCCAGCTGGTGTCTTGGTGACTGCCTCTCTTACTAAATATCTACTCTAATAATGCATAACGCACATATTTTATCTGAAAGTGAATATAATGACTGCTTGTATGTTTCGGCATGTGGTGCATCATTTTTCTTGCACTTGGGTTGCTCATTATAACATAGCTAAGCCCACCTTTTTTTTTTTTCCTCATGTTTTCCTTTTACATGTTGTCACTGTTGCCTTGGTGTAAGTGATGCTTAAACTCTGACTGCATAGGAACCAAATAAAACCCTAATCTCTTTGTCCTGGGTCCCAGGAAATTGAAATCATATTTCTACTCATTCTATTCTGGTGGCCATAACCAAGTGGCAAGCACCTTAGAGGCTAAGAACATGTCTGAGAACAGCTGGAAGGTGTACAGAGTGCACCATGAAAGCTGGACCATTTCTGACTGAGATGAATTAGAGATCATGATCCAGGCTACACTAGGCAGGCAGACAGTTTAGCAACAGCAGGAGAACACTTTATCTTTCAGTTAGGCAATGCTGACTTCATTCATCAAAATAAATGAATAATATCTCTATTTGCTACCACTTGCAGATGCTGGAGCCACTCAAGCTATTGCTGAAAGGATAGTCATATTATTAGTGCAAACATATTGAAAGATGCCATTTTATGTTTGTTTGCATTCAAAGTTATCAGCACATCCCAACACAAACACATTAGCATGATGTTTTTAGATTACATGCCATTTTAACTTGTTAAACTGTGTTTGCATAATCTGCCCTAGACTTTGTTTTGACGAATACAGCCACACCAGCTACTTTTACACAGCATCAGTTACTGCAGGTTGGCTCTGGCACCGAATGTTCAGCGGTTAGTTAGACCTGTCGGGCAATGCAGGTTCACAGTTATGAAAATGCAACATTTTCAAAACTCCCATTTTCCACAAGCAGCGTGTTCCTCTCATTGGCAAAAATAATGGATTATAATGGATTCCCAGAGGACTCGTGATTTTCTCCTCATCAAAGAAACACCGGTAATTTTCCAACCAGTGAGAATTTAGTCAGATGAAAACATCTGAGCAACCAATCAGCCAGGTGATCTGGAGACTACAAACTTCAGACTTTCCTCTGTCTTTTCCCTTAAAGCTAAATGCATCAATGCTTTGCAGTTGTTAACATTTTTTTTTTTAAACTTACTATTAAATATTCACCGAAAATCTTCTTTGCTTTTGCAGAGAACTCCACTAATCATGGCAAGCCAGTGAAAATGAATGTATTTAGCCTGATATATTCACCATTTTAAATGCTTGTGGGGATGTAACGAACAGATTAATGTTAGAGATTAAACTATTACTACTGAATAAATCATGTTAAATATATTCTTTTTAGTCTGGCATTTAAAAAGCAAGATTTTAGGGTAACAATATAGCAGATGAATCGCACATCTGTTCAGCTTTGATGCAAATCAGGATGCAAGCTTGCTGGCTATCTTAAAAACTAGGCTCTGAGACATCAGCAAAAAATTCTCTGTTAGTCCAGTGGGGAGTCGCTTTTACTGTCACACCAGATGAAACACTGTTTCATCATTAGATGCTCTCCCCCGCTGAGTTTCAAAGTTTCTTCTCCAAAAGGAATATTCGGAGTAATGAATGAGGTGTTCATATAAGAGTCCCGTAATCAGTGCATCTGAGTCTTAAATCTGCACACGTGCACATTTCACTGCATTTATTTAAGCTCACAAAATAAAAAAGTAGCATAAATGCTAATTGATGCAAACATGTTTACTATTCATGTGCCCCTTTTTAAAAAATTGTGACTGCATATTTATGAGTTTGACACATTTTTAACATCATGGACTTTCCATTACCATGTATGTCTCTATGTAAATTAGGGAATATTTTTGAATATTCCTTAAATTATAAAAAATCAAGTCGTTCATGCGACGATTTCTACTCCTGGTTTTATGTGTGTATGTATAAGGTGGCTATAATGTAAAATTGGCACTTTAAGGTTTGATGGTAGTTAGCAAACAGGAGAAAAGTCAAAAGTGGAAGACTATTACAGCTGTCAAAATGTTCTGAGAAATAAAGAAAAATGAGGCTCCGCTCAAACGTCACCAGGTAAAGCTAGCATGACAGATGTACCAGAAATATGCACCATCACTGGAGATTAGAAGTGGGTGAGTGAATAGTTCTAAGTCAACACTGAATATTATTTTTGCTTGAAATACCAAGTCCTACAGTAAATCCCCCTTTTTATTAAAAAATAATTTTTGTACGTTTATGTCGGCACAATGTAATATTTAATTTTCAATATTTAATTTAAGTATTTCTGTATTATGAGATATTTATTTCTGACCTTCGTTTCCTTGGTGTCATTTCCTAGAACCTCGTTTGTGTTACCATAGTGATAAAATCCCTGTTGTCATGGAAAAGTGGTGGCCTTGGCGATGGTTAGCTTGTGACGTGGTAATACTTCCTTCTCTCACCTGGCTTTCAGTCCAACTGTCCCTCACACCCGCAGCTATCGGGCTTCCAACAAAAGAGGCAAAGCAAGGGAAGCTGTCCAGGCAGGAGACATATTCGAAGTGTGTGTGTGTGTGTGTCTGTGTGTTTCATCCGGGAGCAGTTCAGAGACCCTGCTAGACTTTGATCTGAGTAGAGCCTCAGCAGGGGAAAAACACATTCATTATCAATCCACAGGTGCATGTACACAGACACACTCGCGCGCGCACACACACACATGCACACAGGCGTAAAACTGAATGAGACATCTTCATCTAGTATTCCTATTGAAGCATTGCGGTGGTATTTATGTTACAAGACTGTGTTATTTCCCTCTTAAAGCTACATAATGAGCCTTGGCCTGTCACTGATATCTGGTGGATGACTTCTGAGGACGGAAACTGAGGAGCAATTATTGATCACAGTCTCGAAAATCTCTTCTTTTTGACTTTTGAAAACATTGCCTGACACTATGTAAATATATCGGGCATGGATAGTGTTCATAGTTGAATTGCTGAGTGGATACATAAAAATTTAATGGCTTGCAAGAAGGTTCTCGTGCTTAAATAGCTTATCAGTAGTTCATTTAGAATGCACAACCACTTAAAGTGTCTTTTGGACACTGTTGCCTAAAAGGCATCCCACTTCTCAGTGCATTGGATCAATGCATTGATCCTGTACTTAATAATTATGCATCCAGTTATTGGTTGAATGGATGCAATAACATATACTGTATTATGTAAGATATTTGCTCTGTTCATAAATATTGAAAGATGAATAGAGTAACGAACAATCAGTTAAATTACATTCCAGGTTATTTACAGTCATGATTGGCTAACTTACTCTAATTGTAAACAATCTTAAGAATTTACCATATTCAAAAAGAAGTAAGCTAAGTGGCTAATCATGTATCTGTAACCTTTTTTAATCATGAGCTGTTCAAACTTTTTAATACATTTTTATTTTCATTTTAGAAAACATACTTTTTCACTCTCCTGGAGAATAGGCACGAGTAGACTGATACCACTCATGTCCTTATTTGTAGACTGTAACTACTACTATTGCCTATTGCCTAAGTACCTAAAGGCTGAAGTTCCTTGAGTGACCACTTGGTGCTGGTTCCAAAAACGAGTCAGTTCTTATAAACTTGCATCGGACCTGAGATAAAGTTTTCTCAACTTCCAGGCGGGCAACTGAAGCAACTACCAGTGAGAGTAAAGATTACTGTTGATTGATACGTGACCTGGTAGTAAATACATAAATACATTAGATGGTCACCTAGGCAGCTGGAGCGTGGAATATCTGCAAGCAACGAACTGTCAGCTTTAATGCGATATGCAATGAGCAAATGGTTCCCAGCATGGATGTAGCTTAAACCTGTGAGAACAGAAAGACTTTCCCAAAAAGAAAGTTTCTTTCTAAATGAAGACACAGTTGTGACTGACCTGACGTCTGCAGAGAATGTATTCCAAAGAAAAGGACCACAGTAACTGAAACACTCAGCACACTTGGATCTAATAGTCACAAGATTTGCACCTGGTGACCTGAGAGGTCTAATTGGGTTATAGACACTGAACCAGTCGGAGATGTAATAGTGAGCCAAACTATTGAGAGCGTTATGAACTAATAGAAGCATTTTAAAGGCAATTATGTGTTGAAATGGGAGAAATGACTTTAACACTGGGGTAATATGTTCAAATTTCCATGTAAGGACTTTGACTGCTGTTGTCAAAGTTGTACTAGTGATGGTTTGGATAGTCCAGCAAGTCGAGTGTGACAAAAAGCCGTTCTGATGACCTTATTGATATGATTATCATAACTCTATTTATCCAGTATTATGCAGTCTATGGATGGACCTTGTTATGTGCAGGACATCATGGTGGCCGGATACATCTTTTATTTACAGTCCATGTTAAAGACAGAGTATATATTAGAGACTCACTAGCTTGGCTCTGTTAATAGCTGATACATTAGCCCGTTAACCTCTAATTCTTTTTACAGGATTGATGTGTCATATAATGTCTTGATGGGTGTGACAACTTTTAACTCTGTTCTCCAGAAAACAAGTAAAACATTTTTTCTAAAATTTCAAGACTTGATTAAATTTACTTTTCTTGATTAAGTCCTTGCAACTTAGTCTTTGGCTATAGATAAAAACATGAATCAATAAATCCATTTTATCTCTATTTTTCAGGAGGAAGCATCACATTACTATTTTAACCTTTAGAGCATATAGAAAAAAAATCTTGTTATAAAAACTGGCTGCTGATGCAGACATACTAAAATTTTACATTCTGGGGGAGGGATTGTCTTCTTATAATGGATGTGTAATGCCTTATCACCCTGCTTATGAAAACCTATTATATAAGTCCTACAGCACTTTATAGATGCTGCCAGTAATGCCTTCTAAATATGTATACCTCTATTTGTTCCACTCTTTCTCTGGATGTGTGTCTCCCTCACTCTCCTTGCTTGAAGTTCCAATACCAGGAATAGATTGGCACCCATTTATTTTTCTATTTAATTTTTTTTCCTCTATTTTTTTTCCCTCCTCCGTCTTCTTCTGCTACGCTGCTCATCCCGCCTGCTCTCTCTACTTATTAGCTTTATAAGGCCTATTGTGGGGTTGCCATGGTAACAAGTGGCTTACAGAGAGAAAGAGAGACAGCGAGAGAGAGAAAATGAGAGAAAGGAGTATATATGTATGTGGGTACAGAAGGCAAAAAGTCACAGAATTCAGAGGATGCCAGTGAAAAAGAGTGGGTGAGAGAGAATGAGCGTCTAATGTTGCAGAGGGGGTGGGGGAGCCTGGTGATGAACAAAATTCAGGCAAATAGAAAGAATGAAATGTGAGATTTCAGGGGGCTGGTTTGAGAAATTAGGACAAGAAAGTGAAGGGAACACGTTTTTCCTGGCATTCCATAAAAGGTCTTTCCTTCCTCCTGCTACACATCTGTCTGTCCTCTGATTATTCCTTTCATTCCTCCCTTCAACACTGTGTACTTTCCTTCAACCCGAAGCAAAGTATGCAGGTGTCAGCAACCTGCGTGGGCAGTTGGACTATAAGGATTCCTATTTATAACCCGATCCATCCCTGGTGCTGCTGTTACACTACATAACTAAAGTTTATGTAGTGCTGGACACTGCTTTGAGAGGATATTCCTCCAGCGCAGACCAACAAGTCTAATTCAGTATTAAGCAAAGTCAGTGGAACTGTCGACGCAGTTGTCCTTAATGAATTATGCAGTGCCCCCTGCGACAAGTCAGCAGCAAACAGGCATAAATCTTCAGGTCTCTATTTATTCCTCTGAGAGCTGTTCAGCTTTTTATGCACTCCTTATTTTGTTATTTTCCATGTAATTTAAATGGCAGTTGTTTTTTGTCTCTTGCAGAAGTTTGTCATTACATTAAAAGCAGCAGTAATGACTATTATTATACCAACGCTAGGTCAGGTGATTCATGTAGTGTTAAAAGGGATCACTAAAAGTGATTAACCCACAAAGACCTTATCTTGCTGTTTCCCTCAGATTTTTTGCTCGGGACGTGGTGTAAACCAAAACAGGGCAAAGTACAACTTCAGCTAAATACTCAGTTTAGTCCTTGATGCTTTAATTTATTTTAGTTATTTCTGTGCATTTTGCTAAGAAAATGGGAAATAGGTGCAGCAATGTATTGAAAAGGTGCAAATATATACCGAATTATAGTACACCAGTCTAAAGGAAAGATCAGTCTGGGGGAAGATAGTCTTTCTGTAGGTTAACCTGCTTGTAAGTCAATATTCAGTCTGACTACTTTTATTCTTTGTTTTGTTGTTTGTCGAGATGATCCTACGCTGCTTAAGTGATGCTGAAGTTTGGGCTCTGTGAGGCCAGTCCATCAATGATAGTGTTTGATGGTGTGTAATCCTACTGAGGTATGTTTTACTGCTTTGGCTCTGTGTAAAACATACCTCAGTAGGATTTTCTGGATCATATTTATGGTGAAAAACAAAGTAGTTGCCCATCAGACACTTTCCATGGTGGATCAAAATCTGACGGCACTTCATAATTTAATTGGTTTTGACAAGATCCCCTAACAGCACTGGGTGAATGTAGCCTGAAGCCATGACAGAGCCTCCACTGTGTTTTAAAGATGGCTGTAGACACTCAGTCATTCTTCACTCCATATGACATGTTACCTCTGATTTTCAGTCCAGTTTTTGTGTAATTTGGCATACCTCTGCTTTTTATTCCTATTTATCCTATTTTATTCCTATTTAGAAATGATGCACAATGCAGTTGAAATGCTTGGTTTACAGCAAAGTTTTGGCAAACATAAGATATGCGTTCGATGAAGCATGAGCTTTTGAAGAAACTGGAGCAAGAGTCATTATACCGCATTCGTAGCTTCTTCTGTTCCATTTATAAAAAGTAAATAGAAAATTGAACCATGTTTCATGTTAAGACAGATGGTAAATTACCCAAAGAGCAGATCTGTTATGCAGCTGCTAGATTATCTGTAAACGGTTTTGTCTTTTCATCACTCTGTCTTCATGACCTTATCTTAATGAGGTTAGTTTGTAAAAGGATTCTCTGAGATAGGTGAAGCCGCCCCGATTTAGTATAAAGAATTACATTTTCTTTGGTGTGTTATAAAAATTAAAAAAAAAATCCTGCCTAAAAACTTCATATTCGCCTCATAATGCAGCTGACACACAAAGCGGCTGAGTAATCGATGATCTCCATCAGTTAATGAGCCGTAAATGGCAAAGCGATCAACTACTCAGTGTGCGAGTGCTGCTCTTGCTGTGTGTTTACTTGAAAGACTTAAGTTCATTAGACTTCCACTGCTTGATTCAGTCCTTTGTTGTGAACTATCACACACTCCACTTGTTCCCTGTATAAGGACATTCTTCTGCACAGATGCAGGTCTGTCGGCCTGCTGCATGTAATTATTAAGTCATCGTCACAGTCAGCAAAGCCTTTGTTTGGAGCACTAATTTGATACTCATGGACACACACACACACCTTAGTTACCTTAGCTTTCTCCTCACCTTCCTTTGTCAACACACATTTGAAAGAGTTGTCTTTTATTGCATCTCTTCTGACGTAACCTCAATAAGAAGAAAGAGGTTCTTGACATCTCATTAATATTTTAATCAAGACCTGAGCTAAACAGAAGCAGAGACACATCATGCAAGTTTTCCCCTGCGGTTCTGGCCAGGTTTAATGTGCTGAATGTGTCCCCTGTTGTGTGGCAGAAGTGGTGAAATTATAGTGCTCCTCTTGTTACTTTTTCAATCAGGTTTGAGAGAGGATCAATCAAAGATAAAAGCTGTTCAGTCAAATTTGAAAGGTAGAGGAAGAAAGAGATGAAAGAGCATTTAGCAGTTATGCAGTTTGAGCTGTATTGCTTCTGTCTCGTGTGTGTAAAGTTTTTTTTAAATAAGTGCATGATTTGGTTTTATGCCATACATGCAGTTTTACACTAAAGTTCATAAGGTGCACTGATGCAATCCAGTACAAAGCCTTGCAGTGCAGCAATCCTTTTTATTTTGTACTCATGGTCTGAGTAGAAATTATTAGAGCTATATCAACAGACTGTTTGACACAGAGTGGGATCATATGTGAGTTTTTGGACAGTCTTGGTAGTAGAGTGTACCGCCCTAAGGGTGCAGCACTAATTAACTGCTTCATTAATGAGGTGGATAGTTTTGATCACACATTCACTCTCCGTCTTTAATTTATTTTTCGCCTTAGGCAGTTTTGCTACCAAACAGGTTCAGGACAAATGTGGATGTTGTGTGTTCGAAGGGGATTTTAATAATATTAACCCATCTCAGCCTATTGCAGCTACATATGTATCAGTAGGGCTGTTCAATATAACGATATATATCTGATGACGATATAAAAACGTCTATCGTTTTGTTTCTTGGTCTCGCAAAATAAACTATTTACGGCAATATTTTTTCATTATTTTGATGGTCACTGTAGTGGCTATATTAATTTCTTAAAGTTCTCTATTTCTCTTATATTTAATATAACCACACTACCGATGGACAAGCGCCTGTTTTTATGCGTTGTGGTTAGCAACAACGACGGTAACACCATCGCACTTGTCCGCTTGTTTATGTTCCACATAAACCTTTCACAATAAAGCTCAAGATCCTGTTGAGACTTTTCAAAATAAACTGAATCACGTGAAAGAGCAGATTATTTACGGATGAGAAGTAAAAAAGAGCCGCCAGGTGCTAAAAAATAAACCTTACACTCAAACGTTGGAACAGGCTTTTCCCCGCAGCACGCTGTGTAATAAATACTCACAAAGAAAACGGCGGCCATTACAACCTATGTCTAAAAATGTATAGTTTCATGCATCGGTTAAAACACTCGACTCCAGCTACATGAAGCGCAGCTGGAAATACTTCACGCAAGTCGAGCTGCCCGAGATTCACAGAATTTACAGAAAATGTTACATTTTTGTGATTTATATCGTTATCAGACGATAGAATTCTTATATCAGGATATGAGATTTTGGTCATATCGCACAACCCTATGTATCAGCATATGTACTCATATTCACCAAGATAAAGCCTTCTTTTTACCTAAAACATGACAAACATCAATAAAACAGCAAAATATACAGTGGGTAATTTGGAAAATGTCTCCTAACATGCTAGCTGTTATTCCAGCTGAGCAGCTTCATTGTTTGCAAAAATGGCTGCATTGACTGCAACACATGTGGCAAAGAAGTATAGGATCACATCTGGGCAGATGGTGTTGTTGATTGACTCAAAGTCTTCACAATAAGGTGTTAACTAGTTTTTGAAAAATATTGATGGAAAGTTAATAAACGCTGAGCCTTTCATCCCCCCCCCTTTCAACAAAACTGTAATGTGTTGTGGTGAACCTTCTCAGTAGTTACAGTTAAATGTGACAAACATACAAAAAAATAGGAAATCAGGAAGTGGGCAAACACACCGCTGCATAACTCTGAAGCTGTGTCAACCCTGTGTCAAAGAATTTCAGCCGATATATTGACAGTTATTTATTTTTTTCTTCATAAAAATTAGTTTTGTCCCCCAAAAATACAAGAAACATAACAGGAAATACTCAAATATAAAAAGTAGTTATTGAGATGGAAGTGTATTACAAGATCAGTCAATAGCTCTCCTTGGAGTCATGATACTTGGGATGAATACTAAGGAGTCTGTGATCTCCTCACTTTTTGTCTGGCACACAAAACTAACACAAAATTTTATGCATAACTTAGAGTTAGGGTTACTTCTTATCACGGATGACTCATAAATCTCATCTGGCTAATAGAGACACTGTGACTGCAGACTCTCCCATTTGCATCTGTTGAATGTGGCTGTGTGATTTTTATTTGTTTCTTTATTTTTTTTAGTTCTCATTGAGTCTTTTCAGTAACAAGCCTCTTGAAAATCCATGCAAACTGAAATCAACAATGTGCATGAACATTATTAAAACACCTCATTGCTATGTAACTCCTCTTCTGTGCCTTCTTCTCTTTGTATTCGGGCTTAAATCTCTGTCACTACTTTGTGGTTGGGTTTTGAATAGAAGGACCTGAGGTGATGATGAGTCATGTTTGGAAGCTCTGAACACAAAAGAGACTCACGCTGATACCCAGACAATATTCAAAATAGCTCGACAGAAGGTAGCAGAATTTAGAGAGATGCACAGAGAAACTTGCCTTAAGAGAAGCTTTATGGAGAAGTTGTATCTGGTCTGCAGTGTTTTGGGTTTTTTTGGCATGCTACAGTTATTGCAGCATTATAAGATATATATAAAGATAAAGAAAAAGCAGCACAATTCTTTAGAAATGGGTAACAGGGAGTTACATTTCATATATGTGTTTTTTCACACCCTCTAATCACAGTCTCAGACACTATTTCGTCATAGGTGCTGGTGCCGGAAAGTTATGTAGAAAGTCACTTTTGGCGTCTGTCCTGTGACACACTGGGTTTAGTCAGTAGTGATGTGGTTCTCTCACTCCCAGCTTTGAACATTTGGACCCTTGTTAAAGTTCCCTTGGCGTCACATTCACTGGGCAATCTCTCAGTGTGGAGGGTTGTGAAGGGGCAGATTATTATTCAAGCTGCAGTCTGTTCCTAAACTTACCAAACGTTTTGGTAACTAAGTATTAGCAAAAATAAAAAGCAAGTTAAAATGAAGTGAAGCAGAGTGCAAAGCACAAAACTGTCAGTTGGTGATTTATGTCCACAAATGGGGCATTATTCACTGACAGTTTGTAATTTATAGCTTTTTAAAATGCTGTTATTTCATGGCCAGTGTTGGCATGGTCTCTCTTTTTGATGAAAGAAGTCAGAGGAGAATGACCAAACAACAGAAGGCAACAGTAGCGTAAATAAGCTCTTGTTACAACCAAGCTAAGCAGAAGAGCGTCTCTTAGTACACAAGAATTGTTGAAGAATCGACCACACTGGGTGCCACTCCTGTCAGAACAGGAAACCGAGGCTATGATTTACACAGGTTCACCAAAATTGGACACCAAGACCAGGAAAATGTTGCCAGTCTCGCCATGAGCCTCAATGTTTGCTGCACATTTCAATATTAGGCTCAGAATAATGGCGTAAACAACGTGAGATCATGGATCTGTCATGCCTTGTATTAACTGGTGATGTGGGGGGATTTTTTTTTTGTTTTTTGGAAGACCTTTGACCCGAGTGTTGCTGCTAACCATTTCCATCCCTTTATGGCCACAATGCACCATGTCAGAAAGTCCAGATCCTGCTTCCTTGAACATGACAATGAGTTCAGAAACATTAGTATTTAAATGGCCTCCACAGGCACCAGATCTCAATCCAACAACACACTTTTGTATGTAGTTTAACAGGAGATTCTCATCATGGGTGTGCTGCTTCCCACACTTTGCTAAATCTATAGAATGAAGCATTAAGGCAGTTCTGAAGGCTTTCCAGCCTGATATTAGTAAGTTGTACCTACTAAAGAGTCCTGTAGCATTTGAAAGAAAGGCAGCATTTAGACTTCCTGGAAATGTGCTGACTTTGAAGGGTGGTAAAGAAATCTTGACTTGAAAAATCGGTACCTTTTGTGAGTTTGTGACCATTGGATCTCTTTATATAAACACTAAGATAATCGGTGACGACATTTTAATTTGCGAAGTTCCCTTTTGTATTCTGAAAATCTCTAAAGCTGTTAAGCATTTATGTGATTTTTGGATAGCACGTATATATAAAATCTAAATTTCTAATCACTGCTGATCTCGTATTAGTCATTTAACTGTCACCATCCCCTCCTGTCTCACATAAGCTGAATGAATGAAATTTCAGTGACTGCCATCATTCTCAACTTGAGAAGACCTGAAAAAATGGGTTTTAGCAGACAAAAGACAGTCACTGTGGCAAAAAAAAAACCCCTCTGCATATTTGAGTTACGAGTGAAAGTGTGAATTCAATATCTCCAGACTGGCCCCTCTCTGCCTTAAGGCTGGGTTTAGATACGTACAGGCTCTCAGTAATGAAGTAACGCTCTCAGCAGGGAATCCCTATCGCTTCTCCGCTACCCACGGGGCAGAGTTTAGCCTGACCTGTTTGCACCTGTTAGTGTGGCGCTAGCTCTAGTGTCACAAACCCGAGGCCAACTTTCAGCATGAAAAGATGAAGATAAGGAAAATGCCCCTTAACCCATAACTCAGATAAGAACTGTTTGCCATTCATTGTCTTCTTATTGTTTTGCTCGCTTGCTTTTGGGTGTGTATGAGAAATAAAGAGGATATTGAAAATACAGTCTAATATTAACTTGACATTCGTGTTTTTTAGAAACCTCACACATGCACACACACACACACACACACACTTGTCCATGACAATCTCTCGGTAATTTCCAGTCTTTTTAGTATGTGTAATAGACTGAAATTCACCTAAGGTACCAAATTGGCGACCACCTAACCTAAAAACTAATTTGTTGATTAGGATCGTGGAGGCGCTTTAATTTTCTGGGCAGCAGGCATCATCTTTCACAAGCTGTGAAAACATAGTGATGATTTTAATTTTTACAGACAACGTGATAGCTTGACAATTTAGGATTTTGGTGGAATTCAGAGACCCTGCACCACGGAGGCTTAGGCTGGAAATCATGTTGTGTTCAGTGTAATAATAATAATACTCACATCAGAACAGCCAGCTATAATAAAGTGCAGGAAATGATGGTGATAAGCCTGTTACAGAATTTGGGATTCAGATTTGGTCAATCTGACACAAACAAAAAATGCAGTAAAGGTGTAATCTCCACTGAGAACAAGAAATGTCCAGCCGAACAGCCGAACATAATGGGGTGTGGTTTAAAACCAATTAGCCATGTATGGTGAACTAAAATAGTTAAATACGATGAAGATAAAGGCGATTATCAGCCTCATGATTTTGTGTGATGTATTATGTGAAATAAGCCATGTAAGGAGCTACAAACACTAAATTTGCTTAAATCCAAGATAACCACAGTAGAGTGGTGTTACTGGGTGCTTTCTACCTTGTGTCCAAGTGTCACATGCATATCTCTAAATAAGCGTCTAAATGAGTTTCCTATTCTTTTATATTAATGAGTACGTATCTTTGGAAGTAAATGAATACATTTTATATCAATATGTGTAACAGTGAATTCTAAGTATCTGTTAATTTGGTAAGCCAAGTTATTTTTGCCATAATCCATTTAAAATGCAAGTGTATAATGCATTTATAATGACTATATACAGTGCTTAACACATTTCTTAGACCAGCACCCAGTGTGAGGTCTATCCCACAGCTGGCCTAAATGAACAACATTGGTAATTACCAAAATCTTTCTTATGCTTGTGTAATTTCCCAGCTCTTTAATTGAAATTATAATATAAATGCTAAAATATAATTATTGTTTTTAATCTGTGAATTTATCATCATTATTAGCATTATTATTATTATTTAATTAAGATGCCCAATTACAGTTATTTATTGTATTCTTGAAGAAAAGAATATTTTTGTGGTGAATGATATGCCTGATTAATTTCTTATTTGAAGTGAGGACTTGGGGGGCCATTTTTATTTTGGCATAAAAATGTGAATTCAGTTTGCTATTTGCCTAATAAATAACAATATAGTTTTTAATTTAAACAAGTTTTTGACAGATTTCTACAATTTCTTTTTGCCTTTTTTTAAGGACAGGTTGTCTAAACAAAATTGTAAAGCACTGTAAATACATATAGGATGATATTAGCTCTGTAGGATAGTGAATCAGGCTGAGTTGAGTTTGAAGGACAGGTGCATTGGAGAACGAGGACCAGAAGCTAATTGAAACATAATCAAGAGATGTTCCATCTCAATAAATCCACAAATAACACTGGTGAATATTTTCAACAACAGACCTTTTCTCGAGCAAATTGTAGTCATATTTTAAAAACCACAATGTAACCTTTCTGAGTTTTTTTTCCGAGAGTCAAGAGTCATCCTATAGTATGGGACCTATCAGGAGATTAGTCATTATGTTATGCTATGTTCAATCCTGTGACACAAGTAGGAGTTAAAAGCAAACACTGTAGGTCATTTTTCCTTTGTAATCCCTTGTGTGGTTTTGAATCCCCAGGTTCTTAAACATTTGGTGTAAAGCTGGAAGAGTACAACTGAAACCTTTCTGTTTCTTGTTAAGTGTACTTGCGGGACCTTAGCTAATGATTCTGACATTTCCAACAACCATTGAAGGAAACATTTATCTAGCTCTCACATGTAACCCACTGAATCCCATGTTGCTTTAACATTTTCTTAAATCAATGGCATCAAATCATTTGCTTTCATCATCATAAGTCCGAGCAGACTTTTATAGTCCCACTCAGATGGGGGAGGGGTTTGCTCGCCTAGCCTAAGACTAACCTAATGTAAGCTTAGTACCCAAGGCTCCGGGAGCTGATAATGATTTATCCAGGCCTGTGGTGCTTAGAAAGTAGGGCTCAGTCTTTAATCTCAGGAATGACTGACAGTTCAGATATTACTCTGTAGTTTTTAATAACAGTCAGTGCGGCGCCACATGAGATGGAGCAATGAACGCAACGCTATCAGATGTTGGGATCGTTTCCCAGCCCCTCCTGCTACCTCACACACAGAAAGAAAAACACCCCATTGTATGAGAAGATGGTGAGTTTGTGCGACTGTCTGCATACACCTCCACTGTCCCTTGTAGAGATTAGTCAACAAAATAAGATGTGTTGAGACCTCTCACCGCAACTTTTTTTGACCTGTCCGTGTAAGAATCAATAATGAAAAAGGCTTTATTAGATTTCTGATAGAGTTTGCAGTAGAAACTCAACTTGCAGTGGACTGCTCCGATACTTTGTAGATTGGCCGACTTTATTATGATAGATCAAGCCTTACTCTTATTTTCTGCAGTTTTGATATATAACCTCCAGCCCTGTATCCTTACCCTTTCATTTCTCTCCCTCACCCCTCCTCCCTCAATCACTCAATCCTTCATTCTGTCACTCCCTTATTTCTCTAGCCGCTTTCACACACTCTGTCTGCCTGTCAGTCACTGGTCTGCGCCCCTAGCCTTCCCCCTCACTTTACACCAGCCTCGCTGCCATTTGTCAACCTTTCTTCTGTGTTTTGGTTAGTTGTTTTATTGCGACAGTATGCCTGTGCATTACTCATTTGCCTTTCCTTTTAAAATGTGTTTTCTATTAGATAACCTCCCTCAGCCTCTCTACTGCATATCTCCATCTCCATCTTCTGCAATTCATTTTTCACCTTTTCAGCCTTGTGCTCTAGGTTGTTTTCCCTTTCAGTGCTGGCCTGCAAACTGTTATGCCTCAATGAAAGAATATTGTCTTGCCTCTTTGTCAAGCTATGCTGAGTCTTCCAGCTGTTTCAGCTTTAACTAGATTTATTTACTGTAGAGAGGGTTTAATTTAGACCGGGGTTGCATTATACACCACTGTGGAATTGAATCTTACTTCTATAAAGTGATTACTTGCAAGAGAATATTCATTTAAGGAAGAACGCTTACTTTTACTTACTAATAAGAGCTGGTGAAAGGAAAAAGTTTTCAAATTCGATATGATGTTAGTAGCTCTAAGCAGGTTTTGAGTTTGCGGTGTACACACAGCGAATAAGCAATGAATTTAGGGAACACTCAAAATTGTCAGTGTGCACACTAAAAACACTTGACTTCTGAGTGTGCTGCTAATGCATGCACGATACACCGCTGAACATTACAACCCACTGCAATTGGGCTTGAAGAGGATCTTAGGAAACAAAAATATTGCTTTTTATTTGCAAAGATTAATTTGGAGTCCTATTCGGTTGGTTGCACGTGCATGTGTACCTCTTTGTAATGAGATTATCTGATGTCATAGCAGGAAAAGCACAGGTGTAACTAATGATGCTAATTTATACCACTTCCAGACCTTTGAAGGAGGCTCGGAGTCATACCCGACGGGGTTCCCTCGTTGAAACAGAGCCATTGTTAGTGTTATTAGTTAAGCCTGTGTTTGTTCTGCTATAACAAGCTGTTCAGAAACTGAATCATTAATATCATTAATATCTTCTCTTCACTCATCACATGTCAGTTTTAGATTAGAGCATGGTACCAAAGAGGTCTCAAAATTTCATAGCAGATACACTGCCTGGCCCCAAAAAAAGTCACCACCAAAAAAAAGGTCACACCCTAATATTTCATTGGACCACCTTTAGCTTTGATTTCAACACGTAATCGCTGTGGCATTGTTTCGATAAGCTTCTTTAATGTCACAAGATTTATTTCCAACCAGTGTCGCATTAAACCTTCACTAAGAACTTGCGTTGATGATGGAAGCGTCTGACCACTGTGCAAAGCCTTCTCCAGCACGTCTGGACACTGTGGTGGCCAATCCATGTGTGAAAATGATGTCTCATGCTCCCAGAACCACTCTTTTACAATTTGAGCTTGATGAATCCTGGCATTGTCATCTTGGAATATGCCTGTGCCATCAGGGAAGAAAAAACCCATTGATGGAATAACCTGGTCCTTCAGTATAGTCAGCTTACCTCATTCTTGGAACACATACTGTTGCTGAACCTAGACCTGACCGACTGCAACAACCCCAGATCATAGCACTGCCCCTACAGGCTTGTACAGTAGGCACTAGGCATGATGGGTGCATCACTTCATCTGCCTCTTTTCTTAGCCTGATGCACCCATCACTCTGGAATAGGGTAAATCTGGACTCAACAGACCACATGACCTTCTTCCATTGTCTTTTTTTTCCGGTTTGCCTCACTGACTAGTGTTTTTTTTTTTATGGCTACACAGCTGTTCGGTCCCAATCCCTTGAGTTCCCTTCGCATTGTGCGTGTGGAAATGCTCTTACTTTCACTATTAAACATAGCCCTGAGTTCTTCTGTTGTTTTTCTACGATTTGATTTCACCAAAACTTTAAGTGATCGCTGATCGTGATCATCCTGGAAGATGATGTGTCCCCACTATCCTTCCACTTTTTAATAATGCGTTGAACAGTTCTCAACCCAATTTTAGTAGTTTCTGCAATCTCTTTAGACATTTTCTCTGCTTGATGCATGCCAATGATTTTACCCTTCTCAAACACACTAACATCTTTTCCACAACCACGAGATGTGTCTTTCGACGTGATTGTTTATGAAATGAGAAGCAACTCATTGCACCAGTTTGCAAATAACTTGTTGCCAGCTGAAAGATAATCACCTATGCACCTATAAGAGGCTCGTACCTATTTGCTTAGTTAAATCCAGGTGGCGATTTGTTTTTTGGTCAGGCAGTGTGCTATCCAGTGTTTCCCGTGATGCAGCTGCTTCGGAGAGACAGGTAGCTCACACACCCCTACTCACCACCCACTACCCCCATGCTCAGTGTTAGCTACAGTAGGTTGACAATTTGTCATCAACTTGAGTAACTCTGTCCTCTCCTCTCACTGGCTGTCCTCTACTATTGTGCTCCACGTTCCACTCTGACCCGCCACCCGCACACTGACAACATAGCAGGGCAAGCCGAAAACAACAACAACAACAAAAAAGCAAGCTATTGCTGAATTTCTACCTGAAACGAAATCAGCTGAGGTTCTTTGCTCATCAAAGACTGTTGAGGCATCCGCTGACCATCTGTCCCTCCACAGTCCCACAAGGATTGCTACTCCTTTCATAGTACTGCTAAGCTTCTAAAGAACCTTTAACATAGTGATCACCTAATGGGTCTTCTTCTTCGTTCTACAGGCACTCAAGAATCACTCCTCCTTCCAAAGTATGTAGTGAAATGGGATTCATTTGTCCTGGATGTGAGCGTCTATGAGCTACCTTAACTTCTCAGTGGGTTTTCAGTTCCACTAGTTTGTGTAATATGGCCAACCAATTACTTTTTTATGTACTTTTAACATTACAATAACATGTGACTTGCGATGGATTATGAGCCAGATGAACAACTTTAAAATAACTCATTACTGGTCCATATGATGTCTGCTACATTCTGTAAATATGTGTATGTTCTAAAGAATAATTAACCCAATGCAAACTGTTTATAGTGCTACAGAGAATGTTGGCTGTACGCAGAAAATCAGTGCTGCAGGCCCAAAGTATTTGAACTTTCAGGAAGTGTTATTCCCAAGCAGCTGCATTTTGAGGTGGTAAAGGGATTTTCCTACAAGTAAATGAAAGCTCTCAGACACCGTGGGTAAAATTACAACACAAAAATAACATGGTTAGGTTTAGTTTACACTTAAAACATTGAGTTAGGTTACCTGGAGGTTACCTGGTTACATCAGTAAGCACATGACTACAGTGGAGGTGATGTGGTTGTGCTTACCACAGCAACAATAATATTGTTGTCTGCCTGGAGCAGGAAAGCTAATTCCCTTGTTCCAGTGTTTTGTTGATCTACTCCAGCCTTCTCCTTACCAGACGTTGACAAATTTAACATTTTCTGCTGATTTGTTGGCTATAAAAATCTATAATGAATTTATTTGGATTCTCTCCCAGCTATCTTGAACATTTAGTGTGCATATTGACATTTTACATTAAGCTTAATTTAGTCACTTCTCAGTCCTAATACATAATACACTCAATACCTCTTTTGAATAAGAATAGTGTGTTGAATTGATCTACAACCTGTAGGATGTGCTGGGCAGCTATAACACTAAAGAACTCCGATAAATGAAAAGTAGTAGAAACAGCAGGAGCATTTACGTAACGTACACTACATACAGTAAATACAGCTCTATTTCTCTCCCTCTCTATTTTTTGCTTATTCTCTATGGAAAAATAGAAGGACGTGCACAAGTGAAGACTTTTAGTGTTTAAAAGTCGGTCAGCAGCCGCCTTTACAGTTGGCATTTAGTTCTAATTATGACAAATCTGTATTTATTGCACAAACATTTACATTGCTGCTGCTGTTTGCTTTCAGTTGAAGATTAGTTCCTGGGCTGTCCCGTTGCATGCCACAACTTGTGTGTATTTGTGTGTTTTCATACTAGTGTCGCAATAAAAAGCAGGTATGCAGTGATGCAGCTGTTGTGCGATTCCTAGATATTGGCTGTACTTAAGCGAGGGCAGGGTGCACACAGTTTGACGGCTCTTTAGTTAGAGCTGAAACTAGCCTTGGATCTCCAGGTAAGAAACGCACACACGGACACACACAGCCTTACTCAAAGACACTGAGGATGGTGAGTGAAGACTGGACACTCAGGAATGGATAAGTAATGAAGGTGAAAACAACTCAGAGGGGGAATCTATCGATTGTTTGCAGGGGAAGAAGAAGAAAGAAAAGCATAGTTAGCTGCCTGTTAGACGTATTGGTCTATTTATACTTTTTTATAGAACTTTTCTTCTGTTTTTTTCTTCAAATCAAAAATCTGCTCGGCTTTTGTTTTGTTATTTTGTTTGTTTTCTGTCTCGATAAACAACTTGCTGATTTGATTGCCATGTTTATCCACTGTACACTTTTCCCCTCGTTCTCCTGGAGGTCAAAGGCACTCAGCTGCCCGATGACTGCGAGAGATGCTGGCGCTCGCTGTTGCCATAGTTACAGGTAGACTCACCTGTTGCCAACTTTTTCATTTTTATTACAAAGAGGGGAAGTGAAGGGAGCAAAAGAAATTCATAACAGGGTTGAGAAAGGCACGTACAGAAAGAAAAGCGAGGGGAGAATGATCTTAATGATGCCTTTTAAGGGCCAATTCAGTTACCGCATCTCATGTGAATATTCTGACACATAATTTAAAATAGATGCATTTATGTTGTAAGCATTCGCTGTGTGTGAGATAGTGATAAGAGATGGCTAGGCCTATGGGGAATGACTCGCTTTTGGAGCCTCCCTCAGAAAGACCATTCAAAGTATGTCTTCTTATGGATGCTTCTGCTCGATCAAATTAACACACTGTGGACAATGAGAGAGAAATATTAAGATCAGAGGTCAGGGGGATTACTAATCTTTTGGCTGCTTTGTCCCATTTATCCTGAAAAATGATGGGGCTTAATAATCCGAAATGCTTTCAGTTGTGTAAGAAATAATGACATTTTCAGTAGATGCAATACTCAAGGATGAGTCATGGTTTCATCCCTCATTACCTGAAATGTGGATGGGTGTGTTTTGCGGTGCAGTCAACATGTCTGTGTTTGAGGGGCCCCATTAATAATGTTTTTAGAAGAACTGAATCATCTCCTGTTTCAATCATAGTGAGCAATTTTAGTTGGCGACTTTATGCTTTCTTTCCTCTTTCTTTTCTTTCTCTTTCTTTCTCTTCTTCCATTATGCAGTTGTTGCATATTGATGTGTGGCTTGTTGTGCAGAAGGCAGTCAGAGAATGCTTGCAAAAACTGGCTGACAAACCAAGACATTGACTGTCTGTTTGTGTGGGTCGAGGATGTGGCTGGCAGCGGGGGTATGCAGTCAAATGATTGTAAATTCAGTGTGTGTGGGCCGGTGAGGGTACATGCCATTATTCCAGTGACAGTTTTGATTACAAGAGTGTAAATTTTTCCTATTTGTTCAAGCAACTGTATTTGACTGTTAAGAGTTATTAGGTGTGTGTGTTTATGTGTGAGGAAAAAAAAAAACTTCATCAATCAATGGTCAGACTGTTTCCTTGGCCTGGTGCACAATCTTAACACAAAGTGACCGATAAGGGAGCGAAAGCAGGGTCGGGGCTCGACTAACACAAGAAATAAACCCTTTTTCTTACCAGTATTATAGTTTAATCAGGAAATGAATGGAAAATGAAATCTGATTTTAGAAACCTGCCTTGGATGCAAAGCAGTGAAATCAGTTGTTTTTATTGGGTTTTTTCCCCTCAAAAAATGGGAAATAGGTGCAGCATAAAAGTACATAAGTGATACAGTTTATAAGGGGAAAATAGAATCTGTACAATTCTAATGAGCTTGAAAGTCAGTATTTGGTATGACTTTATTCATCAACACAGCCCGAACTTACTTAGGCAGCTTTCTTGTCATTTCTTTAAGCAGTCTTCAGAAATAGTCCTTCAGACATTCAAAGCTCTTCCTTGGATGTTGACTGTTTTTTGTTTCATTCCCTGTAAAGATGATCCCACACTGTTTCAGTAATGTTGAGGTCTGGGCTCTATGGAGGCCAGTCCATGACTGATTGTGTTATGTGTGTGTTTTTGTATACAGGTATGCTTTTACTGCATTTGCAGTAATGAAGTAATTGCCAGTCAGATACTCGGTGGATGTCAAAGTCTGTTATTTTCACAGTGGGTGTAAAAACATGAAAGATGGATTATAGTTCCTCGGTATTAATAGTAAAGTCAGTGCAGGGGCGGAGCAGCTCCTTTCTAACCTGAGAAATTAACTAACTAGTTTTTGTTTGATTCTAAGCCTCTCCTTTACTACACTCTCATATTTAGTGTAAGATTTGTCATGAGTCTGAGAATGTGGCAGTTCTGGTGAAATTACATTTTTCCTAATGAGCGTATCTTTTTAAAGAACATGTAAACATACACGACTTAAGTTGTAACTAATGGAGATGTAATTATAAGCATTCACTGATACAATAATAGTCAAGTATACATAGAACGCGTGCGCACACAAACACACACACACATAAAGAGTCAGAAGCAGCTTTCCAACTGCTGCACACAGACAGAGTGAGTGGACGTCTAAAAGCATCCCCTGACACTTTAAAATAAAATAAAAAATACTCAAACCACATCGATGGTCTGAGAATATCTGTCTGGACGAGTTCATGCATACATGTAAGTTCAGATGCACAAGCATGCCATTTGCACCCACACAGTGAAGGCGCAGAGGTGCAAAATGCAAGTCTGGAGCCCTTTTACTCCTCTGAGAAACAAACAGTCTTCTACAAGGGAAGCAGAAGATGCATTACCCTGTTCTTATCTTCCTGTTTGCAGCTTGTGTAGTTTTTATTTTTCTTTCTCTTTCTGTTATTTAATGAGTCCTTTATTCTATACTTACTGTCTTGTATTCTTGGAATAAATTCATTCATTTGTATCATTATTTTGGCATTTGACTCAAATACAATGCATATGCTTAGGTTAATTTGAGTTAATGGTAATCAAAATTTTTTGTGCATGTGTCCTGTCTGCAGACGACATCCCTTATCAGCGAGACCCGACTCCTCCTCCTCCTCCCTGCTTGTCCTCCAAATCAAACGCTCTGTCACAGGACCACAGGAAAAGCCACATCCCAGAGGAATTTGCAGGCCTGCTTCATGGATCTTCTCCAGCCTGTGAACCCCCCGATACACCTTACCACCTTTACAGCCCCAAATCCTTTAAAAATACAGATGTCCAGAGCAACTTTCTGCAGACCCCGGAGTTCAGCATTGTGATCGGCGGAGGAGCCAGTCAGGTCTTCTCCCGGCCAGGGAGTGAGTCATACTCTCAGAGCTTAGCCAACGACACTCGAAAGCCACAGGTTGTGTACCGGACTATCTTCCACACCAAGGTCAACCAGGACCAGGCTCAACCCAGAAACTGTGAACAGGTAGATCTGCCTCGTGGATGGTCTACCCTGAGCCACCCACCCTCTTGTTCCTCTGGTCAAAACGGAGAAGTTGCAGATTTACGGGGAAGCCAGACAGGAGCGACATCCAAAGACAGTTCACCTGGGATTGGCTACGAGGAAAGGGCTTGCACCCTTGGGAGGATGAGGTCCATGCCACGCAGTGTGTTGGACCTGCAGCTTTCGAAATCTCTTTCCAAGTCTGATTCTAACCTAGTGGCAGTGTCTCCCATACAGGTAAGTTCTTGCTACCTTAAAAGTGTCATTCTCTATGCAGCCAGAGCACTAAAAAGAACATGAATTCTGCGATTTAGATTAATAAGAGGTATTAACAAGAGTCTTTCTTATTAAGTGTTTCTGAGAATTCATTTGGCATCATAAGTAAAACTTCACTCTTTTTAAACGCCTGCACAAGCAAAGAAGTCTCCAGTATTGTTGTACTGAGCACAAATGCAAATATCGTAAATATTCACTTATATAAAAATAATTTGCATCTTGCTGTGTCATGTGACTTCATAAACAGAGCAGAAACCAGTCCAGCCAATTGGATAACTCATCAATCTGGGTCACAATGTTCTCTGCCGCAGCACATTTTATGAGACTTCTGTAATTCATTGTAAATAAATCATGAGCTAAATACATAATCTGTTTGATGAAAATAGTGCCATTACAGCTGAAAGTTTGATGAGCACTGAACGGACTTATTTTCAGTTTTAGTTGTTCATATTTTTAAGGTTAAATATTTGGCAACTTTTGTTTTGCATCTCGTATTTGTGCAGTAATTAAGCACAAAGGGTTTTATTTTGTTTTGTTTTTTCTTACAGGAAGAGCACAGCTGGGGGTCCGGATCACGGGGCCAGGGCCCTGGAAGTCCGAGCCCACGTGAAGGCGCCAGCCCGGAGGGGAGATTGGAGAGAACGCCGTCTTTCACTGCTGAGTGGGAAGAGGTAAGAAGACAGTTTTCCTGACATGCACAGCTTATCACCCAACATTTAGCATCAGTTGCAACATTAAAGAAGAAGCCAAGTTGTCAGCGCCTCTGCTCTGACACTGCATTTATTTTGGTCAAGTGAACCGTCTCAGCAGGAAACAGTTGAAAACTCCGCACCCACAGCAGTAAGCTGCTTCAGTTTTTCCTCCTTTTGAAATACACTCGGCTACTACAGTGCAGAAGGAGCCCAAGTGCTAATTTAACATGCTCACATATTGATTTTGTTCTGTAACCAGCAATGAAGCTGCGGGGAAGACCCACGTATCTGAGAGAAGGCAGTTTCTAGTTTCTATTAAAGAGATGCGGTCCAGGGTGCTGCGTGCTTTGGTCTTGGTGTGTTTGTGCCCGGGGTTCTTTCAATATTAAAGGGTCTCTGACACAGATGTGATATATTGACTGGACACCACTGTTTGGATCCTTATAACCATTTGGGGTCACAGACACATTGACTTCCGCTCACTCTTCACGCCTCAGAAAAAAAGCACTCGTTGCACCCTGACACACCCAGAAAATGAAAAGCAAGTTCCATCACACGTAATCATGGGGATGCCTTAATTAGTCTCTCTATTTTTAAAGTAACTCTAATGCATGTCAGTGGAAGTCCATTTGTGCGTGCCTTTCCACATTTGCATGCACATGTTCATTAATTCCTCCACGCAGCTCATGACTTCCTGATGATGATGAATTGCCATATGGAATTTTCCACAGTTCTCATATTTCTTTTTCTGGATAATTGCATGCTGCGTGAGGAAGAGATAAGGTTAGATTGGCCCCGGGGAAATTTAAGGTTGGTAAACAGGGATTTCAGAGGAAAAAATAACAAAGCTGCTCTATATCTATCACATGCTCAGGAAAGTGTTGCATTATTGAGACGAGAGAAGTGGCAAGGGACATTCCATAACAGTCAGTGATTTGAAGATCATTCTCTTTAGTGCAACAAGCTGAAAGGTAGTCCAATATGCTGGTTTATACAAAAAATATGGTTATTTGGGGGGTTCTTCTTGGTCAAAATCTAAACTCAAGTGACCCAGATTAGTCTCTTAATCTGAGCCTGGCACATGAAACATGGGTTGCATTAGTTTTATTTTGTAGGGGAGCTAAAATGTCAAGCTTAAATACTCCAGAGATCTGCTGTAGATCTAGTAAATGCATCTGATCATATTTGGAATTAGGACCTGCAAACTATTTGACATTTCTTCAAAGGTAACCATTCTATCCCTGCTTTGAATGACTGTGCATTGTTATGGTAGATCTGCTAGAACTTGCATTGTGCAGATGATATTGATGAACTTGCAAGAAAAGATGCTGGAACATCTTGATAAAGCATTGCCCCAGCTCATAACCAACAATATCCAAGGTATCAATTTAGATTTCAAAGTCAGTGGGACAAGACAGGAAATGGTGAAAACCTTCAAGTATCTTGGTTGCATGATATTAGATAAAGGCTTAAAACTTGAGATTTTGGTAAAGACAGCAGCTGAAATACCAAAATTTAAGACCACCAGCTAAGTTTACACTTTTTTGTTCCTACCACCTTATTTCTAATTCCAACGTTCAGAGTTCGACATGTCATCACACAATATACATGTTTAACTATATACAAGTCTACACTCATATACAATATAGACATAAAACAATTTAAGTTCACAAACCAAAACAACAAACTGCACTTTTACATTGGCTAAACACCCTGTGATTATCTGTATGTGCTCCAAAATTCACCTGCTGTGCTTCCTGTTGTCTACCTTTCTGTACGCCTGTGAAAAATGGACCCTCATGACAGGACTCCAAAGACCTATTCTGGCATTACCGATAATATAGTCCATGACTGATGTGTTATATAATATAGTGTCAAATTTGAATTGGTCCATCACCCAGTGATCTTCTTCTTTGTTGTTTAACGATGATTCAAAACATCTCAGGCGCTTCTGTGCAGATTGGCTTTGATGTCTTGATACTGGGGTGGATGAATGGATTCGACTTGACCCAAACCAACTGCTTTTAGACTTTTTAGACTTACAGATGTGATCTCCTTGCCAATAAACTGCATTTAAATAGTTGTAGTTGTGCACGTCATTTTTTTTTTTTTAAATAATGTATCATTAACAGCATTTTCGATTCATTAGCTTTACTTTACTTCAAAATAAAGTTGTTTAGAAAAATGTCACATCAGCTTTAAATCAGCTTTAAATCTACCACTCTGAGTCTTGATTTATTGCTTGCATTTGCATTGGTGCTTGGTGTGTAGTGACATATGCAGAAATTACTTTCAGTTTATCCTATTACAAAGACCACCTTCATGGTCTGTCAGCTTGTAAACAGCATTTGAATTTGTCAGACCTGACTCCTTAAACACTCGGGTTTCTCTGACCTCTGAGCCAGCGGTGCTGAAATGTAGATGGATGTGCAGGTTGCATAGTTAAGTGGTTATCAGCAGGTCCAGGGTTGAGGATGATCATTTTACTGCTGGTAGTCAGACACTAATGAAGCCACACTAGCTCTCTCCAATCCAACCTTCTCCTTTCATCTCTGCTCTGGTGTCTTTAAATTTCCCGTTCCTCCAATTCACAGGGGGAATGACTGGCATTGAGCATGCAGGCTGGCGTAATGATCATGCTACGTGACACTCGGATCTAGAAATAGGGGTTAGCCTTATTACTGGGAAATGACTTTTCCTTGCACACGCTGTACATCTCTCTAACTGAGATTCTCCCTCACTCTCTTTCTCTGATCTGATCAGATTGACAAGATTATGAGCTCCATTGGGGCAGGAATAAGCAGTGGATTGGACATTAAGGATGGTACCTCAGGTAAGCACGCGCATGTATGAGTGAGTGTTTGTGAATCTGACTTTAAGGGCAAGTCGTATCAATTAAATTTTTAGTCATATGCTCATATGTTGGGCACCATTTTTCCATAGTATGATAGTATTGCACTTAACATAGCAGTTGCTGAGTAATTAAGAGATTATGACAAGTTAGAATCTGAGTTTTGTTACTACCAAAGCTTGGGTAATGAGATAAATTAGCAGTGTTGGAGTGTTACTCACACATAACTTGATACTTTAAAAAATTTACTTACTAATTTGCTTAATTACTTCTGAGAATGGAATTTCTTATGCTATTCATTACCTTACTTTTGTGTTATTCTTTAATACGCCCTCTAATGCATTTCCATAGTCCCATACACCGACACAAATCCCTACCCTACAGTAATAAGGACACACAATCTTTCTTTTGAACAGAACGCCAACAACACAAAGCAATGCTGCTTTGAAGAGTGCCTCTTGAAGTTCAGGCTCTGGCTGCCGGACTGGGTTCAGCATACAGTCAGTTCTTTGCTAGCTTTGTGTCAACGTTATGATGCAGTATGGACACAGTTTGCACTTTACCATCATGCTCTGGTGCTTTCTCTGTTGCTGTGGTAAAAATATACTCACAGCCTGCTGGATAGGTCTTTGCCTCAGTTTTTGCCAGCAAATTTCCAGTGTTTTGCTAATATGCTATTAAGCACTAATTAGCAGGTATGTGTATTTGTGTTGCCCATCTACAGTGAATCACTGCAGATTGCTAACAAAGCTTGTTAACAGGTACTTAGAACCCCACTTTCACTTTGGGTTCCAAAAAAACACAAAATGTGTATGATTTAAGTTAGTGCTTCAAAAACCAAAGAGTGGCTACACCCATCATGGATATATGGTCTATACTGTGTGTGCTTTTAACAGGAAATGTTTGCAAAATAATGTGCTGTACCCCCTGGTGGTAAAGTGCCATTCACACAACATTATACTGTGCATAGATCTTTTAGAAAAAGGTTTCTTTAAGCTTATTGATCGCATTAAAAACACATTATTTGTAATTGAAATAATGGGTGTTAATGATGAATTAGCAAGTGCCACAGATCTTATAGGAGCTCAGCTCTTACTGGGTCCGACATAACTTGAACTGAGGCATTGACCCTGTCAGCTAGACCCATTATAGGAAACAAAAGAGAGACCCCACATGTGGTAAATTTTGAAATAATGGGGGGAAAGCGACAGCATAGCAGTTCAGATAAGAAGTCACTTAAAATAGTAATGTTAAACTTGCATTTTTTAAAAAAAATTACTATCTTTTTGGATTTGTAAAATCTATATAGGTTGTATATAGAATATTAGATAGAGGTGGAGTTGCAAGGAAATACTAAAATTTGAATAATTGATTTCCTGTTTTATTTTCAGCTAAGAAGCTTTTTTATATTGTTGATAGAAATGGTGGCCAAAACTATGAAATTAAGACTGCCGTTGTTAATTTAAGAATTTATCTGATTAGTATGTGGGTGGTTTTGTAAGTGATCTTGTGTGGTTCTTACAGGAAAAATAGAACTTTTTTTCTGCACAGAAAAGCACTGTTTTTGCCAGTTTCCTCACCTGCATACCTTGAAGTCTCCACTAGTCATCTCTGTTTACTGCATTCATCCCCCTTTCCCTGTATTAAGTCCCCCATCCTCCACCTCCTGATCCTCTCTCTCTCTCTCTTTTCATCTGTGAATGCAAAGCTGCTTTTATCCATGGTTACCACAGAGAGAAATCCAGTTTATGCCACACCAGTTCTTCCCACCAACAACATATACAAAGCACCGCGCGCACACACGCACACACAGACGTGTGTGTATATTTATGGCCACATGGATACAGTCAGCATGGTGCTGGTATGAGCGGTCGGCAGCTCAGCTCGCAGACAAAGGAGCTGAAGATGTTGCAAGGACTATTATCAGCAGTGCGAGCCAGATATATGTAGAGCAGCAGAGAGAGAGCAGGGTGATGATCGACACTGAGAGAAGACGGAGACTGGAGGTAGACAGGGGAAAGTGAGCGAGGGAGAGAGAGAGCGAGCGAGCGAGACTGAGAGAGTGAGGGAACGAAGGAGGGAAAGCAGTGCGCTCAGAAAAGAGAGAGAGACAGAGAGAGAGGAGGCTGCAGAAGCATACAGATGAGAGTGGGAGTACTTGATAAAGAGAAATCTACAACGCGGGCAGCTCTCTCTCTTTTTCTCTCTCTGAAACACACACACACACACACACACACACATTTGCGTGCACACACACACACACACAAGCTCCGGGGAGCAGCCAAGCGAGCGCAACAGCTGAAAAGAAGCTGCTGCTGTGCTGTGCACGACAAACACACAGTCGATTTTGCTTGCGGATCTATACCTCCAGTCTTATCCATCACCCATTTCTGGCAGGATTTAACCTCCATGACAGAAGCTTTTTTCTGGATACAACTTCAGCACTCAGCCCCTTCCCATCTTTCCTCCAGCTGGATTCAGAGAAAGAAGCGTCTGGACGTCTTAACCTCCACTTTTACCTGCTTGCACCCTTGCATGCTGACCCCCTTCATACTCACCATGCCCCTTGCCTAGCCTCCTTTTCTTCCCCCCTTTCCCCCCTCTACCTGCCCTCCCTTCATCTTTGTTGTCTTGCTGCCTTGCCAAAAGACTCTTCAAAAGCATGGCGGGCTCCTTCGACAGCCACTTTGCCCGCCACAACATGATGTGGCAGTGCCAGCTGTCTCAGCCAGACTGCCGCTGCTACCGCGTGGATGGCTACTCCCTACTGAAACGTTTGCCCCTCCACCCCCTTATAGGTCCCCGCTGCCCGCTGCAGTCTGTGGGCCAGTGGCTAGACTCCATCGGCCTGGTCCAGTACGAGAACCACCTGCTGGCCAATGGATTTGACAACGTCCAGTTTATGGTGAGTGTTTTCATTGTGTTTTGAGGGAAAAGAAAGCTTCTTCAAGCTTTCTCTGCTCCTCGAGCTCATCATGTCATCGATTTCTGTGCAGGGATTTGCATGACCAGCACGTTTCCTCCGTCACTCTGATTTTTTTTAGTTTGAATTTCCCCTTTTTTTGTATCATCTTCTCTCTTTCTTTCATTCTTCCCTTCCCATCATTACTGCCTCTCCCATCTGATGCCATGTGAGGTCCTCCTACGCACAGAAATCCTACACCACATTTCTGCCACAGCAAAAAATCCAGCTCCAGCATCATGCTGCACACATACGTGCTCATGCTGCAATAAAAATGCATGCTGAAATCACAGTTGTTTTACGGTTTTTGCATGCATCCGCTTGCACACAGAGGAAAAACTGTGCACACAACCACCTGTAGCCTGCGGATCGGGATCCAAACTGATGGTCTCCTCTAGTTTATGCAATCTCTTCTTAAGCAGTGACGTAGGAAGAGAAACTCGCTAGGTCATTTTGGACATTCTTTTGATGTTGCATGTGTGTGTTAGTGGGAAAGATATCCACGGAAGAGGGAGGGATGAGCAGGAAAGTAGGAAATCAAAACAAGGAGAGAAAGCAGTAGAGAAGCGATGACGCTCGATCAAGAAAAACTGCAGCAGAAGCAGAAAGATGGGAGACAAAGCAGAGAGATGCTGACTGGATGACTTCCTCTTCAGTTGGAGATTATTATTACTAATAATCTCCAACTGAAGGGGGAGCGATATCTCAAAAATGGCAGATATAAAGGGGTTCGAGGGTTTATCCAGTTCTCTAATTCTGGTTGACTTACAGCCTCTTATTTTCTCCTGACTTCTTGACATCCAGAAGAGAGAATGCAGATAAATGTTGATGTTTCTGACATCAGGTCAATCGCCAGGGTATGCATGGATCACCATAAGTATTTATGGATGCATGTAAGCCTGTGTGAGCGTTCTGGTCCTACATTCAGTGTGACCTGCATCTGTTCCTTTAGTTACCCTGGCAACAGGATGAAATCACACCATCTCTCTGTTGTGTGTTTCTCCCACACGTGGTCACAGTTTATCTTGTGGTTAAAGTATTTAATACAGATGAAACGGTTTTGAAGAAGCAGTAGGTGTATCTGGGCCGTCTAAGATAAAGAATTAAACATGGTGATAATTGCAGCGCACTGTCTTCAAAATGTACAATTCTACCCATTAGAGAGAACATAAGTTTCCCCTTTTTTCTGAGTCAGTTTTATTTGTATAGCACTAGTTCACAACAACAGTTGGCTCAATGAATGTTGCACTGTGAGGTAAAGACTCAACAATGTTAGAAAGAGACCCTCAAAAATCAGGTGCTCTATAAGCAGGGAGGAAGAACTTCATTTTAGCAGGAAGAGACCTTTTGCAGAACGAGTCTAAAAGAGGGGCAGTCATCTGCTGTGACCAGTTTAGCTATGAGGCCTAAGTTGTTCGTAGTCTTTCTATGCTCCTCTTTTGAAAATGCAGGAGAAAGGAGGCATAATCAAAGTGATAGACATATAAACCCATGCCGAGTGGAAAAAAAGTCCGTAATTGGAGGTCCCCTAGCAGTCTTAATACATAGCAACATATCTATGGCATGGTTCAGGGTCGACAGAGCATCCTTAAGTATAGGATTGATCAAAAAGTAGTTTTCAGCATCACAAGTAGAAATGGTGCTCATCTCCTGAACCCACTGCACGGGAGCCAGATAACTGAAGGCTTGGTCTTCCTAAAAACCATGAGTAAGCCTATGCTCTGAGGATGAAGTACAATATCGGGATGGAGAAAGACAGAAATTCCTGATTTTCTTAAGCTGGTAACTGTTGAGAGCACATGCGGTTTTAGAGAACTTCTTGGTCTTAGTTTGATCTAGTTAGCCATTCTCAAAAGTCAGCCCAAGTTGCAAGTTAAAACCTGGAGCACCTTCATGGTTACTGTGTCAGGGTGGCTGAAACGGTACCATTCTTGCCTTGTGTACTTAAGGGATGCATCAACGCAGTGATGATGGCAAGATAGCAGATATTTCCTAATAAAGCTCAACATATAAAGCATACTTGAATTTTTTATTGGCATACAGATTCATTCAGAAGCATTATCTCAAACTATCTTTTAATAAGATATTTATCTAAAACCAACCTACCATCTGGAGTTTCAGCACAACTTCTAATTTTAATTGGAAATTTATATAAATCCATTTTCTCATAATGAATCGAGTTTCATGGGTGTCTGCAGAACATTACATTATTTTTCTGTTTACATCCTCCTTTGGTAAGTTAATGAGCAGAAGGTAGGAGTCACTGCAGCAGCTGTTAGTGTCCAGGCAACTGTTAACGTCACACATAGGCTGTTCACAGCTTTTTGTTTTGTTTTTTTGAACTCACATGTATTTTTTAAGCCCGTGGCTGTGCACCACCGTTTATGGATTACTCTCGTGTGGACCTAGTTTATTGTCAATAACATTGTTTCTGAGAGACTCTGGGATTATCTGTTTTCCTGGCTTTACTCCCTCCATCCCATCACCCCTCTTTAAAAACGTATTCTCAATAGCTCAACCGTCTCCTCTGAAACGCCTTTAGATACAATTAATATTGAAAAGAGATGAAGCTGCCTCGCAAACATCAGAGTAACTTCAAAGTCTCTTTTTCTAAGTGGTGCTTTTCTCCGGGTGTTAAAGTTTCGCTGGTGTCCCCCATGCTGAGTAGAGTTTGTAACTCCTTTTATGCTTTTTAACGGTCTTGACTAAACAAGAAGGCTGCTAATATTTTTCAACCTAAAGGGGGAAAAAATCAGTGTCCACCACAAATTGATATTAATGCGATTTAGGCACAGGCTTACAGGCATTGTGTTGGGCGAGAGCAGCTCTTTTTTATTGTTGACTGGCTTCTTGAACGAGAGCTTTGTGCCACATTCATTTCACTCAGTATGGGAAATCGAGTGGCGTGGATGATTCAAACCACGACTCTGCTTATTACAAAATAAAAGCTTTTTTCCCCCCTTCCCGTTTCAAGGCCAGTTCATTTGTACAGCTGATTGGTTTGCAAATTAATTTGCCCTCGAGTTTGATCTGCGTCAGTGCATAACTGTGAAAGGCCCCATGTGGCGTGCAAGAATATATACATCTATATAGACATGAATACTGTTTAAGTATGGGCCTTCCAATCTGCCATTATCGTTTACTGCTAATAGGAGTCATAAGTGTGGGTGTGTCCGGGCACCTTAACCACCCAGTAGAGGACGAGTGCTGCCGGATTGATGGACAAATGGCGAGGAGTAGAACGGTTGTTATGGACACAGAATTTCATACGAAGGACACTGGATAGAGGCTAATCACATCCACTTCAGTGACCGTTCATGTATGGAAAATTTAAAGACAGAGAGACATGCAAGAGCACGGACACAGACAGACAGAGGCTGACTCACGTTAGCTGTTTCTGTTTGGATCCAAACAGGCCCTCATGTCTTGTCTTGCACTTTGACTTGCTGAATGAGCTACTAAGCGATTCTTCATTAAGATATTTGTTGGTAGCTTAACCTCTTACGCTCGCTATCGCCTGTCGTAAAATCTTCTTCAGTGTTTGTTTGGGTTTTTTTTATTAAAACAATGCATTACTTATTTAATTCCTGTATACTTGACACTACCTTTGTGGTATTCTGCAGCTTAATAAACATTAAGCCTTACTGTATATATGTCCACGTATCAGTACAAATTCCCATTCTAATTTAAAGGACATACCCTAAACCTTTGTTTCATTATTGAAGGATTAGAGCAAACAGTAAAGTTGTCAGGAAAACACACCCCAAAGTTCACTTCATATGATGCAATAAATGATCCTACAAGACTGTTCATCTCTAGTTTGTTAATGCGAAAAATCTCTTATGTTAGCGAGCTGCAATAGCAGGAGCTTTACAGAGGTTTCATAGTGCTTGCAACCTGCATAGTTTTCTATCTTTACGCTTACATTCATGTCCTTTCTTGCATATCATCTCTTGTGAAAAGTTGCAGATTACTCTGGTGTTTTTGTCCTTTTTATTATTGGGGCAATTGCACCATTTCTTTCTTTCTAACTCTCGATCATTTAGAAAATTAAAGGACTTCTGTAATGCAAGAGTACAGTAACATGATCACAGAAGGAAGGATCACATCCAGAGGGAGTTTTGAAAGAATGTTGGAAAGCAATGACAAAACGGTCAAATAGAGAGTAAATAATGTTTTTACAACAATGAACCATTTATTAAACCTTGTGCTAAAAATTCTCAGCTGGAACTGTACCAAATTTCATGCGACAGAAACTAAGCACAACACATGCTGCATCTGCTGTAGTCCTAGCAGCATGCGGTGGCCTCTTCCATGAATGTGCTACACTTCAAAAAATAGTGCTGGTTGCATTTTTCATAACAGATACTGGACCCTGGTACAGGCGGCAGACAGGGTGTAACAAGAGCATATATTTGAATAGATTTTCAGATAGTGGCCACCTGGCAAATGTATGTAGTCACTCTCTGTTTACCTCCTCCTCCACCCTTTTTTAAAAGAGTTTTTTTTAGGTGCTCATCTGCATACATTATCCAGTTGCTTTTTTGCCGCTTGGCAGGTAATGTACAGCGGGTGTTTCTGGGCTATCTCACAAAAAATAGCCGCCTCCCGGGTCTGAAAGTTATGCCGATGAGTGCAGGGAACCTAAATGGTCAAGATGTGTGCTGTGAAACTAAAACAAGGAGACAAAGGACGATAAAATGCTTCATAAAACTGAAGGGCACTGGAGAGTCTGTGATATTACCGCTCCCTAGTTGTTCATCATGGCGAGCAGCAGCCTTTCATATGTTTTCTAAGATGCAAATGCATCTAGTGAGAGGAGAATTGAAAGCAAAGCTACGTCATATTTATGGGATCACTGGAGCGAGAAGCTCATTCTTCTTGTTTAGCCCTCTAACTGCAGTCACATTGTCCCAGCTAATACTCATTACAATCAAACCCACACACACACACTGCATGCCAGCACATATATATGCTGAGAATATCCGAATGAATAGAGGATAGTGAAGAAAGCTGATTTTTTTTTTTAAAGCACAGTTGTGATAGAAAATAGTAGAGAATTCCTACTAAGTGCCACATAAACTGGTTATCAGTGGACTGTGGAGGCACTGAGATACACACACTAATACAAAAGAATGCCATGTGCAGTGAAGCCTCCTTAATCATGATGCTTTTTATTTAGTTTCATTCAACACAGTGAAAAAAAAGAAGAATAAAAGACTCCAGAGCTGCAGAAGAATGAGGCCGCAGTGAAAGAAATGGAGAGGTAAAGCATTATGTATAATAAAGAAACAGCAGCTGAATTAGAAAAAAAAAAAGCATGCAAAGCTAGTGGAATCAATTTGACCCTGAGCTTCTCCTGATAGTGAAGTTAGGAAACAACAGCATTAGAAATAACACAATCTCAGTATTCATATTTCATAAGGTGGTTACATTTAATACAGCTCATGAAGGGATTTATTCTGGAACCGAAATTCTTCAAACTGCCGCAAAGTTGTAGAAACTTAAGTCACCGCCTCTTCACATGGGAGAAGGCGATAAATCTAAGAGCAACAACTTTTGTAAAGAAACCAAAAGGAATATGAATTACAGACTAAAAGTGCAAGTGAGGACAGAGAAGAGAGGGTTTGAATAGTTAGTAAGTGAGAGAGAGGCAACAAAATAATGAGGAAAGAGGAACGCTTCTGAAATAAGCGGCGCAACGGAGAATCGCAAAGAGAGAAGATCAGAGGGATGAACACAGGCATGGAAAGAACAGAGAGAGAGAGCAAAGAGACACAGTAGGTCGAGCATGATTTGTAGCACACGCCCAGGCCTGCTGGAGCCGATAATGGTCGTCACTACTATCGTTTTTTGCTCAATCTCTAATGTCAGCCTCAACCCCCTGCTACTGCACATGAATTTTAATTTCTGCATTTAGAGATTTTGCCCTCTCTGGCACAGTTGTTAAGCGGCGTGGTCTAAGTATCACAAAATAACTGCGGGCTATGGCAATTGTATCAACTCTGTGGATGCTAAAAACCTCCATAATGGATTGTTAGAGCTCATACCAGTCCATACCAGAGCTCATGTTTACCTCCAGAATACAAGATAAACAGTAGAAGCACGAGGAGGAAAAGCACAACACCGTCATTAGTTGCTTTCACTTATTTCTGCTGGCTGTTGTGTTCATCTATTCATGTGATAGCTGATCCCATGATCCATCACGCGCACTTGGAAGTGGTAGCCATACTGTAGGGCAAACATAATGTTCAGACAAAGAGAAACAGGACAAAATAGGTTTGGAGAGAGAAAGAACAAACATGGAGGAACCCCATCTCTCTGCATCAGGAGCCCAACAGGGAGCAATTAGTCATGCTTCTTTAAACCCCCCCAATCTACTCTGCTCCGACTCTCGGAGTCATTACTCTGCTGTGAAGTTGTAGCATTGTGGCTCCAACACCAGCTCCTCTCTGTGCTCTATTAATCAGCCTGGGAGCTGATCTATGGACTGCACTCTTCTTCTTCCCACAGAGGTCCCAGTGTACAAGTAGGTGAAGACATTGTGGAAGCTAAGGTTTAGCCACAGAATGAGCCCGATCATCTGCTACATTAGTTTTCACAGCCCGGTACAGTGACAGGCAGGTGGACCAGTCACACAAAAGTCGATCACTTTTCATGGGCATTTATTTAGTTTTTCATCTGATCGCATTATGTCATTTTCAGGAGATATGTCTTTGCAACCTGCATATTTCATCTGGATCTTTCAAAGGTTGAACACAAAGCAGAAGTAGGCTCACTCAGAGATCTAGAAGTAATCAGATTACAAAAGGGAATTCAGTACTGGATTTATTGGGGATAAAATGGCAAAATGCCACTCTTAATTTCAAAAGCTTTAAATGAATTCTTATACAATAATACTGTAATAAAACTACTGTTCTTTGTAAGGTCCTAAATTCATCCAACTTTTCAAAATGGACCAATCTACCTCACAGCTACACACCTTTAAAGTCTGCTAACGACATCATATAAGATATTGTATTATCTGTTTTTATATGATCTGCTCTGCAGTTGTTTTTTAGACTGTGGTGTAAACAAACTGGATAGAGATTTCATTTTATTGAGGCAAAAACAAAACATCATGACTTCATATTTTATTATTAAAACATGCATCGCATTGCTGTTTAGTGCAAGTATGCCAGCCACACCTAGAGGAGCTCCTCAGTCATGGACCTCTATGCCACGAAGCTGCTGGTGCATAGTTCTCTTTGCTCTGTAGCTTACCATGGTCTGCTGCTCTGTGGCTGAGCTAAAAGCGCTTCCACTTTACGATAATACCACTCAGAGTTGATTGTTGAATATCTAGAGGGGAAGACATTTCACAAAGTGACTTGTTACAATGGTGGCATCCTATTACAGCACCGTGCTCCAATTCAGCGAGCTCTTTAGAACGACATAATCTTTCACAAATGCTGGTAGAAGCAGACTGCCTGGCTAGCGGGTGTATTCGAAGGTTAAGAGGTGCGACTCAGTACTTTTGTCCAAGCACAATCTAGCTTTGAAATTGCTCAAGAGACTCTGTAAAAGTTTGCTCATTACCTTTTAGAATTGCTTCTTGAAGCCTGGAGCTGGTGTTCGGGATGTGTTCCTGCTTAGCAATCGTAGAGGTGGAAACAGCCAACTCCAGAGTGTCTTTTAATGCTACTTGCAAAATGGCACCCACCTGTTATTTAACTCACCAAAGCCCCTGATATGCATTATACAAGTTCACAACAGAAGCTCAGCTGCTGCACCAAAAGATTCAAATCTCTTAAAACACACACATTGATCTTTTAGTTCTAACTCCAGCACTGCTTCCTCGTTTCATTAATACAGCCTCTCGCATGTCGTTCCACTTTTCTTTCATATTTGATATTTCCTTCCTTGCCATTTTTTTTTTTTTTTTACACTGCACCTGTTCAAAGCCATTACGCCGAGCCTACGTGTCTAACACGGAGTCAAATTCACTTTAGCATATACAGACCTGAGCGCCGCAGTAGTCACCGTGCAGCGCTTTTCCTGGGAAGCCATTTAAAATTCAGCATGCAGAACGCTGCCTCCTTCTTAAATGCAAATACAAGCAGATGCAATTAGCAGATACACAGCTGGACGCAGAATGGCGTAGGAATCTGCGTGAGAGAGCCATAAAGCGCAGCATGTTTCATGCATGACTGCAGAAACTCTTCAGGAAGCTGCAGTGAAAACTAAACTGCAGCAATGGCATACCTAGAATGAAAATGTCACAGCCAGGGAGCAAAATGTCCTTTTCGAGGGCAGAGTGTTCCCAGCATCGATCTCTACGCAGAAATGAAACAAGGTGGAGGAAAACAGCAGCTATCTGGTATCTGCCTGTGTTCTTTTTTTCCTTCTTATCTTCTGTGTTATTAGTTAGCTCTTATTAGTTTGACATAAAGGAGATGTGGAGGGAATGACAAGTGTAATCCTTCAGTACCACAGAGTGCGCGCTGTCCGTGTGTGCTGGGAGTGTATGGATGGCCCTGAGACTGCCTGCAGGCTGCGTACACAGTCCCTCTCCTTTCCCATTTTCTTTGCCATCATTTTGATGATTACCTTTCTTTACTTTTCACTTCTGTCACAATCTGTATTTCTGACCATATTTCTGGCTGAGTCGCTGCTTCTCGGTGCTACAGCTGTCTGCCTGCACACCGCATCTCTTCTTTCCTGTAATTATCTGTCTGCATGAAGACTCCCTCTCTGTCTCTCTTGCGGGAGAATGACTGATAACTCTCTTATGGCTTCCCATTGGATTAATTAAAGGTGAGGCTGTATGATACCCATATAGGCTCTTGTTAGTCTTAATAAAAGACCATCGTACTGCTGTCTGCCACGCTCTGTTGGTTGTGGAAAATCTCTTTTTCTTTGTTGTGTTTCCTATGATATTTTTTCCTCACAGCTAATGAAATCTTAATGCAATATTATCTGAGGAATAAACTCGATTTATTAATGTTATGGTCTAAAAACTGTTTTCAAAGGTAAACTACAGCAGCTATATGTGGCATTCTTAATAGTGTGGTATTAATATTCCAGATAATATAATTCTACACATTAGCTTCATATGGCTATCTTATTACAGATCTGTAGTTAAAACATTCTCATATCAATGTAGAAAAGAAGAGGGAGCAAGATAGAAGTGTTGATATAAGACTGCAAAGGTGTGATGATTCAAAGAGAGACGTACCTGTGGACTTGGATGTTCTCAAACATTCTAACTCATAATATCTGCTATAAATAAGATGATACTAAGATTTTTAAACTCTGATTTTACCATCATTACCCCACCTTATTAAACCAAATGCACACTCTGTGTCAGAGAGTTACAAAACTTAAGAAAACTTGATGAGTTTGCAAATAGGATTTTATTACTTAACGACATGAGGAGAAAACTGCAATGAGCTAGAGCACGTTAATTTTTTTTCTCCCACCGCTGGGGGAAAAACATCATCCATAAAATTTGGGTGTTATTATCTCAATATGTCAAGTTAATTATCTCAACGTTTTGACCTGGTACATTGAAATTTCAACTGGCAACAAGCTCCCATAGAAAGCGGAGAAAAATCCAGATATCTGAAACTAAACAGAGCAGGGATTTAGAGTCTACCTGAGTTGCAGCTTAAACTTGCACAGACATTTTTCGAACATCAACATTTCAATATTAAAGATGAATTGCTCCCTCCACATGTAACGCATAAAAGCAGATGCGTTCTTACTAGCGGAAATGCTAAATGTGCTTGGGTAAAGGATGCAGGAAGGCAGGGACTTGTCTGGCCAGCTTGCTGGGTATTTACAGGTCAATTACCTGCACTGTCCTCAAATAGACATTACACAGACTTTGCACTTGGAAACAACCACCTAATGTCAGATCTGAAAGATGTGGACATTTGTGTTCTTGCATGCAGCTCCATCGGGTAATGTCTAGAAGAAACCACATTGTATTTATGTTAGAATAATGAGTTGTGGTGCATTGCCAATGCGCTGTACACAAAAGCTGCTGATAGTGCAAACTTTTATCAGAAGCAGTGCTAAACGGGGTCAGGCTATAAGTACCAGAAGTGAAGCGTTTCACACTGAAAAGAAATTTGAGATGTGGCTCTTCTGTTGTTATTTTTCAAAGGAGGTATCTGTAGTGGAGCCTTGTTGGTTTGTGCTGTAACCTGTTTTCTAACCCTGTGTGTTATTTGGTGTTTTACAGGGCAGCAATGTGGTGGAGGACCAAGACCTGCTGGAAATTGGAATCCTCAACTCGGCCCACAGACAACGTCTCCTGCAGGCCATACGGCTCTTGCCCAGGGTCAGCGCTGCAAATAGTAACACTATCACACAAGAATACCACAGAGTCTACAAAGTGGATAATTTAGTCAGTCTGGACTGGGTTTATTGCAGCATCCATCTCAATGAAGTTATATAAATTCATGACCAATTGAAGGAGAGAATCTTGAGCCGGCCTGTACTCAGTCCTCTTTGTTTCATATAAAATTCAGCAAATCTTCTGCTACATCTGTTTCCGTGTGATATAACTCTCTGTGGGTGGCTGGGTATCTCTCTGCATGTTCTGCTCAACACTTGAACAAGAAGCATGCAGAGAAAGGTGCACCGAGCCACATTATCACAGCTTTGAAAGCACATAAAATTAAATGATGCGAGAAACTGCTAAATCCATACCTTCTCGCATCTGCAAAATGCACTCAATAAAAACATATCGACACGCTTTGAGCCGACATTTGCTGCTGAAAAGAGACCGGAAGTCGATTTTTTTCTTTTAAAAAAAGGCTGCTGCTATATGTTAGCAAGGTCAAATACTTTTGTGTGAGTGTGCAAGAGTCAAAGTAAGATCAAAAGTGCCCAGCTGCACACAGTGCGAGCAGAAGAAAGGAGTCTGCAACAGCGAGCTAAGAGAAAGGGGAGAGTCTGAGCTCGGAGATAAGCATGCTTCATAGAGACTCCAAAGAAAACTTTGATCTCCAGTCAGCATTTTCCTCCTCTCATCCCCAATAAACTTTTCAAAACACTGTAAGAGATGGAACCTTTTAACTTTTGCCTGCCCTCTCACAAAAAGACGCACACACTTGTGCAGACACATGTAGGCGAACACATGCTTAACTTGAGGTGGAGGTTGCAGAACGCTTGCTTGAAGCAACATAAGCTCTCTGAAGTGCTTATGACTGTCAAAAGAAAAGTGAATGAATTATGTATTATCTGCTACACTCAAAGTGTCTCAGTGCAAGCAGTGAGTCTGCTTTTGGTGTTTTTTTTTACGAACCTTCTCAACAGTTGTGCTCGTGTTTCCTTTTCCTGTACTCGTTTAGCTTCCTCACCTGTTTCCTTTCGACTGAGGAAAGCCTTTAATATGGAATGCATCTTGAAAATAAAGCATGGCACAGGAATAAAATGGAAATTAGTAATAGGTATGTAGGCAGTAAACATTCGCACCAGATCTTGCTTCAGATAGCAGCTGTTTTTATGCAGTAAAACTCCAGGTCTGAAATGTGGAAAATGAGAAGAAAGATAATCCGCTGTGCTCACAGCCTCCTGTTATGTACAAGAGCATGCAGCGAGAACAAACAGAACTACAGAAAAGTAATAAAAAGTGCGCTCCAAAGACAAACTTCTTCCTTAATCCCTTTTTTCTGCTCTGTGTACTTAAGGTGAGACCTATCGGATACGATGGCAACAACCCCACATCAGTGGCAGAGTGGCTGGAGTCTTTGGAGCTCGGGGACTACACCAAATCTTTCCTTGTCAATGGTTACACTTCCATGGAGCTGGTCAAAAAGATCTGGGAAATTGAGCTCATCAATGTAAGTCTACAGTGCTAAAAATAGCCATATTAAAAGATAAAATCTAATGAAAGCACAAAGGATTACATGGGAAGCCAAAACCTAATTTAGCCACTGGGTGATATGTTACTTTTTCCCAAGAGAATGAGCTCTGCAGTTCACTTTGAGTCAATTCCACATTACATTTCTGTGGCCATAAATACTCACTAGAGCACAGAAAAACAACAAAAATCAATTTGCAGCTGAAAATAGTGCCCAGTGCCCAGTGAGTTCACCATTTAATCCAGGAACATTTGCTAAAAACAGCAGCGCTCAGCTGTTTCAGGGAATCTCTGAGTTTTTGTTTTTTAACCATAAATTTGAGTCCCGTCTTAAAACTTCGGGCAAATGGTCAAGGTAGCAGAGTTCTGAATTCATTGCTTTTTCTTTCTTTTTTTCTTCGCTAAAGACATTTGTGGCAGAAGCCATGAAAATATGTTCAAACAAGACAGGTATGAATACAGGTATGAATTGGTTGAGGTCAAACTCCCTCAACCAATTCCAGAAACTTGATTCTGTTCATCTGGACGTTTTCACAGTGAGAGTTTCATCACTACTCCAAGTGACTTCTTCAGTCTCAGCTCACTGCAGGTTTCACCTGCCTTATATACATTTACATAGTGGCCGAAAGTAGTACCACTGACTAACAAGAGGCTGCAATTTCTGGGATTTCCTTACCTGGATGATTGAGCACACATCGAGACACCCCCGTCAATAGTCAGATATCTAGTCAGATAGCATAGCATTGGTTCAGGCAAAGCACCATCTAATTCTCAACCACCATCCCACAAGTTGATCTCATCCCATCCAATTTTCCAGCTGCTATTCAGGCTCCTTTAACCTGCCTAAAGTTGCTGCAAGCCACTTGGCAAACCCCCTCCCTCCCCCATTCCTAACATGCTGTGTCCGATATTGTTGCTTACATTCTTCCCACTTGTGGCTTGCTGTGCACGCTCTATGAAGGGTGCGGAGGTCCTAGAGCAGCGCCATAAAATTAATACAGATTACTGCAGAAGGGAGCCACAAACTTCTTTTATCTATAGATTTGACTGAGCTGGTGCTTTGTGAACTGGATGCTTGCTGGTTCTTGTCCTCATCTTTCACCTTGGTGACAGAGTGAGTTTGTATCTCCTATTGAGTGTACATATTATAACCCCGGAAAGTCAAACTTCAGTAGCCATGCAGGCTTACTGTTAGCCCTTTGGCTTCTTACTCGAGAACAAGGCTGAAGTTGATTCAGAGGCCATACTGTAAAGAAGGCCCATCAGGCATTTCTTCTCATTACTGTGCAATATGTGCTGAGAAAACAAACTGGAGGGAGGTGCATTTTTTTTTACTGTTAAATCATAACATTGCTTTGTCTTTTTCTTTCGTCATTTCGGTGTAGAGATTTCTGGTCCGATATCTGCAGTAACAAAAAAAAAAACAAGGAGCTACTGAATGTTGAATTCTCTCTTTCTGTAAATATTAGTAAAGGGGAACGATAAGAAGGTTTGACATTTGGGTTTATGTGTTGTCACAGATAGTCCAGGTTTATGATTCAATTTTTACCAACATAAAATCTTCACTCGGAGATGCAGTTTAATGCAGGCCGATCTCTTTGGAGTGATGTGCTTCTTTGATGCTGGCAGTGTAACGAAATCATGCTCGATTGCAGGGGGCGCCTGCCTGGCTGATTTCAATGAGAGAGAGTGAGAAGGGGTGTTTTTCCTTCCCTGCGGAGGATAAAGTGATGAGTGATCAGCTGGAGGAGGTGGAGAGGGAGTTATATAAGCATGTGGGATGCAAGATGTTTTATAGCGCCGGGGATACCGCCCACATGCTGCACTTCTGTGTGTGTGTGTGTGTGTGTGTGTGTCTGGATGCATATGTGAGACAGTTAAACTGTTAATACATTCCTGTATGTTTATGTATTTGTAATCAATGTATGACATGCATGGATGTATATTAATTTTAGACCTGTTCATGTAAATTTGAATACTGTATAGCATCAATAGATTTTCTGAATTAACTGAAACTGCAGTGCAGCACATTTTGCAGCCACTAGAGGGTGCTCATGTACACTGTATAGCCAAAAGTACTGCATGTCCCTATAAGACCTCAGATTGCATTTCACTGTTTGCACCGGGCTTCTTTGATTCAGGAAACTTGCTTTTATTTTGGACTGTACTATCCCCAACTTTGCTATCATAGTGCTTTGGTGACAATGCTTCACTTATTCAACATGACTGTGGATAAAGAGATTTCCCTAGTTTAGTATAAAAACTTACCCAATGCTTTATTTTGGGTTTTAGTTCATGTTCTATATAAGGGGAGTGAAGAAGGGTTGCAGGGAGGGTCAAGTAGGTGGGTATGATTGTCATCGGTGATTTATGACAGAAGGATAGCAGCAAGAGTGAAAGGGAAGGTTTGTAAGTGTAAAGCGTGAGACTTGCAATGATGTATGGTTTGAAGCTAGTGACACTGACAAAAAGACAGGAGGTGGAGCTGAAAGTAGTGTTGCTGAAGAGGGAGTTTTATGTGGAGTGACCAGGATGGACAGGGTTAAAAATGAATACAATAGTATTTTTTGTATGTTTGTCACACTTAAATGTTTCAGATCAAACAAGTTTAAATATTAGACGAAGATAAGACCAGTAAACACAACATGCAGTTTCTAAATTAATGTTAGTGCAATTAAGTTTTTGTGATAACTGGCCGTGAGTCTTTTACAACGGTGAAGAGAAATTTTGGCCCACTCATCTTTGCAGAATTGTTGTAATTCAGCCACAATGAAGGGTTTTCGAGTATAAACCACCTTTTTAAGGTCATGCCACAGCATCTCAGTCGGATTTAGTCAGGACTTTGACTAGGCCACTTCAAAGTCTTCTTTTTTTTTCTTAAGCTATTCAGAGGTGGACTTGCTGGTGTGTTTTGGATCTGTCCTGCTGCAGAACCCATTTGCGCTTCAGCTTAAGGTCACAAACTGATGGCCCGACATTTCGCGTTAGAGTGTTTGAGTAGACGGCAGAATTCATGGTTCCATTTAAAACTGAGACGAACCTTTTAAGGTCCTTTTGCTCAGCAGTGGTTTTTGTCTTGGAACATTTTTGCCCAGTTTCTTTCCTATAGTGGAGTCATGAACACTGAGCTTAACTGAGGCAAGGGAGGCCTGCAGTTCTTCGGATGTTGTTCTGGGGTCTTTTGTGACCTCTTGGATGAGCTATTGTCGCACTCTTGGGGTAATTTTGGTTCGCTGGAGTCCCACAGCTGTATATGCTAATATAAAGCTCAGTTACTTTGTTTCTCATCTGTTCCTGAATTTCCGTGGATGAAGGCAGATGATCCGATGTGACCACCTGTAAAGAAAGGACCAAGTTGTTTATGTTTATAATCAGTTCCTTTTGTTGTTATTATATCTCATAGTAAATGTTTAGAATGAACTGATATTTAACTCAACTCAGGAGCTTTAATAGAATGAATAGAGCTGGGTGATAGAGATGGTGTGCCTCCGTAGTGTAATGTACATGTTGGTGTCTGATTTTATAATTTGCATTTACTGGATGTAACATAGTTTGCATATATTTTAGGGGACAAAACAAAACAAGACAGTATCATCTAGGTAGTGTGCCAGGAGGTATTTTTTCCTTTATACATTTTGTTGTGAACTTAAACACAAGTGTGAGTCAGATATAGCCAAGGGGCTAATTTACATCAATTCACATCCACAGTCGCTGTGCAGTTTGATGTCGTATTATAATGAAAATAAGGGATTAAAAAAGCAGATAGAAAACCATTAGTGTAAGAGGGTGGCAATCAAAGAAACATGGTAGGGCAATCACTGCAGCTGGAGTGAGGGTTGTCAGTTCCTACTCTTCTTGCACCTTGGTCTAGGCCTACTCAGTAGTCTGTCCTTGATCAGAGTTCCCGTCATCCACATCCATATATTTTAAAGATAACTGCAGGCTACTGGACAACTCAGCATATATGAAGACTGGGGAAACTGCAAATTTAAATTTGAACGTGTTCAAAAAGAAGTATTTACTGTAGTTTCATATGATTGTTGGATTTTTCTCTGTATGATCTACTGTGCAATATAAAGCGCCTTGAGGCGACTACTGTTGTGATTTGGCGCCGTATAAATAAAATGGAATTGAATAGTGGAAAACATCTGCTTTTAAGCACAAGGTATTTGAATCAAATGTTTTCCCTGTACTAAAATAGATATGAAGGAATAATCTTAGCAGTATTTTAATGGAGTCATGGGTCCAATAACATGAAGTGTTACCCTTGCCTAGTCCGCAGTCTGCAGGGAGACTGTGAAGCTGGCCTTATCTCATGGATGTAGTGTTTCTTATCGATCTCTTGTGAGTACATCTGACTGGGAGAGAGTGTATGTGTATGTCTGCTGCACAGCATTGCAGCAGCGCACTGTCACTGAAGTAGTCTCTGGAGACTTGGAGAGGTCACTTCTGCACCTGAGAGAGGTGTGTGTTTGTCCGGAGATGGTGTAGAGAATGATGTATTGTGGTGGGAGAATAATATAAAGTGATGCTGGGAAGGAGATATGGGTTTAAGAGAATGACAGGGAGTGGGAAAAGAGTGAGTGAGTGAGTGAGTGAGAGATAAGAACGAATCTTTAAAAATCGAATCTGGACACTGCTTTCATGTAATCACCAGGTAATTGCCGTGGGCAACAGATGCAGTGGTGTCCATGGAGATGGGGGAGGAGTGTGAAGCGTTGCTGAAGTGTTTTAAAGTGGGATATAAGTGCGTGTGGATGGGGGCATAGGCCTGTGTGTGTGTGTGTGTGTGTGTGTGTGTGTGTGTGTGTGTGTGTGTGTGTGTGTGTGTGTATAGTTGGGCACATATGTGGATACCTGCTGTTGTGGGATTAGCAGAGTATTTCAAAACACCTTTTAAGCCTGCTGGTCCTCATTCGTGCACAATACAATGCAGACAGAGAGCAGGTGCAGCTTTCTCTCTGCAGTAGTGTGTGTGTGTGTGTGTGTGTGTGTGTGTGTGTGTGTGTGTGTGTGTGTGTGTGTGTGTGTGTTGTGGGTGTGTGTGTGTGTGTGTGTGTGTGTGTGAGAGAGAGAGAGAGAGAGTAACTGTGGCATTCAGGGTTTATAACGTCGGAGTAGATTGAGTCTTCGGAGTCACACCTGGTCCAAGTTAACTGTTAGATTTAGTCTCAGTGGCGCTACTGGATAATCCAATTCTTTCATGACTTGCTTTTATTATTATAATATTCATATATAACTAAATTATATCTTTCTGTTTTGCAATTTCACAAACATATCAAAGCAAGTATTTTCTAATGATGTTAAAAAAAGATTCAAATGGCACATTTCTACATAATGCAGACTGAAACTAATAAAGAAAGAAACCAAATTAAAGAAGTATAGGAGCAAACCAGCTTGGGAGTGTGTATGGATCTGTCGTGTTTGACTGATAATCTTTCAACAATATACACATCTCTTTTCATTATATTTTTGAGCAGGATATGAAACAACAATGGGGCAACGCACATCTTTTGTTCCCACACAACAATAGCATGATGTTCCAGTGTTTAGCGCCGTTAGCTGGTACAAGATTAGGTGGATTTAGTGTGTTCTCTGTGTTCTTGCTCTGCTTTCTTGTGGGATCCAGAGGTTTCTTCTGGCATCAAAAATGGTATTGCTAGTTTACATGTATGTTAGTGTTTAATTCTCCCATCATTGTGCCCTTGGCAACGGCCCCGGCTTAAACCTGAAGTTGGTCCCAGGTGCTAGAGACTGCTGCACACTGCACTACTTAGGACTGCTTAAATAAAGAGGATGAGGGCTTGTTAAAGATACTGTTATAATAACACTGTCCAATACTAAATATTTAAAAAATATAATTGCATATGAATTTATATCTAACCTTATGGTTTTTTAAAACATTGTCAAGATACACTCGCTGGTCACTTCATGAGCTACACCTGTTCAACTCCTCGTTTACACAAATATCTAACCATCCAATCACATGGCAGCAACTCAGTGCATGTAGACATGGTCAAGATGAGCTGTTGAAGTTCAAAGCAAGCATCAGCATGATGAAGAAAGGCGATTTAAGAGACTTGAAACATGGCACGGTTTACAGGGAATTGTTAGAAAAGGAGAAAATATGCAGTGAGCGGCAGTTCTCTTGAGTAAAAATTACTGTTGATGTCGGAGGGCAGAGGTCAGGGGTGAATGGTCAGAGTGCTTTGAGCCGATAGGAGGGAAACTGTAACTCACACAAACACTGGTTGCAACCAAGGTATGCAGAAAAACATCTGTGAACTCATTACACATTGAAACAGACGAGCTACAGCACTAGAAGACCACACCGGGTCCCGTTTCTGTCCGCAAGCAGGAAACAGAAAAGCTAAAATTGGACAAAATTCTTGTAATATGAAAGAAGACTAAATATCCAGGAGCTGCATTAAGAACAGAGACCATGTCAGTCTTGCATCATAAAGGACAACAAGCACACATAAAGCTAACGTAGGCCCCACATGCACTTAGTTATTTTCACTTAGCTGTGACGTTGAAAAGCGAAGTAACAAAAGAACCAAAAGTCTGAAAGACCTGAAATGAAAACTCATTAAATCAGACTTAAATTTTTAAAATATGAAATTGCTATTAAAAATTTAGAGGAATTCATTATTAAAATTGACAGAGTAAGTTATCACACGTGGCTTATAATTGGAGTTTCTTACACCGATCAAATTTAACAAATCATATTCCACAGAACGTACTCAAGATAAATTGCTTCGCCTTGTATCACCAAACTGACTCATGAAATACTTAATGGAACCAGTTCAATTATTTTTTTTAGCAATATGAGGGGAAAAAAACTGGTGGTTAGAGCTTTCCAAATGCGTGTTTTCCTGGATTCCTTCATGTCAGAAGAGTATTTTGTGTGTTTTTGATTGAGGGAGGCCAGAGGTTTTTGAATATTTGTGGAGATCTGCCGTTTTAAGCCGCTTGGCAACCTTAATTTCTCCCCAGAAGCCAAACTGATTTTGAGGGCTTTTTCAGATACTCGAGAATGCAATAAGGGGAAGAGTTTATAACTCTATCAGCCTCCTTTTAATAACACAAGTCTCCTGGTAAAATCTGTCTGCTGTCTCAAGAATAATTTACTGTGATCATCCTTACTCTGCTTAGCTCTCCGGGCTGTGAGAAAGCCTGTTTAAATGGATCCAATTTAACTTTAAAAAGTGAAGCTGTGCAGCTGGAACACCAATACATTCAGGCTCATCAGATTATGTGAAAAGAAGTCTTGATTGTTGTGTTAAAGTCTGGGGGAGCTGTTTTATCGGGAGGTGCTGCAACATGAAAGTGTAAGTAAAAATGACTGTTTGATAACAATCATCAGCTTTACCTGCCGATTTACCAGGCTACTCTGATACCCCTGTTTCATTTCCCTGCAGTGCAGTGACATAGAGGCACATCCTTTAAGAATCCACACGGTGGCGCTGCTGCCTCTCGCTTGAATCAGATCTCGTCTGGAGGTGAAAGAAAGTACAAAATAACTGAGTCAAGGCCCCAAATTGCTCTCATTTAAAGCGAGTCCTCTGAGAGCCCACAGTGAAGCAATTAGAAATGGATTTCATTTTAGAAAGCCGCATTCACGGTGGTGGAGTGCAGATAGTTTCTGGTCCTTAAGGAACGATTCCCTTAATGTTTTCTGGATGAGTGGCTCCTAATATCAAGGGAGGGCGGCTGCAAGTGTGTACAAGTGTAGCGTACCTGTGTATTGTTCTGGAAATGTGTTTGATTGATGTTCACAGAGGATGGAAAGCTGAGTCGTTAAGGTCTTCTGGGTATGAAAGGACCGTCTTCCCATTCTGATATGTTCAAGTTGATTTCAAGTAATCGGATTAAAATTGAGGGTAGCAAAATAATCGAATAGTAGTAGTAGTAGTAGTAGTAGACCCACAATAGCTTAAAATAGAAGCTTCTAATCATAATCACTGTGATGTGTTTTGAGCATTTTAGGCAAAAGTATGTGTACTCACAGCCTCTCACAGGTTCAGAGAGGAAAGTTCATATTCCAACGTAGTTATAAATCTCAAGTATTTCCTCTTTAAAAAAATAAATTACACAGATAACATAATGAGAGTAATTCAAGAAGTATATACAAAATCTTCTACTCGGGTAAAGAGTAACATCTTACATATTAATTGCTGATTAATTACTATAGCATCAATATATATGGCTTTTTATGACCTCATTAAGTCTAATCACAAGAGGTTTCTCGTGTTTTATAGCCTGACATGAGGCTAAGTGTGTGAGAAGAACGTAGTTTAGTTTTTTCTCTATAGACCTCCTAAAGGTAAATATAGGAACTGCAGTTTATTGAGTCGAATGGACATAAATGTTTAACTTCCAGGAGTCAACTTCCCCTCACACCCATGGCCACTAAGATGATGTGCATGATAAGCAGCTGGATTGTTTTGACTTTAATACTCTGAAGATGTGTAATGTGTTTCCAGTTTTACCTTCCAGTAAATCAGTAAAAGCTACATTGTTTCCACTTTTAGGAAAATAAGCTGAATTGTGAGTATAAAGCAGCACCAAGTGGAAACACACACATATTAATTGCACTTATTTTGTTTATTATCTCCTAACATCCAGGTTAACTACCGCTAACCTAAACCAACCCTATGTATTAAATAGATACAGGAAGTAAGTGCAACATCTCTCTGACTGATTTTCATGATTTCGTGGTATATAATCATGATCTGCTCTTGTAAAATAGAGCAGCGGAGGAAAAGCTTTTGCCTCTTCATACTCGTCCTTTGCATGTGAAGGCCTGTTAGTGTGTGCTCATATCGTGTAGGTGTATGCGCGTGGGCGTATATCTGTGTGTGTGTGTGATTCACCCACAGGGCCGGACTTGTCCCTGCGTTCTCCTCAGTTTTTACAACGTGCAATTTCAGTAAGTGTACACCCAATATGCTAGGAATGTTTTGTGAAAAGCTTAAAGTGACTAAGTGTGTGCGAACTGCATGAAGGGTCTAAGATAAATTGAGGAGAGTCATGAGAGTTCAGCTTTTCTTCTACAGCTTGTAGAAGATGGCTACTAGTTACCATAGAGACTGTGCACTTGGTATAAATGAAATGAAATACATGAGTGTATGTGAGTGTGTGTGTGTCTGTGCTGGATTGCTTTTTTTTCCTGACACTATTCTAAATAGTTCGTGTGTGTGTTGTTATTCTGTGCTTATCACCTTCTTTGTCACCTCTCCAAATGGACAGATTGTCTCACATCCCAACACCAGATGGTTCCTGCCTTCGTTAGACACCGCCGGATCGTATACTTCATAAACTAGAACCTACACAGACACGCAAGCATTAAGCGAGCGCCACGTACAGTACATGCTTCTAGGTATCTTGCCTATTCACAAGTTCTCGCACCGAAAATTCATGCCTGCGCCCGGTGAGGAACATTTGTTTTTCATATGTGTATTTGCGTCCGGCGTGCTGAAATGTGCAGGGATACAGTATGTGTGAAAAGGGAGTGAGTAGTAGCTGGTGTTAATTTTTGTGTGGGCAGATTTGCCTCAGGACTGCAGTGTACTTCACCGTCACTGCTTACTGCTGATATCACTTTCCTGCAGTTTTTCTTCTTCTTTTAAAAAAAACAACCTCCTGTCAAAGCGCTCACCGTGCTGCAGATCGTGTAGGAGGTGTCAGGAGAGAATATGTGTGACCCCTCGGTGGCTCATGAACCTGCGGTTGGCAGATCTGTTGTAGCGCTGCACATCCCGGTCTACTACATCTTCACTTGTTAAATCTGTTTGTAAAAACGGGGATGAGTTTACTTGATTTTGTTGTGTTTGTTTCATCTATACAGAGCCCAGGTTCAATTTAGTCACGCATTACTAATAATTTCTCGTCTGTGTTGTGGTTTGTGACACCATTAAGTTGACTAGCTTTACTAGTATCACACCCCTTTAAACCTTGAAATGACACTTCTAATTGGAAATATGTCATAAATATGTCATAAATGTGAGTAGCAAGTTTCTACTATATGTAGCTCTGACTGCCATGTGCAAGGAGGCTATAGACAGTACAAAAGCACATATACAGCGTTTGATAAGTAAATGAAATGGCTCACAATAGACAGCTACAAGCATACCAATGGTTAAACAGTAGTGCAGTAAATAGACATTCTTTTTTTTATTGACCAAAAACAAGTGACTGAGCTCATACACTGAGCAGGAAAGTGTTTACAGAGGTCAAGAGAGAAAGCTGTTTTTTCCGTAGACTTCCATTCACATGCAGTCACAGCTATTGCCATCTGATGGCCGACCAAAGAAACTTTATAAATCCCAGAGGGAAACTGAGTCGCCATAGCAGCAGACGTACAAAGGACAACAAAGCAAATATAAATATGAAAGGACACAAGTATCAACACTAACAGATAGAACAGACAGAATGCCGTTACAAGGCACTTTCGCATTGGCTTCCTTTTTCTGAGCTAGAAGCTACGTCCATGTTTTACACTGTTTATATATGCTTTCCCTACACCTGAAAAAGTTAGCTTATGTTAGCATATGTTTGCTAGATGTTACATTAATATCACAATTGTGAATTACTTCAGTTTTGATAATTGTGCATTGAGATCTTGAAGTTTGCATATTTTTTTGCTTACTTGGGTCTTTAGGGGACTATTTTGTCACCACGTGGGATCTATTCCTTTAAAATTAGTTTAAAATGCTTAATAATGTCTAAAGGTTTTAAAAAAAAAAATCAAATTACAGATTTAAGACTCAACCATTGTTGCTGTTTTCTAATGGAGATGCCAGTGTGAGGGATTCAAGCACTCTATTTATGTGATCCACGGGGCATAACCTAAGTAGACGCTTGTAAAGACAGAAATAGCTAGAATGACGTCAAGCTTTGTAGCTTGGATTTCATTTATGTGACACTTTAATACGGACATAAACATATGTACCCGCTCAATATATAAAGTAACCACATGGACTAGTGTTGTCCTGACCTAAGAGACATAAGAGAAGGTGAGTCATTTCTAAATGTTTCATTCTTTGGTAAATAGTAGATATTTGAATATTACGAAAGCCTCCTCAGTGATGGGATTTCTCTAAAATGAGGCACGAAGGAGAATTGCAAAACTGATAATGATCAGATGAATGGGAATTTTCTGTGCTCTAGGCTACTTCCTGTCACATGTCTAAACTTGTTTAGAACTGCAGCCAGAGACTAAAGCTTTATTTTTGGTTGCGAGAGGGCTCTGAAGTTCCAGTTAATAGCATTAAGTTTGACCAATCAGAAAGGTCGGACTGGTATCAAACTGTCCCGGCTGAGATGATCACAAACTACAAAATACTTTTTCGCATCAATTAGAAATGAGATTCCTCGTTTTTCTTTCTTTTCTTTTTACTACTCCCATATTTGCATTAATATTTGCATTCACTGTGTAGGAGTTCAGGTCAGTATAATAGGTTTACAATTGCTTTAGATCTTATATACAAAGAAGTGGATATATTTAAATCCATTTTAAAGACTTTAAGGTGTTTTGTGTCAAACTGCAACTATTCTGAATTTGTTACAGCTCGGACTTGAGGCTAGTCTTTTCCAGACTCTTTAACAACATATTTTATAACTAATAATAGCTAAAAGAACAATTATTAGACACCTGGTTTTTCTTAGGTGATAATGTTGATATCATTACATTTGCGGAAAATCAATTATGCTCATTTTTCAAGTTTAACTTGACATAAACACAGAAAAGAGAGGGAATCCATAGACTATTTATTTATTTATAGAAAATGCAATGGAAGCTAACACTAGCTAGCTTGGTTAGCATAAATCCCTCCATTTTCTTCTGCTTGCCCAGTTCAGGGTCCTGGGGCTCGAAGCCTGTCTACTGGGAAATAGCCCAATACACTAATGAAATATGAGAATTTTATTTGAATTTTATTTTATCTGCTTGTGCTTCTAGTGAAGCATAAGTTCAAGGCTTTAAAAAAGTGGGGGTGTTGTAAAGTATTTTATAATATTAATAAAACATTCCTAAGCATCATTATTATAAAGGCGGAAAGGAGGCAAAAAAGGCCATAAAATGTATATTTCTGCTGTAAAGCTAACTCTAGCCGTTTCCAGGCTTTGTGCTAAACACAAAACCAGTCCATAATAGACCCTATGAAAATATAATTATTATATAATTAGAAGCGATATAGATAAATATAAAAGATAAAGATACTCCTGTGATCAGGAGTTATCTCACATTTTATTGTTAACAATGTAATTTTTGTTTTGAATATTTACATCACTGCTGAACTCTTTCAACTCAAGCAGCACACAAACACATAAACTTAGACTCCTTGCGAGCACAAGCTTGTCTTGGTATAGGCTCAGTGTGTCTCCATAGTGACGGGATAGAGAGGAGGAGGAGGAGGGTGAATGTAAACTGGGTAGAAAGCGGGAGAGAGAGTGTGTAGAGAGAGAGAGAGAGAGCTCAGGCAGAGACATGTAGGAGATGTAGTCTGGCTGCCGCAAGCTGAAGAAGGAGGAGGAGTTTTCGGGCGCTGGAAATCTGCAGAGAAAGTGAGAGAAAGGGAGACAAAAGCTGGTGCTGAGGAGGCGAGGAGGAAAGCGTGGATAAAGAAAGGAGAGAGGCAGAAGGGAGAAGAAGAAAAAAAGAAAACCACTTGTGCTGGTCAGCAACAAAGCAACAGTAAACAGCTCAAGAGAAGAGGGCGAGAAAAGAAATCACAGCAGGAGTCAAGATTACTCCTCAACCTTTGGAATGAGTCACGTCCTGTGGAGAAATAGGTGAGCTTGCTTTGAGACGGGATGTGGAAAGGGTGATGACAAAAGGAGAGCTATAAAGCATGCGGGGGGGATTTAGAGATGAACACTAATACTTTTATTCTTCGCTTGCTGTTCTTTTAATGCAGCTTTCGTGCTTTCTGTGCTCAGAGATGATTTAAACACAAGAAATGAGTCCACGGCGCTCAATCAACACTGCTGACTGGGCTAATTTACAGGCTGTGTAACTGTGCGTGCGTGCGCGCAGGTGTTGGAGTGTTTTTGTGCATCTAGAGTAAGAGTCTGACCTCATGTTGTAGTACTTAAAGCTCTGATTGTGCTTTCATTAAAGAGCCACTGGGTCTCTGTCCACAAGTTTAGCAAATACAGCCAACAATGGTGAATTTATGCCATTTAGTTGCACAACGAGAGAAATTTGTGTGACTTTTGTTTGCTTGCATCATTCAGAGAGGGGACCTAGCTGTCACTGAAAAGTCAGAATGTCAGAAAACACGCTAACCGCCGTCTAGCAGATCAGCCACTACGTTTAAATACACTCCAGTTCAGTTGCTGCCCTAATTTAATGTCCTCTCCTTATTTGCATTCACCTAACATACTCCTAGAAAAATGGTAGGAGAAGTGAAATGTGGGACAAGACTGAGAAGGAATGTAGTAGCTTAGAGAGATGCTGTAAGGCTTCGTGTTGGTTTGCACAGCTGACTTGACTACACAGCGAGTGATACGCAACCGATAATCAGCATGTATGAGATAAACTGTAAACATTGATTAGCAACAGGGGGGCTAAGCTTGCTGTCAGATGATGACTGTTTTCAGCTATTTTAATCAAAGCGTTTAAACCCTTATCTGTTTTAAACCAGTGTTATTGTTCCAGCCGTGATTGCCATTATTTTAAGTTGTTTATTTTTACCCCGGCTTAAATTAAACTTCAGCTGCCCTGAATCCACTAACAGCTAAAACTCAAACAGCCCAATTAATATTTTCTAGCCTGTACCAACTTGTTTTCCAAAAAGTACGTACGCAAACAAATAAAAGAAAAATGAAAATACAAGACTGTGCAGGATAATGGGTTAGGTCCTTTTTGGGAAAGAGTGAGACGGGTCTCAGCATGTGGCGTGAAAGAAAGAAAAGTTAAAAGTATTTCTTTCTTCGCCCAGCTGTTTGATAACCGGAGCCTGGATGGACAGAAAGATTGAGTTGGAGTGTCTGCCTGATGCTGTTTATCTCAGACGTCGGCCAATCCATCAAAAACCCAGCCTCGCCTTCTGTTCATCGAATCGTCACCACAGCGACTCATTGCAATAGATTCCCTGTCAGTGACGGGCATTAATCAGTATGCAGCTCAGAGAAACCACGGCGTGATGAATGATGCTGCGAGAGGCTTTCCACAGACAAAGACTTTTTACATGCTGATACAAATGTTTTTATGCTTAATATCTCTTTAGTTATGCTCCTACGCTTTGCAAGAGGACATATTACTCTATGCCGTTTCATTAGTGGACCATTCAGATCGTTAATGGGTATATACCGCACCCTTCTGTCCAAGTTTATTTATCTTATTTTAATGGCTCACATTAAAGATCGCCATTTTTCTACGTAAATGAGCTGTTTATATCCCAACCTTAGGCATTCATCAGCAGTTTAAATGGCTAACACTTATACTCCCTATATATGCATTAAAAAGAGGGACATCAAAGCAGACAGAAGATCGTACCATCTCACTTTTGTCTGTTCTGTCTGTACATGCACATATAGAAGATTTGTTATCGTACAATATAAAGCGCCTTGAAGCAACTGTTGATGTGATTTGATGCTATATAAGCAAAACTGAATAAAATTAAGTTGAATGTAAAGCTTAAAGGGATGTTGCTGATGCATCAGTTCTTGTTTGCATACTCGATGACTTTATAATGGACAAAAAAAAAATCGAATTTACAAAACTTTAGATTCAACAACAAAGAAAAGCAACTGTTTTAAAAGTTTTCCCAGCCGCCACAGAGAACCAGGACAGAGTACACAGCAGGGTCCCATCCAAAGCTGTCACTCAGCAGAGAGCCCACAGATGCACATATGGCTGCTACAAGCATCCTATTAACCTTATCTTGTCTTATTTCTCCCTCCGCCCCAAAAAGTGCACGTACTGTACGTTTCACGCTTCACTGACTCTGACTACAAGCAGCTGTTAGAAACAATCACTACCTCAGCAAAGTACTGATGTCAGAAACCTGATAGAAGAATGGAAAATAAGTCTTACAAGCAGTTAAGAGGAAGCTATGTGATGCGTTCTGTTTGTGCGTTCACCTTTTTCTCAAAAAGTTATGATTGGATTTGCATGACAACTTGGCCCAGCTTAGATTTTGGAATCAATCCAGATCTGGACACGTGAGTTCCCAGGATTGAAGGATTGGGCAAAGTCTACCATTTTGGGTCCTAACTTCACAATAAATAAAAGTAAAATATCATACATCTTAAAAATTGACAGATATTGTCTTTGTGCTTTCAAAGAAATATACCTATGCAGTCGTGGACTGCCAATTTCCATTGTAATATTTACAACCATATTAGCAAATACCTAAAACATGAGACCCAGATCTAATATTTTAAGTGCTGTTTCATTGTGTTTCTTTGTAATGTAACCTAGATATATGCTCTGTGTGTGTGCAAAAAATACAGAGGTTTATAAACTCTTTGAACCCCTCCCCTCCTAGACAATATTGTACACTCACAAATACACACAGTCATGTGCACAGCTTGGTGCCTTAGGAGAGCTTGTGCTTCTCTGCAGTGTGAAAATTGCTTCCATCTTGGGGCTTTGAAGTATTTATTAACCCAGAAAAATATCATCCACCATTTCCTCTCCCATCTTATTGGGAATTCAATTCATGAGCCTCCGTGTGTGGTAAAGAATGAGGGTGTGTGTGCGTGTACGAGTGTGCCTGCAGAAGCAAGATTTGAGAGATCTTGTTTCAGCCTTGATCCTGCAGCATTTGGCTCTGTTTGCACACACTCACACACTCAGTCTGTGCTTGCAGTCATAGTTACAGTTCTTATGCTATTAATGGAGATATAGCTGTCTCCATGTAGGCAGGCTTATTAAACAGCCCCCTCTCATTGGCTGCCACTTCTGTCAGCACTGAAAAGAACTGAAATGTCCTATTGGTCTTGGTTGGACATCAACTTCAACACATCACTCGTAACTGGTTGCTAGGCAACCAGTTGTCTCCAGTTTCCCTCCCCTGCTTCATCCCACCCACCCACCCCCCAAAAAAGTGGTGCTATGTTTCCTTTTATTCATTTATTTGTTTGCTTATTTAGATTACATTAAGCCTGGGCATGATTGTTTTACGCATGTGTGTTTTAATGGCCTGGAGCTCCAGGCAAATCAACACTAATCATCCCTGCAGAAAAGCTCCACCTCGAAACAACACATTAAGTGAGAGATGGAGCAAAGAGAGAACAAGGGAGAGGAAGGCAGCTGGCTGTGATTAAGTATTCAGGGTCAGAAAAAAATGTCAATGATTGGAGAGAAAATGAGGAAAGCATTGTTGCATAAACTCAGTGCTGTGCACATTATCTACGTTACATCAATGCTTTTCTATCACAACCTGTATTGATTGCTACAAGGAGGCGACAGGGTGGCTGGTATTGTTTTCAAGTGTATGTGTGTCTGAAAATTGTAATGATGCCATCATCAAAATGTGCTCTTGGAGCCACCTACTTAAGCATAATCTACACTTTGGCAGGTGTTTATATGACTCTTAACTTCAATTTATATTTCTTCCACAAACCATTATGCACACTTCGCAGCCAGGACTTTAGAAATGTTGGCAACTGCTTCGAGGCAAGAAATAATTAGGCACAAAGCCTTGTGTTGCCTTAAATACACATGCTGCGTATGTTCTGACAGACAGCTAAACACCTTTCTCTCATCCAGACTCCACGCCATTATGGAAATCGCCAACAGGTTTGCCAAATATTAAGAAAAATTTGGAAACAGCACTTAAAGAATAAACATAATGTGCAAAAATCTGTGATGTACACCAACAACAAAGATATGACCTCTGTGTTTTCAGTGTTAGCTGCAGTCCTGCACTCATCCCCTAAGATGCCATTCAGACAGGCACGCGCCTTTTACTGATCGATATTACTGCTCACTTAGCCTGTAATGTATTCTGACCTCTGCAATTTAAGTAAGCTTTGGCCAGTGATTCTTTGATCTGTACGGAGTCGATGCAGGATTCTCGAACCCCCGATCGTGCTATTAGGAGACAACCCCTGAGGCATGCAAAAGTCTGTGGATATCACAAAGGTCACAACCTCTGTCTGCAGGGGTCAGGTGATCGGTCATATTGACATGAGTGAGCTCGGAGAAGGTAGATGCACGCGATACGCGATAACAAACCAAGATGGACCAATCAAATGCAGTTGCCATGGCTGAACTGAAGGAGTTCAATTAACTCTTTTATTAGCCCGAGACACAGTAGTTATCCTCTCTGACTTTGTGTTTTTCTCTGTCGTCTGAATAACGAGGGGACAGCGGAGTGAAAATGAGGACAAAGCCTGCAGGAAACGAGACACAAGAGCAGATGATGAGAGGTAATTTCGGGTCAAGGGACCATGGGCAGAAAGTGAAGGGAGCAGTGAGTGAAGAATTGGAGGGCAGTGAAAGGGATTGTTAGCCAAGTCAATGTAGATTAAAAAGGAGCAAAGAGACTGATAAAAGAAGTTTTACTCTCTTCCCGCTCTGTCATTAAAACTATATGCTAGCTTGAGCACAGACAGGGACTGGACTGTTGGTTCTCTCGCTGGGTTTCATGCTCCACTGAGCCAACCAGCTTCCAACCTCCCCTCCAGTAAGAGTCACAGAAAAGCCTTTTTGTCTCCAGTGTCCCGAATGAGAGCAGTCGCTGTGAATGTCCACGATCGCTGACGCTTTCTACTTATTGTCACTGGTTTCTTTTCAAATATGTCATTTTGTCACAGTTTGTGCTTAAAAGAGGTCACTGGGGTTTTTTTTCTTTTTACTTAAAATATTTTAAGGGCAGCTTTCACACCTGAAAGTGTAAACTGTGCTTCAGACCTTGTTACACTGCATCTTTCACAAATGAGTGCACTAAAAAACTTTATATGACATGCCTGTCATCACCTGCATGAGCTGTGGGTGATACAGCTCTTAACAGCGGCTGGTGTGTAGACAGGTGTGCATCTCACACGCTGTCACTCCAGCCTGTATCCTTCTGTCATCATTTCAAACAGGAGGGGCAAAATTGAATGATGGTTGTCGTTAAAAAAAAAGAAGTGTTCTTCACATTGGTCAACACACTGGTATTTCTAATGGCATCGCACACCTTTGTTGCCTTTTTTCTCTCATCCTCCCAAACAACACGACGTCCTTCCAGCACTAGAAAATAATAAAAACACACTCTTCTCTTTCCACATCACACTTCGTTCAGTTCTGATGACAGAGAGAAAGATGGAAAGGTTTCTAGAAATAGTCAGACTTACAATTAACATTATTTGTAAATGTAATTGTTGGACTAAAGCTGGAGCTGGCAAGATGTAGCAGGGAACAGAGGCCACAGAGCAGCGATGGCTATGAGAAAGTGTGGCTCTGTTAACCGTATGTGTGTCATCTAATCCATTAATCAAGCCCGTTCAATCTGGGCTAACGGGACTGCTAACAGGATTAGTGCATTGATCGGCACACAGAGACGCACACACAGAAAACACAATCATAGCAGCAAAGTTATGAAATCAGGACCCTTTGTTAATATCTGACATCACTTTCAAGCACCGTCTCACTGCAAGCGAAAGTGCTATGACTTGTGTTACAAACCCTTCTGGTTCATAGTTTTGAGCTTTTCTGGTCTGCCAGGAGTGCAAAATTTAAATTATATCTAAGATTAAAAACACACTGAAGTGAATTGTAAGTATCTCCAAAGCAAGTTTATGGGGTGCTTCAAGATTTTCTCTGTTGCCTGAACATACTAGTTTTTCTTCCCGTGGAATCCGCTTTTCTTCAAAGAGATTGTTAAACTTAAAATTTTCCCGCAGACTGCAGTACGTTGCAGGATCTTTACTCTCTTAAACAGCTGAAAATAAAGTGTTCTACAGCTGGAAAGTGATATAAATACTTGACTGAAAATGAGTTTTACCTGACATGTTTTGCCTTATAAACAGTGATGGGAATAACGGCGTTACAAGTAACGGCGTTACTTTTTTCAGTAACAAGTAACCCAACTAATTACTATTCCTATCGTTACAACACCGTTACAGTTACTAACAAGAAAATGCGGTCCGTTACTATTTTCAACAAACAGACGGTTGAAGCTGTGTTCAGCTTACCGCATCTTATATCAGTTGCACGGAAGTAGCTGACTACGTAAGTAATCTGGACGCTACAGCTTTAAGCAGCTGTGCGCGCTCCCGTGGACGGTAATCACGATCACTGTCTAGCACAACACCTGGAGCTAAGGGGACAAAGCAATCGCATGAGTGCTGCTGTTTGACTGAGGAAGAATAAAGTAGTCGTGGTAAGCCAATCACATGACCACTTAAAGACAAAGCAACAAGGTGATAGATACCAGTTTTTAAATTGTGTTGATAGACCTGCAGGTATCAGGCTGTGATGTTCTCCTTTACAGTGGACAAATTATTTTTTTGGAGTGGCACAAATAGTTTGTGTGGCATCATATTGAATGCAGAACAGCTGATTGTTCTGTAATGGTTATTTAAAAAATCAAGGTAAAAGGTAAATGGATGCAAATAACTTTGTTTGCAAAACTTGAGCATAGGATTTTAAAATTGACAATTTATATTTGCATTTAAAGTTATGAAATATGATTCATTAAACATGTTTGTGGTTGTTACAGTAAAATAAATATAACTTTTTCTAGTCTGATTTTATGTTTTTTGTCTGATTTTAGATCAATTGTGTTAATACAGTATGTCAAAATGAAACCATAACTGTACATTTAGACACGTGGGGTTGTGCTGAAAAGGATGATACCAAACAAGGCAAAGTAAATAGTTTTTAAAGGTGAAATGTAGAGGGAAAATCAAAAGTAGTTAAAAATGGCCAATTATACCCTGGACCCCAGAGGGTTAAACGTTTTTTAAAGTAATGCAATAGTTACTTTTCAAGTAATGAATTACTTTTAGAATATTGTAACTCAGTTAATAACTCAGTTACTTTTTTTGGAGAAGTAACTAGTAACTATAATTAATTACTTTTTCAAAGTAACTTGCCCAACGCTGCTTATAAAACAAGTGTAGGTGCGCCAGATTCATAGAAGAAAACAAATGTCAGGCACAGACATCATTTTCCATCATTTTTATAATTTTATCAGAAAACACCCCATCGAGCCTTTCTCTCTTTTTCATTTGTCTTCCTAATCTTCCTCACTGCTTTGACCTTTTGCTGATACCGAGGCTGCTGGCTTGTTGCTAGCTCTGGATGGCACTTTCCGCTTTAGCCGCTTTTCCTTTGTTAGCTTCTTTAACTTGTCCGTGTTTAAGTGTCTCATTGGTTTTGTTGTTGCATTTTTGCGCGTTCTATCACAGTTTTACTTCAGTGAACTTTTTGTATTTTTTCACTTTAATCGTAACAGCTTAGTCTATCGCTGCTAGTGAGTGCACGACTACCTGGCTATGCTTTTGTTGCGCTTTCCTTAGACACACCAGCTCACAATCTCTTAACATATGAGTCTGACCCAGCCAGTCACAAATCCAGTAAATAAGTCTATTTCTAGTTCGCATCTACCACAGCTCAATCAAGAAATGACAACTGGTAAACTGTCAATAAAGTCTTGGATGAATCAATTTTTTTTGTCTCTACTATTTATCAATAAGAACCAGTATTCTTAAAATTACACCAGATGATGGAGTGAGAAAATGATTGACAGGTGGACTAAGACAGTGTTAGGTTGGGTCTTTTCAGGATATCTGCTGACAGTGATAAAATAGAGAATAATGCCAGATTTATTCTACTGTCAGCATCAATCAAATGTTTGCTGCACCTGCGGTGACAGAAATGTTGTCTATATCTGTTGAGCATTTTTTTTCCCCATTTTTTTCCCACCTTCAATGTGCTGTTGGAACAGAATGTACAAGCATTGGCTTATCAAGATTATATCATCTGAGCTCCGTGTTTGAGTTGATTTGAATAGAATTGTGCTTAAATGAATGCTTAATCTGGCGCGATAGCACAAGACAGAAGTGGAAGAAGAGGGTATATGCTGCGGTAGCTCAGCACTTTTCCTGACAGTATATATACACCTGCTCTGAATATAATTTCAATGCAAATGGGCTGGTGTTGCAGTCAACCATCAGGAAGGGAGTGAGTGTGTGTTTTAACAATAATGGCTGGGTTTCGTTTAAATTCACATCCATTGAGGGATAACAATATAATCATCTTCCCCAGCAGCTCTGAAACAGCTGTTTGGGCTCTTTGTGTGTGTGTGTGTGTGTGTGTGTGTGTGTGTGTGTGTGTGTGTGTGTGTGTGTGTGTGTGTGTGTGTGAGTACACATCCTCATCCACGTGTGTGTGTATTTTATTTATTTATTTCATGGATGAGCGTGAGTGGGCAACTGCTGCTGCAGCTCTGTGTTGCTATGGTGACAGCTGAACTTCAGGCCGAGGTTGAGGCTTCTACTGTATTTGAAGTAGATGCTGTTGCATAAGGTAAAGTATAACACAGATTTGCACCATGCAAGGCAATTACTGCGCTCTTTCTCGAGTGTGCGTGTTTGACAAAAGAGCAATGTGAGGACTGTGCCACGCTGTTGCCCCTCAGGAGATCGGCAGCAGGCTGAATATTTCATAACTTTTTCCGTATAGCAGGAAAACTCACATACATGTCACATTTTACACTGCAGAGTCATCATTTTTATGTAATGACTATTTACTGTTACGCAAGTCAGTTATAAGAAGCAAAAATGAATACCAATGCAGAATAATGGCGCCATACTATTGAATGTGCAATGCAACAGTTGGTCAGTTAGTCAAGAGTCCAAAATAAGGGCATCAAAACTGTATGGGCTGACATCAGCAAATAAGTTGGCATTTACCAGCATAAAGGGCTGATATTTCTGTGTTCAGTTCTGGGTTAAGTATTCAGAAACAGTGTGAAGAGCTGCAAGACTAAAAATCCAGTCAGTTATTTTATAATAATTAGCTGATAAATAGGACTATAAACGCAAAGAAGATAAGAAAGAAACACCCTTCAGCTGTGTTATAAGTGCTGATGTTGCATAGCTTGTCCTCCAGAGGGCGCTCTGCAGCTTCCCTGTTAGAAAAGCACCTTTTTGGAAGGAACATTTTTTTTCATATTTTCATGTATCTGAGGGAGAGAACAAAGAATCTCTGCCAATATGTCGAAACAACAAATGAATGAATAATACTTTTTAAGCCACCAACAATGCTCTTAAAAATTCAACATCAGCAGGGCTTTAATACTGATGATTTCTTTGTTTGCACAAATAAATGAAAACAAGCAAAACAGACTTTAAATTTAGATTTTTTTTCCCCATTATTTTTAACATTAGTATCTGGCCAGAATTTCTCTATCATCATCTCTAATGTCAAAAAAAGAAAAAAAGCCAAAAGTTAAAAAGCTGAGAATACATCATATTTGCACTTGCGTTCATTATTATTATTTGAGTCCCACATTATTTTTGCTTCTAATATTACTGACACTTTAAAGGAAGGACAAACATCACTTGATTTTTACTGCACTAAATTCACTAAGTGGCTCAGGGGACTGGGAAGCATATCTGTATCCGGAAGGTCGCCGGTTCGATCACCCGGCTCTCTATCCTGGTCGTTGGGCAAGACACTTTACCCTACTGCCTACTGGTGTTGGCCAGAGGGGCAGATGGTGCGATATGGCAGCCTCGCTTCTGTCAGTCTGCCCCAGCTTGCCTCCACCAGTGTGTGAACGTGAGAGTGAATGAATAGTGGAATTGTAAAGCGCTTTGGGTGCCTTGAAAAGCGCTATATAAATGCAATCCATCATTATTATTATTACTACATAATATCAGCTTATGTGCTCTTGATTGCCCTTTGATCGGTCTAAAATGAACAATTAAAACATGTTTGCATGCAGTGAAGACCAGTGGAGATGAACACATTGCTGGCCACGGTGTATTCTTTATTTTATGAAATGAAATAAAAGTTATAAGACCTACTTACCACTTCTGAACTTGCTTGATAAATTATACAAGAGTTGTTTGCATATCTGCTCCATTTACTATGCAAGGAATATGATTTTTTTTATTTATGCTCTCTTTGATTGTTTAGGTTTGCGCTCACGTAGGTAGAATCGTACCGTATGCATCCTAAGCGCCTGTTTGGTTGTTTCTTTGTATTTTTATGCTTCTTCCGCAGATGTGCAGCAGTAATTGGTGAGGGAGATTTTATGTTGTGCTGACTCAAACAGAGGCAGGCCATTAGACTGACAGCAAGACCGTGCCATGAGGCTAATTACCACCCTTTGCCCTGAGGACACATTCAAATTCTCTCATGTTCATAAATACGTTTACTCGAAGTTCTCCAGAGGCAGCTCTATAAAACCTGCAGAAGTTTGTTGTGTACTGAAGTTTGATACCAGAAGGTGCAAAGAGAACATCCCTACAGAAGGCTGCCATGTTCCAGGCCGCCTCTTTAGAAAACCCAGTAACTGGCACAGTCAGTGGACGCCTGGTGACCAGAGAAAGAATGAACGCTTTCATTGGAGTCCAAGTGCATGTTTTTTTTTTTTCTTTTCTTTGTTCTCTGTGACTGTGTAATGAGAACCTGGGGGAAAAAAAGGAAAAAACCCAATAGACAGTTACAAACTTGCCACAATCTCATTGTGGAATTTGCAATTACTTGCTGTCAGAGCAAAATCTCAGAGTACACTCTCAGCTGTCACTAACAACACTTTGTTAAGCAGTAGTACTAGTTTAGAACAGGCGTTTAGGGACTTGCAGTTATTTGCTTTTGTGATCAGAAGGGAAGATTAATGAATTGCTGTTGAGGTGCAGGTAGGCAATGGTTAGCTTAGCTTAAAGAATGCTAAAAGATCTTTAGAATTCATAAAGCGAATCTTTGAGACAAATCTAGTCACTGAAACGATGAGCTAGCCTCATTTCAAAGCTCTCTAAAAGAATAGGTTAACATTTTGTTCAATACTCTTTTGCTAGCTGTCAGACAAGAGGACTGATATAACTCGCATACAAAGCTATAGCTAGCCTATCTTCCATTAGAATTACAAAGAAACAGCTAATTCTTTGTGATGTTATATAAACAGTGTTATTTACATAAGAGCACAGGTTGGATCTGTAAATGATGTACATGAGAACAAAAGGTGTGCCTATAGCTTCAAGGTCCTTTCAGGATCAAGGGCTAATGAAGATGTACGAGACTCACCTTTTGCTGTTGTCTTTCTGTTTTTTTATATATAATTTTAAGAAGAATCATACAAGTTAAAATTTCAAAAACAGCTTTTTGTTTTCATCTACCATTAATGTAATCTCTAAAAAAGACAAAATTTGAAGATTTCTGTTTTATAAGATAAGATAAGATAGAACTTTATTAATCCCTCGGGTGGGTTCCTCTGGGAAATTCGATTTCCAAAAAGCACAGCACCGACAGAAGTTACAGTTACAGAATATTATACACACACACACACACACACACACACACACACACACACACACACACACACACACACACAAACACAGAGACAAATATAAATAAAATATACGAAGGGGATAAATAGAATAAATAGGAATAAAAATAAAAATACAAGTGAATGCTTTTATGCTTTTTTGTTTGTTGTCCATTTGTCATCCGAGCAACAGACCGATTGAGAGTGAGCAGTTTTCGGTTGCAAGAGATATCCTGCTGTCAAAATGCTTTGAATAACCATCAGCTACGATCTAATGAGGATTTGGGTTTTTATTATCCTTTTAAAATAAACCTGCTTCTGTAAACAAAGCTGGGTAGATGAAAATGGAAACCGTGATCCAGATGTGGCTACTCTTAAGGTCATATTCTCAGATTGATCAGACCAATGTGATCAGCGTTACAAAAGAGCAATAATTAATTGATCAAATGTATTTTTTATACCCTTGTCTCTCTCACTGTTTCTCTTAGGCGTAAGTCTCATACATACCTGATGTTCTTTGTATATAAGGTACAGTTGTGCTGTTATTCAGGTAAAGGCACCAGTTTGAATGGAGCCATCCAAGCCATGTTGGTAATGTAATAACAACAATGACATGCGTGTTCTCAGGGGCATTTTATATCATTATGCACTCATTAGCGCACCCCTGAGTGCTCTGCTAGTGCTCTCCAATGGTTTTGTCTCCGAAACCCTTTTCTGAAAACTAGTATTATTCTCCATTTTAGGCTAATGATGATGATCTGTTACCTTTTTGCATTTTTTTTTAAACACTCACATAATCTTGTTATCATCCCGACTAAGTCTTTGAACTCTTTTGCTGTCGCTAAAATTTGTTTTAAATTATGCAAATGAAAGTGAGAGTCATCGTTTTTTAGTACATTATAAAACTTGGTGTGGAGAAGAACTATAGTAGAAATCCCTGAGCTGTTGATGTCTGTCCCCAACACAGATGTTTTGGACATGCGTCAAATAACTATTTCAGGTCTCCTACAATGAATGATCTTTGTGCACAATGCATGAAAACGAATATCTTTGTGTTCATCAGGTACTGAAGATCAACCTTATCGGCCACAGAAAACGGATTCTGGCCTCATTGGGGGACCGGCTACACGAAGACACCCCACAGAAACCTCCACGGGCCATCTCCTTACGGGTGAGTGAGTCTCTGCAAGCTGACAGTATGCGGTTTTACCCATGACAATATTGAGCAATATCTTAACCAATTAGGATTCAAATTATCATGACTCTATAAGACAGTAGTTCCCTTCCCAGATGGCTCTCTATTTCTCTGAGGGAAATTCAGCCTCCCCACTGCTGCAGTTACCACCCAAATGATTACCCAAATCTCTCGGAGAGAGGCAAAATGGCCGTCCCACTGCCGTTTCCTCCCTGCTGATTTGTCCTGGATGCTACTCACAATGAATTGGCTTTCCCTCTCCCATCACAGCCACACTCCTATATCTCGGTTTTTTTCAAGCCCAGAGAAAGCCTGAAAATCTGGAGGCAGTGCTGAAACAGCCCGCTGTTCCTAAACACGTCTTCCCGTAAACCGCTGAGTCATGAAATAGGTTGAAAAATATTACAACAATAATCCTTGCTAGTTTCCAGGGGGAAAGGAATTTGTTTGGCTCCTTTAATAAAGTTTGAAATGCTTAACCAGGCACAAGCGCTGTTAGCTTCAGCTAGATCCAGCGTGTATAGTATGCGGTATTGCTTGAATGTGTCGTAACAATTTTAAACGTTTTAAAGTCCACACTTCAAGACACATAAAACAGAAAAAAGTTCCAAACTAGAGCAAGCAAATAGTCTAGTCTGAAACGAGACTTTCAGACTTTTAATATCAGTCCTAATTTCACAAAATTCCCTAAAGGTGTTACAAAGATGTGTAATTAAAGCAAAGCGTGATGATACTGAATGGCTTAGTGCAGGGAAAAATTATGTATTCAAGCCCCTTTTCTTCCAGTGTGTGAGCAGAGGGCTGTGTTTACTCAGTAATCCTGCACAAACAGGAGCAGATAGTTTTGTGTGATGGACAAAATGGGTGAAGGAACACAGCAAAGCTTTAGACAGCAACTGAGATGCAATGCATGAGCTTGCATAGGCAAGAAAATATTACCAAGCTTCTTCAAGAGTCTTCTCGTACGATATCAGCTGAAAGTGAACAGCCTCTCAGGAGAAATAACTGACCTTTTACTTTGTAAGACCCTTGTGCCAATGGAAGTTTTAATTCTTTTGGGGATTTGAGTTTCTACTCAAGTTTGAAAACCTCTTAAATGAACATCATTTTCCACTTTAAGGATTTAGCAGGTGCTTTCGCTTAAAGTGACTTACAGTGAGCAGGCAAGGGTTCACTGTTGTGATTAAGGACACTGATGGATCTACTGAGACCTCCTGGTAACAGGACACTGCTGTTCGTCCTCAAGTTTGCAAAGTGGTTTTGGGTAGTCAGCAGAAAAGCATCACTGTAGCTGAAAAATGTAATGTGACACATTGCACTGCATTGCCCTACTTTTACACTTGCAGCGGTGACATAGCACATTATAATATGATATACAAAACCTGACTTGCTTCCTTTAACCCCTCTCAATCTGCCCACGCCTGTTTTGCACCAGGAGCCCGGAGGAAACCACACTCCTCCCCAGCTCAGCCCGTCGGTAGGCCAGGCAGCGTACACAGCAGGGGTCCCAGGTGGATCTCTGGACGTGCAGCACCTCATGATGCAGGCGGACGCCCGGCGCAGGCAGCGCAGCAATGACAACTACTTTGAGGACGTGCCGCGATCCAAGCTGGAGCGACAGATGGCTCAAGTCAGCATGGTGAGGAAGGGAGGAGAGGATGGAGGGATGAATGAAGATGGGAACTGGGAGAGAGGGATGGACTCCAGGAGTGTATTATGAATGGTCATAATCATAGATGCAGACCTGGCTGCTTGAATACATAAGCATTCTGATAGTTGCATTAAAAGCCGAAATATAACACTGAATCAAATCGAATACGTCTCATCAAAACCTTTCAAGGTTTATTGTGTTGCTCACTGTTGAACAGTGAGAGTTAAGAAAACAGAATAAGAAATAGTAGAAAAGCTCATTTTCATACCAAAATGCGTTTCTTTATGTAAAGTAATATAAATGCAAATCTGATTTCAGGTCTACATGTAAGCTGTAATCTATTATTATTTATTAGAAACAAATGAGCTTCATGGCAGGCATTTTGTAATCAGGACAGCAGAATATATCTTAATTACAGATGAAATATTAGTAATCAAATGACAATCTTTAAAATATGAGATGGGAGATAAAAATATTGTCTGCTTAGTTATTCTAACATAAGTCATCATTAATAATCTACAGCAGACGCATCTAATGGGCAGTGTTTGCTGATAGACACGTAATAAAATAACAAACCACACATATATATGTGTATATTATATATATATATTACTATATATATATATATATTATATATATATTAATATATATTAATAGATTAAGAAGTAAGCATCTCGTCCATTTAGCCACTTGTAATCTCATGTGAAATGCTAAATTAGAACATTATGGCTTTCAATCAGTAGCAGCACAGTGATTCAGACACATCCCGGCTTACATCGGAGGCAGCAGCAGCAGCTGTGTTTTGGTTCAGTATGATTGGGGTCCTTTGGTGTCTCCGTGTGAATCAGAGAGCCCATCAGTGCAGACTAGCACACGGTATGCTTGCCCTGATAAATCTCTTTTTTGTGTGTTTGCGTCACAGTGTATCCCCCCCCCTTTTCCAAAAGCAAATCTCTGTTGAATCATCTCTGCAAGAATAGAAGGACAACTGTTAGAGGAAGGAGGAAACATCCTTATTCTGTGTCATTACCCTTGTTCTCTGGCTGTCACAATGTTTCCATGATTGGTTGCCGCAAACGTTTCTCACGCCAGCTCTTCCCTCACCGTCTGTTTTCACTCTCCTTGTTTCCTCCCCAGAGAACAATTACTGCAGCTCACTTCTTTCTAGACACATTTGGCCATTAAAGTGGTAAAACTACAAACTTTTTACCGACTAAATATTTTGAATCGTCTCTCTCAGAAGGGAAAAACTGTTTAATGTGGTTAAACCGGTAGCGTATAGCATAGAATTGACTCTCGCGGACTCTCTCCAAAGGTTCGTCCCTGAGCTGTTTATTCAACAGTTTTTGCATTGGAATAGAAGATCTCACCTCTGCGGTCCATCAGCCTTCCGGCAAACAAAAACAGTCAGATGTGAACAGACACATAAAAATGCAGTGTTTGGCAGAGGATGTGTGAATACCTCCTCAGGCAAAAATCATCTGGTTTCATTTATAAAAGGAGGACTAAAAAAAAACAAAAAAAACAGGCTTATTATCCTGACACATTCGAGAAGGATGAAGGCATGATTTGGGCATTTTCTTTCTGTTTAAAAAAAAAAAAAAGCTGGATACTTTACTGGGTGAAAAAGCAGCGAGCGGCTCAGCTGAAGCATGCGAACATGCAGGAGCCGAGCATAATTCATCCAAGTTTAATTTCCTTTTGGATGCTGTCCAAAGCATGTCCCCTTGATGGCGTGTCCACATGCAGTCATGAAAGCTGTTGTATTACAAACTTACACACTTTTATCAGGTCAACACGGGATATGCAGGATATGCAGCACAGACCGCAATGTCATGCCCTCATCTTTTACTCCTGTGTAATCCCGACGTGCAATTGCTTGTGTTTTCAGGCAGGCGAGTGGTGTGAGCCAATCACGTTGCGCCCGCCAAACGAGGCCACCTCATCCACTCCGGTGCAGTACTGGCAGCATCACCCCGAGAAGCTCATCTTTCAGTCCTGCGACTACGAAGCCTATGTGAGTCATACACTGTTGTTGAGCATTCTTAAATTTTCCCTTTTTATTGATCATGTGGTTTATAAATTCTCTATAATGTAGCAGTAAAATCCCTGAATCCAAGCACTATAAATAACTATATATTTTTCCTACCAATTGAAAAACTAGTCATAATCTTTGCTGATTCATTCGTGGCTTAACTGACTAAATGTTTCGGTTCTATTTGAATGCTGTCAATTCCTACTGCATATAACATTATTAAAGATCAGTGACCCTCAGCTTCACCTCTCAGTCAATACTGCACTCGGTTATTCTCAGTACTTTGGTAAATTTAGACCTTTGCCAGTTACATAAAGGATGTTACATATCCACGTTACCACAGATACAGCCTCGCACCTCTCACGGGTTACATACTGAGCTTCCAGGCTGAAGCGATTACTTACTTGGTAACCAGAAACCAATTTGCCATTTGCTTTCAGAAACACTGACAGGCAATATAAATGGATCTCTTAGACTGGATGGTTTGATGGCAGTGAGATGAAAACAGAGTAGTTATGAGCTTGGTTATTATGTAACAGAGGGGAAAAAAAGAAGCTGGGAAATTAAATTGATGTCTAATTTGGAAAAAAAAAGCAGGGAAAAAAATGAGATAGAGGCTGTGAAAAAGAGGTGCAAGAAGTTTCCCAAGAGTGTGTCATCCCTCTGTTAGAAACCCACCCTTCTTATTTTTTACACCTTAGAAGATTGATAGCAGAAGCTTGGACCATTAGGCTTCCAACAGTTGTATAACTACACAAGCAATGTGTTTGGGAAAATGGGAGGAATCGACGACGGGTGGGCCACCGGGGAAAAGTGGTGGTGGTGCTTTCATGGAGCCATTTATGACAAGATCTCTAATGCTATCTGTCCCAGGACAACAGGCTCCAGAAAGCTCAGAGAGTGAGATAAATGAGGGAGAGCCTCAACAGAGCGCCAGGCAAGAGCGCTCAGTGTGAATACTGGCAAGGTGACGGAAGCTGGAGAGTGAATAAGAATAAATTAGATGGATAAGACACTGAAGGGGACCGCATTGTATTTGTTTTAATAAAAAAAGAGGAATTGCTAAAAAAAGAAGAAGAAGAAAGCAACCAGGGCAGAACAATAGATGCGATGCATCAACGGTGTTCTCATTTTCAGCTCAGACTGCAAACAAACAAAATTCTCTCTACTTTCAGCGGCTCCTCGCGGAACATTGCAACTTTATTATGTCAGCTTTACAACTAGATTTTGAAATTATTATCTGAAGTTATTAGAGATCCACTTCCCGCAAAACCCTGCAGACATTTTGACATTATTACCAAACATGCAACATCATTAACAGCCAATATTATCTCAGCACAGACTGCCTACTCTTTCTTATTAATGAAAAAAAAAAAAAACGTTGAAGATAGGAAAATACAAAATATCTTTGAGTAATACTCAGGGCTCAGACACGAATGTTTTGTGATATCGCTCTTTCATATGGGTCAACCTGGTGAGCTAAACCTGCTCATGTTGCTTTGTATTTAGTAGGAAAATGGGAAACAGTGATTTACTGAAACATTTGGAAACACAAATGGGAACTCAGTATATAAGGCAAATAAAGTCTGTACAATTCTAACAACCTTCAAAGTCAATATTTGGTGTGACCACCTTTATGCTTCACAGCTTTCTTGTATGTCTATAATAGTCTCCAGGAAAAGTTCTCCAGGCTTGTTGAAGGACATTCAAAGCTCCTCTTGGGATGTTTGGCTGTAAACACTCACTGTTGTGGCTCGATCATGACACATCCCTCCATAAGACCTGTTGCCAGTGATTTTCAGTTCAGTTCTTGTGTCATTTGGGATACCTCAGCCTTTTCTCCTCGTTTCTCATTTCTTAAGAACTTGACTTTCAGGTACTATTCATCTGAGTTTTTAGGCGTGACACTTCTTCTTTTGTCCTCTACTTGATTAGTTTTCTCAAATTCTTAATAGCACAATGGCACTGTGTTGAGATACAAGTTTTCTGCTTGTAGCTCTTTGAAAATCACCTTGTTGGTGCAAAATACTTTTTCTTTTCTTTCAAACAGTGTTTGAAAAATCCTTGACATTTACACAGATTCAGTTAAAAAAAGAAGAACAAATAATTTGTTTGTGACAGGCTTCTATCAACGAAAGATAAAGACAGGAAATAATCCATTTTAAATGCTAAGTTGTCTGTTATGTGTAGACAGCACTGACTCATTCCTTGCATTGGGTGCGTATTTTGTGCTTGAATCATTCAAAGGTCAGTATTAAGTGGATTAATTGGAGATTAATTATATGAATTAGAGGAGTGGGACTATGCCTCTGAACACTTCCAGTTCTTATCTATATATGACATCCTCTGTTCTACAAGCAGTTTGTTCTCATTTTCAATCCCTTCACTTCTTCACTTCCCATTAGTACATGGGGATCTGCCAGGCCCAAAAGTCGCTGCCGGTCCCCTCCGAGGCCTTCCCCAAACCGCAGCTCAGTTCATGTTTAAGCCATTCGATTTTATCCACTAAAAACCGCTGTCAAACCTCTAAAATGAGGATGTGGGCCCCTCTAATGAAACATTCCTCTGAAAATGGTCAGGGGTTAGCGCTGGACTGTGAAATCCAACAAATGTGCAAAGAAAAGCTTTGATAGACGATTAGAAAGGCTGGAGAACTGGAGAAAAAAAATTGCAAGAAAAATCTGGCTCCTTGGAAGCAAAATATAAAGAAATAGGGGGGTGGCTCAAGATTGTTGGACAGTACTGTCATTCAGAGTTTTCTCGACCTTTTCCTCCAACACCAACATGAAGTTTACATTTGTTGGTGACAATCCCAGCAGGCTTAGAGGTCCACTGTCCACTTAGCATGTAATGAAAACCATAAACCTATGCAGAATAACAATATATTAACATATGCTAAACATTAAAAATGTCCTTCTGTTCATCGTTGCATGCGGATGTTACAGTTACCCAGATACAGACTTACAAAGCTAGTAGCATGGCTGTAGAGTCTTAGCCTTGTTATGATGCCTTGAATTTTATTTGAAACTAATAAAAACCAAAAATTACTGCCAGCGACATGGTATAGGAGACAGCAGCTGGTCTTGTGTGCAACTATAATGCAATTTCTCAGATAACTGCCAGCAAGCCAGCCATAACAGCGATTTAACGTTGTTAGCTTGAGTCAAGACGAAGTATTAACATGCCCAGACGACCTCTTTCTGATCTGCCAAGGACTAGACTGAAAATATGACTGAGTCAGTGTCTGTGCTGCGAAAAAGCAACTCATCATGCAAAGCAATTGGCCCAGAATGATGTTTCGTGACTTTAAGCGAATATATTGTCCATCAGATTCAAGACAAATCGCGTGTGGTCCTTGACTTTCGAGTCATTTATTGTAGAGTTAAATAGATGAGATAAATGAAGCTGTAAATATTTCTCTCCTAATTCACTAAAAGCCTGCTTAAGGTCCCACTTTGGGGAATAAAGCCCCGTCAAGAAGCTGGTCAGTCATTGTGAGGCAGTGAATGTCACGCCCATTAAGTGCTCTAATGCCTACATAAACATTGTCCCTGTAAAACACCGTCACCATTAGTAGCTTCTTTATTAAATCTGATACTACGTGTGCAAAATTACTAACTGCATCCAGACAGAAGGATCTACCAGACAGCAATGTTAATGTACCTCAGGGAGCCACTCAAGGTTGATGTAATCACTGCTGTGTGCCTTTAATGAAACCCCATACGAGCCATGTAGGAAGCCATCCACTCAGTGCCTTCTGTATTGTTTATGCTGTTTACATCCAGGCTGAGCTGGTTGACAGTCAAGACCTGGCCAGCTGCTAAACTAGACACACAGCAATGGTTAGAGGTAGAGATGCACAGATTCCAATTTCTTTGGTCGATACCGATTTCTGCCAATTCGCTTGAGCACCTCGTGACCCTAATTTTGCTTATCCTGAGAATGAATGAATGGGATGGTATTTTTGTTCTAAGAACTAAAACTAAGTCAACTTATCTTTAGTGGAAAATATAATTTTTATAATGTTCCCCCAAACTGCAATAGGTTCCAGATCTAATCTCATTTGCAAAACTGAAAATGAAGTGCTCTGCTACTGGAAAAGGGTAGAACTAGCTTTTTATCAGCAAAAAAAAAAAAAAAAGGATCTGCAGATAAACTGTATATGCAAGCTTGACTAGCCACTGGGACATCAGACACTGGTTTTAGTAATGTCCTCTTGGGAAGCCATATCTTGGCATTTTAAAACTAGATACAACAGCTGAGGGGGAGACACCAGTTACCCCAGGCTAGCTATCATTAAGAATGCAGGTTTAAGGAACTATGTATCAGTTTCGATTTTCAGACCCAGATGCTCTTTCTTTGATATACAGTCTACAAATACATTGATGAAGCAGGTGTCTTAACTTACGATGTGATTAGAGAGGGCTGCTGTTGGAGGTTGTGGTATCCTCTTCAGCAGAGATCAGTGTAGCGTTCAGCTACGGCACTGCTTGCTGATCATTTGGCAGGTTGGCTCAAGCCATTTTATCATAATCAAGCCATAGAGCAGGGTCACCGCTGCAAGCAGCTGAGGCAGTAAAACAGCTGTCACCAGTCCCGACCTAGACAGGAGCAGTAATGGTAGAAACAGCAATGTCCTACTGAGCAGCACTGATGGCAGCAGGATGGTCTGTTCATTCTTTGAGAGGATGGCTCTGACTAATTTATCAGTCACCATCAGAACGGCGAAGAAATTTGACAGCAGATGACTCTTCCTGCTGCTAGACTTTGTCTCTATCATTTCCGTTTGAGTTATTGGAAATTTAAAAGCAGTCACAAAGTTGATGCAAAAGTTCACGTATTTACCTAGCATCGTGTTGTTTGTGTGTTTCCAACAGTACTTGGGCTCAATGTTGGTGAAGGAGCTGAGGGGGACGGAGTCCACACAAGATGCCTGCGCCAAGATGAGGGTAAAGCTCAATCTAACTTTATTTCTGGTACTGGAACCTCAAGCCAACATCTGGATAATTTTGATTTATTAAAACTCACTCGACCAAATTTAGCCTTGATAGCTAGGGATCGGCCTGCCAGGGCCTCTGCTCCTGGCTGCCGCCCGACGCACATTGCACCTAACCCCTGACCCCTACTGCGCCTCCTGTGGGTGGTGGGCCTACAATAACATGGGCCCATGTCCCTTTTTTGGGCTGTGCCCTACCGGGCCCCATGGACTAAGGCCCCAAACTAACTAAGTTAAATTTAAGTAAAATTATTACCAAGCTATGCTTACTAGCTTATACTATAGCAGCTAGCATGAGAGCAGGCTTACTAAACCTTTAAATCTGGGACACAGTCTGAATGCCCTCACGCTCTCACTTGAACTTAAACTTAAAATATCATAGCGGTGGATTAAGTGTGTTGAGGGATTTATTTTTAATATCCTTGCCTGGGTTGCTTGATACCTCACAATCCCCCTTTTACCTCTAATCACCTTATCTCTTCCTCACGCCTTGTGTCATTCTGCTGCTCCCTCTTTTTTTCATTCCTCCTTTCCTTTGTTTCTTACTGACAAAGAGAAAGAGGAATGTGCCCTACTATCCATGTCTTTTCATCCTGCTCATTCTTTCCATATTTTACTCTTAACGCTGACTCTCTCACTCCTCCGGCCCCCGGCTCTCACCCCGAGCTGCTGCGGTGTGAAGAAGAAATTTAATATTCGTATGCAAAGCTCTCGGTTCCTCTTCTCTCTTTTCTTACTTTCTATATTTACAGTATGCCACCATCATCAGAGGGAATTTTTTCTTCTGCTTCTCATTTTCCTCAGTTTTACCAACCTTTTCCTGCACACTGTGGTTGTAATTAGGTGCAAAGAGATGCACGTCATATTAACCCCAGCTTTTGTAACATCGCTAACGTACCACTCTTTCATCCTTCCCTCCACGGTTGAGGTAGTTTTGGATGTTTAAGATCCAACTTCACTTCTCGGCTCGGATTTACTGCCAGCGAACTGCCTTTGTCAGTTTTTCAACACTACCTGATAGTGACAGGGTCGAACTGTAGCAGCAACATGCTGCAGGAAGGGAGCAAAGAACAGAACAAAGACAAACAGATATGGGATAGCAGCTCGCGTGTTCGACAAGGGAGGAGAAAGAAAGGACGGGCTGTGATAGGAATATGGATGCTGAGGAGGAGGAGATGACAAGCGATGAAGAACACAAAGTTGTTCAGAGAAGGAAGCTTTGAATATATTAAACCTTTTGTCAGGTAGAATGACAGCTGGGAGGGTAACGCTGACATCGCTGTAAATCACACAATTCTTCACAGCACCTCTCGGCATAATGAGTTCAGTATAGGTATGTAATTACAAGGAGTGAGGAGAGATATACTGTCAGAGCCCGATATGACCTAAAAGTTAATAGACTTATTGAATTGAATCGCTGCAGTGACTTGAGTGTAGAAAGGTAGTTTCTTATTTTATTTTTCATAACCTTTGAGAATGGTGCGACTAAAGTTTGGCAATCAAAGCAGAACAGAAATCCTCATTAAATACGCCAAGTTAAATTGTCAAGTTTACTTTCACGAGCTGCCTCCAAAGTCACTGCTGTTTTTTTTCCTCTTTTTTTGTCTCTACCTTCTCATTTTTGCACAAGAAGTCGACAGAACAGATGAAGAAAGTGCCGACCATCGTGCTGTCCGTGTCCTACAAAGGAGTGAAGTTCATCGACGCCACAAATAAGGTACAGCAATGCGCACGGCTCGCTTCCTGTGAGGCCCGGTGTAAATGACACACTGAGTGTAAAGCCCGCACAGCATTGCAGTGCTCGTGTCTGCTCTGTGCTGCTGCAGCCTCGCTGATTTACAACGGTATGTACACAGAGCACAAACAAGCAATAATCAGGATGAAAAGGGATGAGCTGAAAGTCTAGAACAGAATGGAAATATTTGAGTTTCATGTGCACATGTATAAGAAAAGAATCGGGTACATATTTGGATTCTTGTTTGAATTGCACTAAAACAGAGTATGCTCAAGTAGGTCATCCACACTGAAATATACAGAGACAGTTTTAGATATTAAAGTTACCCAACAGTGATGAGAAGGAGACCAGCTGGTGATTCTTACCAGAAAATTAATTAATTAAAAAAAAAATCCCAAGTAAATCTGTATTTGGCAATTCAGTTCTCCAATTAGTCACACAGACATGCTTGTGCCTTCTCTCAGTCCTGCGTTGTTATAGAACACAGAAGGAGATGAAATGTGCAGCAGCTCCCTCTACAACGGCACGCCACAACTCATTTTGCGTTAGGCTAGTGTAGGGTTTCCTCCACGCCCTGGAAACTAAAATGGGCTGCGTGAAGACGTCCGCTTCTACGTATATCTGCGATTGTCTCCAACACAATATAAAGATAATTAAATGTGCAATTATTTGTGGAGGGAAATTACACAGACTTTGGAAAAATGATTATGCGTCTTCCTGTTGACACCATTATAGCTCTTAATGTATAAAAAGCATCCTTAAAACATCTTTTAAAATGTAATAATAAAACTATCTGTGCAGCCGTCCTCGTGGATTTTCACTAATGTACTAAACCGCGAACGACAGACGGAAAGAAACCGTATTAAGTACAAAATCCATTAGGATGATCAAATATAGTAAGTCATTATCAGTCCTCTGTGGTTACCTGCTGTGTGGGTTCACCCAAAACAACAACTACAAGGAGAGGATTCCTCTCTTAGCTTAAACCAAGTAATCAATATGCCTATTTATATATAATCAGTGCAGAGAGACAGCTCTGTCCTGTATGACTAACCTGGCATTTCACTGGTTGAATGTTATGCAACTTCTTTTTGATTTCTCTCAGGTGGAATCATCTGCATTGCACCGTTTTTTTTTTATCTCTACAATATGTTGTTTTAATGTTTTCATTTTCATGCCCTTAAAAAAAATCCACTTCTTCTAGATCAAAGTTTAATGCATTTTCAGCATATTTTCTTATAATAGCTCAAAGCAACTTCTAACTTAAATGTAATGTTTACTGATGTTGGCCCCCGCTAAAACTTCTCTTTGGGCTTTGATGTTTTTTTAATTCACAGCGCTGAGATGTGCTTTAATTAACGCAACACAAAGTCTGAGCGTTCTCCAGTGACATTACCAGAGGACAAATTCCGACTTAGTGACTCCAGAAACGTCTCAAACTGAAAAGTGTGCTACAGTGATTATGAGTTTGAGATGAATAATAAATCAGATTTGTTTTTCCGTGAAGTGGCTCAATGGAGATAATCTACGATCTCTCTGTGCGCTTCTTTATCGTTCTGCTTCTGTGTTTTCTCTTTTTGTTTCCTCCTCTCCGTCTTTCGCTCTCTCTCTGTAGAACATCATAGCGGAGCATGAGATTCGTAACATCTCGTGTGCAGCTCAGGATCCAGAGGATCTGTCCACATTTGCCTACATCACCAAAGACCTCAAGTCCAGTCACCACTACTGCCATGTCTTCACTGCTTTTGATGTGGTCAGTATTGACACTCTGCTGTGCTCACAGGCGAACATCAAACTCACTGTCCAAGATCACATTAACCTATTTGATTTTGCCTTTTTATCAGAACCTGGCCTACGAGATCATCCTGACGCTTGGACAGGCCTTCGAGGTGGCCTACCAGCTAGCCCTACAGGCTAGGAAGAGTGGCCACGGATCATCCACACTGCCCGAAAGCTTCGACAGCAAACCCAGCAAACCTGTCCCTAAGCCACGCATCAACATCCGCAAGTCTGTAAGTAACGCAGCTGCACAGCTGCACAGCTGCACAGCTGCACTACTGTTCAAAGAAAAAATCCATCCCTGTCAAGTTCCACAATAGTGAGGCCACATGTTCCAGATGGTCTGGATTGGATTGCTTTGGTCTAAAGTGAAAAAAGCTTCAAATTTTTTGAATTTCATTCCAATAAAGCACTCCTATTTTCACTGGACTCTGTCCATAATACCCTACCAGTATCATCCTCACTCATTTACATTATTTCTAAACATCTGAGATTGGTTTTCTAGCTCTATCTGCTCATGTTCTTTGCTTGCGTGCGTCTTGGCCCAGCGGACTAAGCGGCAGAGGTGTAGGTGGATATTTGATCTGTTAAGCGTTCACTCAGTCTTACTGTCCCTGCAGTCTCTTACACACTTGGCTGATTGATGATGCGTGTTTGCATAAAGCTCCAGGGAGGCTTGTCCGCTCTCTCTCCGGGTGTGCGTGTGTGCGTGTGCGTGTGTGTGTGTGTGTGTGTGTGTGTGGTTCTGTGTAAAAGAAGATAAAGAATTCTCATGTGGAGGAGTGCATTATAGGGACGAGCTTTTCGCTCATGTGCAGTAATCTGCTTAAGGTAGGGCTGGGTATGATAAGAAATAAATACAAATGCTGATATACAAATGCTTTGATGGTTTAAATGATAAGCTGAGGAGCTTCACTTAAGCTGCATCAGTGCATACAGAGCAAAAGAGGAAAAAAACCTAGTCTTCTCTCAAACCTGCAGGAAAGCACCTGAATGCAACCGTAATGGATTTAGAGAACGATGATGGTTAAGCAGAGCAAAGTGCTCCATTTTTGCCCTTATTTCTGCTTGCAGATATCATTCAGAACTGTGAACTTGTTCTGTTTCCTCCTTTAGCCTGACATTCCCTGAAGTGTAATAGATATCCTCGTTGGCGGCTATATAGTAGCTTGACAATGGCTTTAGTCCAGCTTGTAGCATCGATGGGCTAAAAGATAGCCCTTCAATAGTGCTTATTGAACAGATCGTTCTGCAAACGAAAACTGTTTCATGTCTTGTGTCAACTCGATAATCGGGATGAGTCCAACGTCTGAGCCCAGGCAAAAGCTACAATGACGGATGGTCATATTAAAAGTGTCCAAGGTTTCAAATATTACAGTTATAGTGTTCCAAAAGCTCAGGCTGCAGATGCACCAATGGCTCAATTTCAGAGTGTTTTTCTGTTCTTGGATGTACTCTTGTACTCTTATATGACACCAAAGCGAGGATATTATCTCATGCACCCACCCACTGGTCAAACCTCCCGTTTGCAAACGGCAAAGAGAAGAAATTTTAAAGGGATTGTGGCTTTAAAAAGGAGAGGAAGTAAAATGGCCTGTTTTAGGCAGGTGGTGAACTAAGAGTCTGCAGCAGTTACTTTGGACACATTCATTCAAAGTCTCTCGAGTTGAGTCCAAGGCTTAAAATCTGAAGCTGAAATGAGCTTAATAGGTCTCAGACAAGTCAAAATTTATCAGTCATGCTTCTAGTGGACTCTATATGCCCCTAACAGTTATGCAACTTATATTGATACATATAAATTATGGTAATCAATACCCAGCCCTCGCTGTTTAACAGCTTCTTTTCCAAACGGTATCATAAAAGCATGTGTCATACCTCCATCAAATACGGCAGTCACAAAGTCTATCAATAAACCTGCAGCCCTTCCATAAACCCCACAACAGACAATTAAAATAGTCACCCTAACCCACTCTGCACTCACTACCCTCCTCCACTGACAAACACCAGCTCAGGCTCAGCAGCACACATGTGAGTCCAAAAGGCCTGGTACAGAGTTATAGTTGCTGCTGTAACGGTGTGCTTGGACCAAATTTACATACTGTGAGTCATGAAAAAAAAAAAGGTGATTGAGTGGAACAGCAGTTTCATAGGACTGCTCTCGCTTTCTAAAGTTAGTGTGAGATGTGAGATGGTGAGGAAAGATGGGAAAGGAGAGTGCCTACAGAGATGATGGATGATGGCATGTGTACACACAATCTGCTTAGTCGGCAACCATTACATTAACCATTAATTGTCTTTTTTCCTGCCTGCTTCATGTATATGTATGTGTGTGTGATGTAGTTAATGGCTTGCGGTGTGCAGCAGGGCAAAGATACTGCAGGATTCATTTAATATTCCTGCCACCCGCCAGCAATGATCTCCATCCTCCAGCACCTCTAAACCCATGTCCTTTAAAATACAGTAGCTTTGTTTCTCTGTGCACCAGTAACAGTTTCTCCACAACCTCCCATTGTCATATTTCTCCTGTGAGCATATCAGCTTGCAAATCCCCCCCAACTTCCACTTAACTTACAAAGGTGAACTTTGAACTAACGAAGACTGGTATGTTACTGTAATCTGTAATGTGACACTTTTAAAGCAACAGATTTCATTTTAGATGGTCTACAACAGGCCTGGGCCGTATCAGATTATAACAGCTGTTTAGAAGTTTTTATGGAAGATGGAGACTATGAGTGTAGAAAAATGCCTCCGCCCCATATACTGTATATTAAAGATGGACATAGCAGTCGTGGTTTCACTAATTGGTTAGCAAAATCGGGCTTTTAAGTGTTTTCGCTGTTGCTATATTTTTTGTTACTTAACCAGACAAATCTAACTGACAAACTGAGAGACTAGGAAACCCTTACCCTTTAACAACCTTTAAAACAACTGGAAACCCGTCATGAACCTGGGGAAAATTGTCTAAATCCATTTGAATAAACTGAGCCTGAGTGTTAGAGACACTTTTTTTTCAGAGCTTTTTTGGTACAGTTGCTGTGGCATATTCATACTAGTGGGAGTGTTGTTGCCATGCAGGAGTTGCTATATAAGTGTGGCGTAACATTGCCTTCTCCAGTTTGAGTTTTGCTGTGTTGTGGTAATGCTGCTGTCCCCCGCTGTTTCCAGGGCAATGAATTTGCTGCCATGTTGTTGCCATGGTTTTTTTGCTCTTGGTTTTAGACCGCTGTTGCCTTTTTTCTGTTGCCATGTAGCTGCTCTGTCCTGGCTGTGGTTTTTGCCTTGCTGCTTTGTTGCTTTTGGAGCAGGCCGACTTTGACTTGTGTATGACCTCTGCCTCCCTGTAGGTCATCATGCCCCCCTCCAGCCGCTGGTCACTGGGCCACATTTACACCCCTCACCGGCCTCCTCTTCACCCTCCTCTTCCTCCCTCTCGACTCTTCCATCTTCCTCACAAAGCTCAGTCACAGGTCCTCCACGCTTTTCCTTCTCTTATCCTTTGTTTTCACATAATTTTTCATTTATTCAAGGAGAAGGCGCCATCTGTAAGTGCTTCCATTTTAATTCTGTTGCTTTTACTCAACTGACTCTGCATCCTTGTGTGTCCTCTTTGCTGTGTGTGTGCGTGTGTGTTTCTTCATTTACTACCCCATGGCTCCATATCACTTTTAGTAGCGCTGGTATTAAAAAGACAGCCAATCTTGCAGAGCCAATCCATTTCATAAGTGCTTCAGTTTTTACGTGTCTGTCTGTACCAATTCAGCCTCTGGATGGAGATGCACCGCCTCCTTCTTTGTGGTATATTTGAGATGGTAAATTAATATAAATAAAGCGCTTTGATCAATAAACAGTAGAGTTGAGTGGTTGGACGTATAAACCAGCTAACAGTAATTGGACCGAGCTGAAGGATTGAGGGATTTTTTTTGGTCTTTTTTAAATTTTGTTAAATTATGCTAATTAAAGGGTCTGGCTCTTGAGAATTCGACTCAGTCAATAATTATCTCGTGAATTCCTTCCTTTCTTTTTTTGTGTTTAATAAATTCTTAGAGTTGCCAAAGATTCTCATCATTAGTGACCTTGTATGTCCTAGCTTGCCAGCTACGACAAGTGTTGTCAGCCTTTCAGTGGCACATGCTGCAGGTTGTGTGGCCTAAATACTGAATTGCATAAATTTTCCCCATTTACTTGCTCTTTCATGGCTCAGTCATACTACAGTGAAAATAGGACCGCAACCTCTTTCCGATTTGGAAAAAACTGGTGGTTGCCCAAAGACTACGTTGATTTATAGTTATATAGTATATTATATATTATATTGAGTGTGTTGAACGTGCAACACACTCAAATTCTGGGCAACCAATTTCAATCACATGGTGATTGCTTGGGTCAACTGGCAGAAGGCAACCTGTCTCCACACCATCGCAGTATGACTCAGATTGACTGCAGTCACCCTCAGATAGACTAGCAGCAGTCTGCAAATAATTTCCATCTAATTTATAAATGGAGACAGATTTCCAGCATATTGTAATCACCCTGAGTCAGTCTTCACCGACAAGTGCAACTCAGCAGGAAAGCATCGCAATAGGGGACTTGATTCAACTGGTTATTTTGCGTTTATATTCCTATATAAAAGTAAGGTTTTAGACTGCCTATAGCATTTTGCAGTTACATTTCCGTTCTGCAGAAACTATATCACTATGTGGGAATGAATTTCTGAATTTCTGTTTTAAATTTATGAGGGTCTGGCAGGACTTAGAATTTTATGTGAATTTCTGTGTATATAGATGGCAACAGATTTGTGTTTTTACTGATTTGTTACAGTTGAACAACTTGACTCCATTCAATTGGAGCAAATTGGTCTTCTTGCCAATTTATCACATGTCAAATTTACTTTGAAGATTGTTCTTTGAAGCAACTAAGGCAATAGGGCTGGAAGTTCACAATAATTGTGGTTATCCTGCAGTCTCCAACTATGGTTTTCCCTAGTTTGACTGTAACATTAGAGGCTGTACTTCATTTAGATCAAGGCTGTGAAACATAAGTCCCGGGGGCCAGAATCGGTCTGGCAAAGACTCCAGTGTGCCTCACTGGATAGCTTTGGAAAATGATAACAAGGGACAAATTTTGGACTTTTAGCTGCATTTTTCCTTTATAAAGATCCCCATGGGTCCCTCCATACTCATACACCAATGTAATTAGGTAATAAAGAATTAAATGGGAGAAAAGTTTCTGGGTTTTCAACATCTACAGAAATGTGTTATTTGTTTTTTTACAGCATAAATCTGCAGTTTACAGATTTATTCCTTCCAGTTTAAGCCTGAAGAGTGCTGACAGATTCTTTCATTTCATATGTGGAAAAACTGATGTCTACTGTTGTACTTATATTAAGATCTCTCAGGGATTGAATGTGTAGTTAAAACTTCACAAGTCATTTTCATGCGAATCATCAAATCAAACGCTGGACTCAGAGTGGCCTGCTGGAGCATTTTAAGACACTGCCTACCCTTTATAACAAATGCTTAAAAATGAGCTAAATGCTTAAACACACTTAAAACCACGTAGGTTCAGTACTTCCAGAACTAAATGCTTGCACTGAACTTTTATATTTGGAGTGCTTTCACTTCTGGCCCAACCTCACACTCGCCCAGAAACATCTTCATCTATCACACAAAGCATATGATTTTTATAAAGGGTCATTAAAGAACGACTGCCGTTCCACAGTGTATGTAGTGCGCCAAGAAATTATTCAAAAGTTCAATAGACCCACACTACAAAGAGCATGTTTTACATCGGTTTGGACCACTGAGTTCGGAGCCAAATCAAACATTGGACGCCCCGGTAGCATCACTTAAAGTTTCTCTTCCCACCCCTTCCTTGGGAAAAATTCATTTTGAAGGCAGACGATTCATTCAGCGTCTTCATGTGTGGTTGATGAATTTGATACTGGTGATGCTCTGGATGAGCTCTTCACTGAGCGTGATGTGTTGTGATGCCGCGAGATCGAAAGTGTGTCTGTGTTTGCCCTAATCCTATAACCCCAAAACAGGATTATATGGTCTTGCTCTGGCTGTGTGTGTGTGTGTGTGTGTGTGCGCATGTGTGCGTGTGTGTAAAGAAGAGGATAGAGAACCATATTAAAATTACAGTTAGTTTCAGTACTGTTGCTGTAGCAGTGTGTTAAGAGAAGATAACAGAACCATGGCTCTGTCAGTGCACCGCAGAGTTAATCCAGTTTCCTCCAACAACACTACGACACCTTTCAAAGCTGATCTTTTTTGGCTTTATTATAAAATGTTAACACTACATGGAGATGCAGTTAATAATTTGCTCATATATGTTTGCAATTCAAGTTTACAAACACGCGTATTCCTGTACCGAGTCAACTTTACCACCGCTGCCATCCCCCAAAACCATCTGAAAACAAACCAACAGACTGGAGGAAAGCCACCCTCGGCAATACGCCTCTTGATTGTTGCCTTGGGGTTATTTTTGAAAGCGCTCTAGATTGTTTGGTTTGTTTCTCAGCCACCACGATGGCTTTGCAGTTACAGACAGCATCTCTGTTAAAAGTCTTCGAAGCTGCAGGAAGTGGCTCAGGAGGTAGAACAAGTTGTCTGCTCAACGGAAGGTTTGTGGTTCGATCCCTGGAAGTGCCAAAGCATCCTTGGGTAAGCCAAGGCCAAAGTGCTTGTGAATGAAGAAGGTTGTATAGCATTTTAGAGTGGGACAGGACTATATAAGAACTAGTTCATTTACCATTCGTACAGCTTATAGGTGATGCACTGCCTCAGTGTGAACACAGACATGACATTTATTCATATTTAAAAAAAATGTGTATATTCTCAGTTCTGCTTTCTCATCTGTAATATTTTCTCCCGCCACCTCATTTCTCTGTAAGCAGCCGATCCTCCACCTCCATCTCATTCATTCTACTGTATCACTCTGATGTCACCGACTATCAGCATGAAATAATATCTGAAAATTGCACCTCAAGTGGATTTTTTTAAAACTACAACACAGACTTTTGCATTGTTTGGTTTGAAATCATTCAACACAGCGATACTATATAATAAATTGGCCGTTTATCCTGCTTCTCCCCCTCTTGTTTTTTTCTAACTCTGCTTCTCCCCGTCCTCCTCCTCCTCCGACTCTCTCTCTGTCAGATGGAGCAGCCATCCATGGATCAGAAGGGCCATGCCAACGTGCCGTGGATTGTGGAGCCAGGTCAGGAGGCCAAAAGAGGAGTCAACACCAAGTACGAGACCACTATTTTCTAACATACACCCGCCTTGTCCAATCCTGTGTGTGTGTGCCTTTCAGAGGTTGCCCTGTACCGGGGCCCCGCCCCGGAGTTGGGCACGAGCGACGCACGCCGCCGCGCCACCTCACCGGCTGAAAAAATAAAAATAAAAAAATTAAATAAAAAAAAAAACCATCTCGCCCCGCCCCCGATAGCCGAGCCTGTCCACTGCATGATGACGTTTGGCGCTGCGTTGTCTCTCTCTTCTTTCTCCTTGTCTCTTCTTCTCTCTTTTATTTCTGCTCTCCCCCCCTCTCTTTGGCCTGGGCCACATCCTCCTGCCTGCAGGGCTGGCGCATGACCTTTGAACCCAGGGCTGTGGTGCACTTCTGTCTCCACCTGTAGGGGGAATGGTCAGCTCTGTTTTTCCACTTCATGTTTGTCGGTCAGTCAGCAGTCAACCACTCGGTTATTCTGCTTCCAGTTCTTGTTTTTTTTGTTTCTTTTTCTTCCTGTTTATGGGTGCAACCATTTGGCTTCGTCTCTCTCCTCCTTTTCTCCTCCAACTGCCTCCATCCCTCACTTTACTATTCATTTTAGCCCTTTTGTCCAACTGCCCCTGATAACTTGAACAAGATTTGAAACCAGAGCACTGCTAAGAGGCGAAACAGTGTTTTAGCTGTCTCTGAGCACCGTGTGGGAGCTGACAGTGAGGAGGGATGTTGTTCTAACTTGACAACTGGAGGGAAATTTAGACTTTTTAAACACTTTTTAATCAAAGAGGAGAGCTGAACTTTGGGAGAGGTGATGTAGCACAGTCTAACTTTGACTCAAACTGGTTCATCCAGCAGGCTACTAGAATGTATTTCAACTTTTTGATTCTTTATATCAGATTATTTTTTGGAGATAAACTTGTAAATTTCTTTGACAAACTATATTTTAAACTTGACCTGTGACACAGGAAGATCTAGGTGAACTTTTGCTTTTCTAGCACCTTTTTTCAGCACATGTTTGTGTATCTGCTCAGAATTACTTTAATCACGTGGAGTTTTTTGTTTTTTTTTTACTTTGTTTTCATTTTTTTTCCCAGCCCATAAACCTTGTTTTATTTGGGGGAATAAATCTTGTATGTAAAAGGTTTAGCATGTGGCTTGTGAAACGCATGGTGGCCATTTTGGATTTGCTGAGCAGGGGGGCCAGTGGAGAGGCGGGGTGTGAGGGCTCTCTCGATAAGTGATGTCATCTCATTTGCAGGGCAATGCCGGATGCTCATGTCTATTACTGTGGAATGCAAAGAATGTAGCCAGCCCTAAACATGGACCTTGTCACACACACAATGCAAAAAGGACTACAAAGGACCCTCTTGTTCACTTTTCAAAAGGACTACAAACATGGATGCTACTCCACAGTGTTTAAAGTTGACTACAAAATTTTAACGTCATTCATCCACGTGTTGCTAGACACAGTAAACATCGGACCAACTAATAATTAAACACACACACACACACACTGACAGGACTGCATCTTGACAGACGACCGTCTGCTCTGAATGTACACTTATTTGAAAGCAGCCTCAACTTTCTGCAACTCCAGCAGGATCCGTTTTATGCGCCCAACTGGGAGGCATGACCTTCGAACTTTTTGGCAGGTCAGCATCTCCATGGAGACTGTGAGTATGGTTACAGGGCATGTTTAGGTAATAGACGGCGGGCTGACTAAAGGGCATCCCCGGGCATGTGTCAGTGTTGGCATGAGTTCCACGATGTCTGGCTGGCTCTTTTGGTCCTCTTTATTTTATTTCTTTGTTGTTGTTTTTCCTTTAATGTCAGAAAATAATAAAGAGATATATGCACAAGTGTGTAAATGACTAGCTGCAACACGCTCAAGATGCAACGGGTGTCTCATAATGGATGAAGAGCCTATGTGAACAAAGCATCTAGAGTCTAAAAAAAAAAAAGTATTCTATTCGTATTGCCTGACATTTTAATGTTTAATATGAGAGTATTATATTACCATGAGGATTATGATTATACTTGTGCAATTCTTGTCTACTGTTGTCTTAATGTTACATTATTTTTCTATGATATGCTGAAATGAAAACCTTGGGCCTGAGAATGATGGCAATCCTTTAACAAAAAAATAAAAATAAAATAAAATCCGAAACTAGGCGATCACACTTGTACACAGAGAGCGAATGTCGCAGGTGGCTAGCTAACTTTTAGGTCAGGTCAACTCTCCATCATTTCTCACGGGGCTCTACTCTTATCTAGCAGATGTACTATTTTAAAAACGCAGTATTACTGTATTATTTGGATGAGAAATCATCCAGTTATAAAGTGTACATAGATATTTTGCCAACTCATTGTTCATACATGTAAAAGAAAAGAATAAAGGATTTGCAGCAAATGGCACTGGAAACATGGTACCAAAATAAAGGTTGGACATTTAAAAAAAAAGTGGTAGATTGTAGAGACTGTATTTTGAGTGCAAACTAACATGAATTATTTGGTGTCATCACTGCTGACCAACTAATGTACATAGGCTTGGGCTTCCAGCACACTGATTTTTGTAATTTTGGCCATTATTTATATCCTTGTAAATCACATTAAATAAAATATGACTTGTACAACCATATTTATCCATGGAATGAAGTTGTTATTACATCATCTTTTTTTTTTTCCCCCATTCTCAATCACTGCATAGAAGATCTAATACCAGAGTAAACATAAACATTCCTAGACACACATTATCTGACAATAGTGGCTTATTTTGGTATTGGTTACCACTGTGACTGAGAGCAAAGATGGAGATATTTGAGTAATGTTCCTCTGTTGTAGTGTCTGCAACTTTTCAACCTGAATATTTCAATGAAGCTTTAGCTGCAAATCCTACTCTGTTTGTAGTACTAACCCTTGGTGCAGCTTCTGCAGATGATAAGGATGCATCTCCAAGTATCACAAATCACGTTGCACTGATTCTCATTTGCAAAATGTACTTTTACCATCTGGGTCTTGCCCCATTTCTGCACAACAATCACCATCTCAGAACTTACTCGCACATTATAGTGTGTGTAATATTTCACATACCTCAAACTGGACCTGCTGCCCAGCTGTGATGTCAGGGACTTCAAAACTTCACCGCTTTCTACCAAGGAAATTAAGAAAGAGGAGAATCATTTGTCTCCTCCAGGCTTCAAAGCATTAAGAATCTCTACAAATCTTCTCTTTGTATTCATTCTTAAAGAGCTCTTCTCTTAGTCTTGCTCAACAATTTGAACACAAATTAACACTCATGGGAAAAGCTGTAGTTAATAAATCAGTACAATATTGATTGCAGAGCTCTCAGAGTTACTTTCTCCTCCACCAGCTTGTTTTTGGTTTGTAGGAAGTTCCTCACAGAATCCTGGTGGATTATTTATACCTTCAGGTGGTGAAAATCACTGAGGTCTCAGGGCAGTCGTGTAAAAGGAGTTAGTGAAAGTGAAAACAATTGTGAATCCACTGGACAGAAAGATGCTGAGACAGTAGTGAAACAGACCAAAAGTTTGTTAAAGTGTACTTTCACCGATAGTTATACTCAGCATCAAGACTGTAGTGAAAAGACATACTCGAGAAAAAGAACAAAACCCACTGCTGTGCACTACAAACCTCTAATTAGGTGTATACAATTATATATAGGAATTTTTTAGTATACTAAAAACAGATCGCAGATGAGCTCAGAACTGATCAGATGAGCAACTTCCTGCTCTGACACTGAGGTCACTGCAGGGTGAGCAGTTAGCTGCCTCCTCATTAACCAAATCATCGAACTTTGCATGTAGAAAAAGCACACACACTGACACGACACGTCTGCAGTGAACCATTGCAGCTGCTGTGTATTTGCAGAGAGACTCCCCTATTGTAAAGTGTTCGCAATATGAAATCCTAACGAGCAACAAATCTCTGCATATACAACAGAAACAATCATTTTCAAAAATGACCGCTCCCATCTGCTTCCTAATTACATTCACTTCTCAGCTGATTAACCACATTTCATTTGCATTTTTCTGGTTTTCCAACCACTGAATGGGAGGCAGATAGATTGTGACAGGAAGGCAAAGGCCTTTGGCCATTACTGAGTTACCGTTCTGCACATCGTGTCAGACAAATTTTGCAGTTAAAGCGAAACATGCAGTCTATTTGAGTAAGGTACGTCTCTGAAGTCACACCATGATTTTATCCGATGTCTTTCCTTTTTTGTAAATCTGACACAAAATTGAAGGTGCAAAATGAAGGAATGGAGGTGCACCACATGCTTTCAGGTGAAAAAAATAAAATATTCACCTTATGATACAAACTCACATGTTAACATTAGTCTTTCAAAAACAACGAAAAGATGAGAACTGTGCAGTTAAAAAAAGAAAATCTACATGAAGAGGCTGGTAGGATTTGGATCTGCAGCTGTTTGCAAAGATCCGCTCTATTGAAGGTGAGTGTATTTGTGATCAAGAAGTACTATTTGAATGAGCCACCTGCTACATTTATATCAAATCATGTAAGTATTCGGTCACTCCATTTCATATCATCGTGGGCCGTCTGCTTGACAATCTCTGATTTGCAAAAATGTTTTATGTATTATTCAAGCTTTATTACAATTTTAGCCTCACAAATAGATTAAATTAAATAGTTATGTGATTTACATTCAACTTTCATGCTGGATTCTGAAAATATTACTAAAAAGTTGTATCACAAACAAATATCAGTAGATGGTGTATCCAAATACAGTCAGCATCACTCCAAATTATTCACAGAAAATTCAGCCTCACTCCCAAACCGTCGCTGCAGATAGCCGCCGTTCCCTGAGCCCGCTTCTGCCTGTTAAAAGGGCGTTTTTCCTTCCCCCTGTCACCAAATTGCTTGCTCATACGGCATCATCTGATTGTTGCTGTTTTCTTTGTTTTCTCTGTATTATTGTAGAGTCTTTACCTTATAAATATAACGCACGTTGACGGAACTGTTGTTGTCATTTGGCACTATATAAATGAAACTAAAGTGAATGTTTAAACACGGCCTCAGATTTAAATGTGCAAGAAAATAAAAAGCCTAAGAGTCGGTAGATGAGTCTTTTTTAAATATATAAAGCTAAAATTTCACAGTAAACATGATATAATATGTCCAAATTGTAAACCTTATCAATTTCAGGCAAATCAGAGGTAAAGTAACTGTAGTATGCTAGCTGAAATACTGTCTCTATGTAGAGAGACACTATTTAAAATAAGTGGTAGATTTGATCTGTGGAATTAACTGGCATTTCTTGTGTGCCATCTCCCACATTTTGAGGCTGCAGTAATGTGAAAATTAAACTGCCTTCTCAGTCAGCAAAAGGTGTCTAAAAGTCTTTTTTTTTTTTTGCAATTTACAACCTAGAAGCTGTTAGAAGCAGAATAAAATGAGAGTTAATGGGGGATTTTAAGGGATATAAATTGCTTTAAATCCCAACGCTGCATAAATGTTGGTGCTGGCTCAGAAAAAACGTTAAAAATAAACAACGGGATGCTCCATAAATATATAAACAAGGGCTTAGTGCACGGTTTACATCACTGTCAATGTCTTTTACCAACTCATGTAGACGTATGGATGAGTGGATGTGGTTTATTATCTATGAAACTACAGAGGACTGACATTTACAGCAAGTCTGTGAAAGGCTGAACAAGCGTTTGCCATGAGCTATAAACCTCAGAGCAAAATGGCTCGCAATCTGTTTGCAGGTTGGACAGTTCAAATCTGCAGCCGAAAGAAGCCGACAGACCGCTGGGCCGTTCTCTGAGATCGGAGGAGAAAGGCGTGGTGCTGTGGCACATTCGTTTGCAGAAGATTTACTGTCAAACTGCAATTTGGTGCATTCTGTTGAAAACTGACAATGCATTATATTGTTTTTATAAAAGGACACTACTGCAGGAGGAGAGTGGGAGTTAATTCAAGATATTATTTCTGGAAGATTATACTAAGAGTGGAGGAAGTGGTGCAGTGGATGCTGTATGCAGGCTTCCCAAATCTCCACCAGCTCAATTTTATTTCTACTGCTGGCAGCGGTGGAGACACTTAACTGAGCACAAAGAGATACAGTGAGGACACAATAATGGGGGAGGACGTGAACACATGGACAAGCATGGCAGGTTTTTTTGCTGTTACGAGAAAATGACCAATAATGGCAAAATGGTTCTATTTGTTGACACCAATTTTTTAAATTTTGTACTGTCTGCAACGAAGTGTTAAGCAGGAAGAGTGCACGCTTTGTTTCAGTGTCTGTGTCAGACTGTGGGACAGGGCCAAAATCCCAGATGGTGTGTTCTTCCCACGGCCACTAACTAAAATGAGAATACTTTAGAAAAACAACTCATGTAACAATCACAATTATATCTGGCATTCGTTAAACAGAGACGGCTTCAAGCAAGATTACGGAGTCATGAATGGAAATGAGGGAGAAAAGAAACAGGTCTGTGTAGACATTTAGATTCAGCTCCTTGGACACACCTGAATCCACCGTTCCATGCCTCTAATATGCAAACAGAACCAAAAAATTGGATTAGTATCTGCCTTGAGAAACTGTTTTACATAAAAGACAATTTGCTTCTTGTGGTAAATGACTGGCTGAGCACAAAACACCTTTTTTGCACCTGTGCAGATTTGCAGCAACACTGGCATTAACATAATGTCCTGGATGAGCTCAACATAGAAATGGGCTTGCTAGAAAGTGTGCAACAGAGAAATCAACTGGTTTTGCAAAAGAGTTGAACAAAAGGTGAATCAACACACATGCACACAGAGAGACACTGCTAAGCAGCAGCTTGTGATGTCAACATGATAAAGCTGGACACAATGAAGAGTGTTGGTCCAAAAAGCAAAGAACAGACTATCACCTTCTCTTAACACAGAAACACCCGAGCGAACAACCTGGATTCTCAAAATGAAACAAACACAAACGCAGTGCGGGATTTGACATTGGCATTTGTTGACAAGTTAAAGTTTCATGTACTTATCCAAATAAAAAGCTGATTATCTGAATAGAAATGTACTTTAAAAAAATCTTTGAAATACAGACCTCAGGAGAAACATGGAAGCTACAGGCTAGCATGGTAAAAGCTCTTCTTAGTGACTTATGACACAATTTTAACCAAACTAAACTGCGAAGGGAACCACTGCAAAACCTTTTGTAACAGACCTAATCTACTTAAACCACCTTCGAACAGCTGAACATGCATATTATGAACAAGCTGACAATGGAAAAGTTGCTATGACTAAAGCTAAAGCTAGGCAGAGTCAGAGCTAGCCTCCAGTTTAATCTTTTTCTTTTTTTTAATGAAAATAAAATTTTATATTTAAGAAATGAAAAGGTTTTGTAAATGTAATCTTCACCTCAATATTTATTATGCACTCATTTACACAACTATAGGCAAAACAGAATGCCCTTTCCTCACATATAATTTGACCTGGACTACACCTGAAATATGAGGTAACTGACGTAAGCAGTTGTGTAGACTGCTAACTTTCTTAATTGTATTATTATTCTGCCGTCTACCTGATATCTGTAAAAATTAAAAAATGTATCATGAAATTTATAATTTCTTCGATTTCAAGGACTTTTAATGTAAAATTTTAATATAAACCAATACATTTGTCGCTGATCATCTAATATATCTATACACACACACACACACACACACACACACACTACTAGTATAACTAATAGATTACTAATGATGGTTTTAATAACTTTAACCTCAACTTTAACCTTAACCATATCCGATGCATGCATTTCTACTTTCATTTATGGAAAATTGAAGGGGTTGTGGTGGACCACTAGAGGGCTCCACTCACACCCAGTGT
>NW_024582409.1:2812358-2827119 GCF_018398535.1 Haplochromis burtoni | reverse complement strand
CACTCGGGCAAGCTTGAGTTTCTCGCCCTCAAGTGGGCTGTCTGCGAGAAGTTCAGGGATTACTTGTTCTATGCCCCGTATTTTACCATCTACACAGACAACAATCCCTTAACTTATGTCATGAGTACCGCCAAGTTGAATGCGGTTGGGTTCAGATGGGTGGGAGAGCTATCAGATTTCAGGTTTGATATAAGGTACAGACCTGGCAAAGTAAATGTTGACGCAGACACCCTGTCGAGGAGTCCCCTTGACATTGACAGATACGTCACTGAATGTACAAAAGAGCTCTCCAAAGAAGCTGTTGCCGCTACTTGGGAGGGATGTGGAGCAGGCAAGCATGGAGATGTCGCATGGATCGCTGCTCTGGTTTTAGCGCAAGGTGACCAGCTTGAACCAGTAATCCAAGAAATGTCACGCCCATCAATTTGGATGATCTACGAAGGGCTCAAAGAGCAGATCCTGCGATAGGTGAGATCATGAAAATGAAAGACTCAGATCAAAAGCTGACAGATGACATGAGACGGAATGTGAGAGTGCATGAGTGGACAAAGCTGAGCTTAGAAGAAGGAGTTCTGTATCGCAAGACTGCAGAAAAGCGCCAACTAGTCTTACCAGCTAGCTTCAAATCCCTGGTCCTGAAACATCTACATGATGACATGGGGCATGTCGGGGTAGAAAGAGTTCTCAGCCTGGCGAGGCAACGGTTCTACTGGCCATACATGAGGCGAGACATCGAAGCCTATGTCACCCGGCAGTGTCCGTGCATCAAACAGAAGAAACCGGTGACACATGTCCGAGCTCCCATGTCCAGCATTACCACAAGCTCACCAATGGAATTGGTTTCAGTCGATTACCTCCACTTAGAGCCAAGCAGGGGCGGATATCAGTATATCCTAGTTGTGGTAGACCACCTTACTAGGTATACCCAGGCCTATCCAACCCGCAACAAGAGTGGCAAAACTGCAGCTGAAAGGATTTTCAGTGATTATATCCCCAGATTTGGCTACCCTTTAAGGCTGCACCATGATCAGGGGCGGGAGTTCGAGAACGAGCTTTTCCGGACTCTACAACAGTTGAGCAATGTGGGGCACTCTCGAACAACTCCGTACCATCCTCAGGGCAACCCAGCTGAACGCTTTAATCGTACCATCTTGCAGATGCTGAGGACCCTGGGTGAAGAAAAAAAAGAAAGATGGAGAGAGTATCTCCCACAGATGGTTCATGCGTACAATTGCACGCGCCATGAAGCAACGGGTTACTCACCATTCTTTCTGCTTTTTGGTCGACATCCACGAATGCCAGTAGACCTCCTGTTCAAGTTGGTTACTGATGGAGAGCCACAAACTGCAAGAGGTTATGCTGAGAAATGGAAAGAACGAATGACTGAGGCTTACAGGATTGCATCTGGAAACAGCCAAAAGTCAAGTGATCGTGGAAAGAAACACTATGACCGGCACTTGAAAGGAGTGGTACTCCAACCTGGAGACAGAGTACTAGTGCGGAACCTGACTGAGAGGGGTGGTCCTGGCAAGTTAAGGTCCTACTGGGAGAACACCATCTATGTGGTGAAGGAACAGATCAATGACAGCCCAGTGTACAGAGTGACCTCAGAGGCAAAGGGGAAGAAAGTGCGTGTTCTGCATCGCAATCTATTGCATCTTGTCAATGAGCTTCCTGTGGACTTGCCTGCTGTAAATAAGGGGGACGGGCCATCCGCCGTCAAGAAAAAGAAACCAAAACCAGCTCAAAGAGAGACAGAGTTTCAACCCCACTCTGACACAAGCTCTGATGAGGATGAGAGTTCCATGTATTATGAGTTGAGGTATGATTTGAGAAGTAGGAACAAAGAGGATGCACTACATACCTGTAACCATACTGTTGGACCCTCAAGAGGAACAGCTGAGTTCAGCAGAGTGGTCAACTGTGGAGCACCTCAGCCAACAGAAGCAACAGATGAATTGAGGGAACAAGGAATGGAACAAGATGGTGGACACCAAAGCACTGAACTTGACAACGACATGGGAGAGGAGGAACATGAGAGGGTATGGGAATCAGGAGTCACTGAAGTGCCTTTCACAGTCGACGAAGGAGAAGTTGGACTGCCGCTTTCAGAAAGGGCACAGTATACACCTAACGTGACCCCGCCGACTAATGAATCAGTTCTAAGAAGGTCTACTAGAGAACGACGGCCTGTTACACATTTCACATATGACACCCTTGGCCAGCCCTCTCTCCGGGTGCATCCATCAGTCAGTTGTGCTGAAGTGCACGAGTCACCAAACACAACACACTACACCATGCCACCATATCCCCTGTTACCTTACTTCCCCCTAGTGCCATATCGCATTCCAACATCTCACTGTGCACACCCAGGCACTTTCCCTGTATATTATAACTGCCCAATCTATACATGTTAGTACACAAGGAATGTGGGTATGTGGGAAGGGGATGTGACTTGAGTTGTTTGAGTAATGAGTATAATGAGTTTTAAAGGGTAAGAGGTTAAATGTCAGGAGCCATTTTCTTTTGTTGGGGAGTGTGTGACGCCCACAAGTGTATGGTCACAATTGTAATTTTGTTGTGAATTGTTTTTGATGTAAAAGACCTGATTTTATGGTGGTATTGCACTTTTCATTTAGCGTTATGGACAATGTAATTGCGTGGCATTGCCACAAGGGGGAGATAGTGGTGAGTGCGATAGGCCGTTGCAACGCGTCTCTGCCTCAGACGAGGAAGAGCCTGCAGACCGAACGCAACTGATGTCTCCTGTCTCTGCTTTTCTGTTAAAAAAAACAGTTTAAAAACAGACCCCATCGAAGGCCTGTAACACCAACCCAAATGCAAACTTTACCTGGAGCAGGTAAAGTATAAATATTTCTTTTACTGCGTAAGGCATGTCTTTTAAGTAGAGTGTGCTAGTGGTCCTATCAGATTTAAGGTACCATAGCCGAGTTGGGTGCGAAGAAAAGTTTTTTGATATGTATCAACAGATTTTTGCTATATTTGGGAGATTAAAACTATCCAGAAACCCTGTCTTTGCACCACCACAGATCTCCTCTACCAAGACACACCCACGATATCTAAAATCTCTCCCTCGGCTGCCCCTGATAAACACTGTACCCAACACCTAGGGCACCTCCTGCACATGTTATTTCTTCAGGATATTCTTATTAGGGCTTCGTGGGTTAAAGCCTTGCCCCAGGGATACCCGCTCACCATTTGCCTCGTTTCTGGGTTGGGCCTTGATAACCCCACCGTGAAAACCTACTCTTCATAGGGTTTTCTGAATGGCTCTTTATCTGCTTTTCACTAAAGACAAAGACTTTGTCAACTGCCTTTATTCCCCCACAGCTCAAGCTGTAGTCCAAGTATTGTCTCCATTAACATGATGTTTTGTGTATCCATCATCTTTATGTGAATAAAGAAAAATACTATCACAAAGACTGAAATTTGTTTAACTTTTCATTTAACTTTTGGCACAAATCACAACTCACTCACTTTATGTATATTTAATGTTGAGCCTCATTCATGTTTTTTATCAGATCTGGGCAGTCTTTCCTGGAGTCTGCTGTCAAAGAAGAGGGTGCAAAGCTACAACTGCTGAGTCTGACCGCTTATCTAAATGGCCTCTATGAGTGTGAAGCAGCTAACTCATATGGAATAAAACATGGTCAGCTCTATGTGCATGTGGCATCAGGTGAGATCAGTTTGGATTTAGCTGTGCAGTTTGTTCAAATTTATCTTTTGTTTCTCTTTTTTAGATCTGAGCTTTTGTGGATGTTGTGTCATTTATATGTTACTCTGTTTGGTTTTCTTGTTTTCTCCTATTGAAAGATATAAACAGAGACTTGAATATCTAGACTATGATTAAAATTATTCCATATAAATTTCTCTCCATATTTAAGCATTTTCATCATGCCCTAGAAGTTAGAATTCCTTGGAGAATAGTTACGTTAAAGAAGTAGTTCGATTACCCTAGAGATAAGTTAATCAATCAATGAGTGATGCTCCACCCAGTGTAATACGACCAGTTCTTTAAGCTAACAGCATGTCTTAGCTTGAAGTTCTTTTCATACCAAATTTGTCTCACATTCTTTTCTATGTCAGATCTTGTCTGTTGGAAAACATTTTTCAATGTGTTGGATACAGGTGTCAGGTGGTGTTTGAATACTGTCCAACTCATTTAAATGTGAAATATAAAACTAAATTCCAATAAACAGAGAAAACGATTAATCATCTCCTTCTCAATATATTCTTCCTTCTTGTGTCTCTGCAGGAGCATGCTCTGCTGCTTGGGCCTCATTTGGTCTTTTGCTTTCCTTGAATGCCATTGGAGCTACATGGTTCTTTTATAAATCCGGGTGTTTTCAAAAGTGCTTAGAACAATAACTCTTTGTGCACTGAATATGTAGCACTCTACTCCTAATATTAAAGGATATGTACACAATCTACAAATAGCTTTTGAAGTTTTAGTGAATAAAAATAGGCCAAGCCTCAATTGCAGACATTGTGCGGTTATATTTTGACTGGCATAAATGTGATTGGACCTGAACCGGAATGATGTCAGGGAAACTATGGAAGCCTTTTGAACAGCTCGTAATCTAAAACTTACAACATCCTCTTAAAACAATGAATTCATTCTCATGTACTGGGTCTCTGATGTTTTATTTGTGATTTGAAAATATGTGTTGTACAGGGAGTGCAGAATTATTAGGCAAATGAGTATTTTGTCCACATCATCCTCTTCATGCATGTTGTCTTACTCCAAGCTGTATAGGCTCGAAAGCCTACTACCAATTAAGCATATTAGGTGATGTGCATCTCTGTAATGAGAAGGGGTGTGGTCTAATGACATCAACACTCTATATCAGGTGTGCATAATTATTAGGCAACGTCCTTTCCTTTGGCAAAATGGGTCAAAAGAAGCACTTGACAGGCTCAGAAAAGTCACAAATAGTGAGATATCTTGCAGAGGGATGCAGCAGTCTCAAAATTGCAAAGCTTCTGAAGCGTGATCATCGAACAATCAAGCGTTTCATTCAAAATAGTCAACAGGGTCGCAAGAAGCGTGTGGAAAAACCAAGGCGCAAAATAACTGCCCATGAACTGAGAAAAGTCAAGCGTGCAGCTGCCAAGATGCCACTTGCCACCAGTTTGGCCATATTTCAGAGCTGCAACATCACTGGAGTGCCCAAAAGCACAAGGTGTGCAATACTCAGAGACATGGCCAAGGTAAGAAAGGCTGAAAGACGACCACCACTGAACAAGACACACAAGCTGAAACGTCAAGACTGGGCTAAGAAATATCTCAAGACTGATTTTTCTAAGGTTTTATGGACTGATGAAATGAGAGTGAGTCTTGATGGGCCAGATGGATGGGCCCGTGGCTGGATTGGTAAAGGGCAGAGAGCTCCAGTCCGACTCAGACGCCAGCAAGGTGGAGGTGGAGTACTGGTTTGGGCTGGTATCATCAAAGATGAGCTTGTGGGGCCTTTTCGGGTTGAGGATGGAGTCAAGCTCAACTCCCAGTCCTACTGCCAGTTTCTGGAAGACACCTTCTTCAAGCAGTGGTACAGGAAGAAGTCTGCATCCTTCAAGAAATACATGATTTTCATGCAGGACAATGCTCCATCACACGCGTCCAAGTACTCCACAGCGTGGCTGGCAAGAAAGGGTATAAAAGAAGAAAAACTAATGACATGGCCTCCTTGTTCACCTGATCTGAACCCCATTGAGAACCTGTGGTCCATCATCAAATGTGAGATTTACAAGGAGGGAAAACAGTACACCTCTCTGAACAGTGTCTGGGAGGCTGTGGTTGCTGCTGCACGCAATGTTGATGGTGAACAGATCAAAACACTGACAGAATCCATGGATGGCAGGCTTTTGAGTGTCCTTGCAAAGAAAGGTGGCTATATTGGTCGCTGATTTGTTTTTGAATGTCAGAAATGTATATTTGTGAATGTGGAGATGTTATATTGGTTTCACTGGTAAAAATCAATAATTGAAATGGGTATATATTTGTTTTTTGTTAAGTTGCCTAATAATTATGCACAGTAATAGTCACCTGCACACACAGATATCCCCCTAAAATAGCTAAAACTAAAAACAAACTAAAAACTACTTCCAAAAACATTCAGCTTTGATATTAATGATTTTTTTGGGTTCATTGAGAACATGGTTGTTGTTCAATAATAAAATTATTCCTCAAAAATACAACTTGCCTAATAATTCTGCACTCCCTGTATACTTTGGTTTCAGCCAAATACATTAAAGTTGATTCTGTGCCTCACAGTACAGATGGACAATGATCCAAAACACACTGAAAAAGAAGCCCAGGAGGTTTTGAAGGAGGCGTAGTATTCTGCAGTGATGGACTCAGTCCCCTGATGTCACTCCAACTTGGCTGGATCTTACATCCTGAACACAAAGTTAAAAACAGGAAGAGCCAAGAATAAGAAAGTGAAAAGCCTGAGATTAAAGGGCTTGGAAAGGATCAAGAAGAGAAAACCCATTCTCCAATGATCTCTAAGACTTCACCCATTGCCTACAAAGGATACAATAAAGTATTCAAACCAAACAGTCTGTTTTATGATTATGTTTATGTTTCTCCAGTTACAGTTCAGCTTCATGCAATACAGTAGTTTTGTTCAAAGCCTTCAATTAAAATTACGAGTTTTGCACTTGAATTGCACCTTGTTTGGTTTTCTCTAAAGAACTGAGCAATTCAAAAGTAAATCTTTTTCTTTCTTTTCTTTCTTGATTTTTGAGGAATTAAAACTCAACCGTTCTTTCTAAAATCTGCAGATACGCTAAAAGTCTTTGCATATTCTTCTGAAACTATCCAGACAGCACAACGAAGTATTGCAGACGTATACCTGCTCTGTCAGGTAGTGGCAGGTAACAGAGATGTGGTTTATCTCATTAGGAAGAATGTGTTTCTGTGGGTTAGCGCTGCTTTACCTACATTTCACCTTTCTCTTCATAACTCACACAAAGAGGGATTCAGGAGGTTTAATTTGGCTTTCTTATCAGCAAGAAGCAAGTACAATAATGTTTACCTCCACTTCACCTGACAATTCTGCTGGGGAGGCATTAGGTTGCATTGACATTGCTTACCCACTGAAAAAGATTGAAAAATGTCCTGTCCACCAATAATAATGGATTGCATTTATATAGCGCTTTTCAAGGCACCCAAAGCACTTTACAATGCCACTATTCATTCACTCTCACACACTGGTGGAGGCAGCTACAGTTGTAGCCACAGCTGCCCTGGGGCAGACTGACAGAAGCGAGGCTGCCATATCGCACCTCTCTGGCCAGCACCAGTAGGCGGTAGGGTAAAGTGTCTTGCCTAAGGACACGACAACCAGGACAGAGAGCTCGGGGATCGAACCGGTGACCTTCCGGTTACAGATGCACTTCCCATCTGTAACCTCCTGTGGAGGTTGGAAAAATTTGATATTTCATTTTCCACTATTTAACCAGGTCACTCACTTGGTCCAGTTCTTCCTGTGACTATTAAGCCAATCACCCTCCTCTCAGTTTTTGCTTATGTGATCCATGGCCAGAGCTGGCAATTTCAGAGCTAATCTTCAGTTATGTTTGAATATACACAAAAAAACAAAACAAAAAAAACTAGCTTCTACTCCGTGGCTGCTGGGTGACCTGTCATCTGGGGCTCTCTTCAGCTCTTCCCAGGAGGGTGGCACAGATGCCCCTGCGATGATCCTCCTTGGGCTCTCGCACTCTGGGAGCCTCTGGATGTCTGGGGCCTGGATCTCCTTGATGCCTGCTTCATGCCCTGGGGATGGGGCCATGGCTCCCCACACCCCTAGCAGATCATTACATAGATAAACCTTTTGAATACAAGCCCGCTGGTCCACAGGTGTGCTCACAGGTGTGCACACGGGTATTCACTGTTCATTGACAAAAACTACCCCAACATTCAATATCTAGTACTATTATTTACACTTAGCTAGATTAAAGCGATGGTGTTTTGTTTATTATGCTGCTTGTAGAGTGGCTGTGGCTCAGGTGCAGCAGCTCAGCTACTGATTGGAAGGTTAGTTGTTCGATTCTTGGCTTCCCCAGTCTGCATGCCAAATATCCTTGGGCAAGATACTAACCCCAAGTTGCCCTCTGATGTGTTCATCAGAGTGTGAATGTAGTTTAGTTTGCACTTGTGTTTAGAAGTGCTTGTATGAGTGGGTGCAAATGGGTGAATGAGGCATGTTGTATACGGCGCTTTGAGTACTCTGGGAGAGTAGAAAAGCGCTATATAAGAATCAGTCCATTTACTCTTTTTGCTTGTTTTCTCTTTTTTTGTCTTACTCTCTCAACAGGTGATCTGGGAGATATTTTCGTTTTAAGTGCCCTTTCTTACTGTCCCTCTTCTCCTCTGTTTTTCTTTTTCCTTCCTCTCTTTCTTTCTCCCTTTCCTATCCCCCAACCATGCCTGTCCTGTCTGTAACAACTGAAAATAAAATAAAATAAAATAAAATAAAATAAAATAAAATAAAATAAAATAAAATAAAATAAAATAAAATAATACAAAGGTCGATCAAATAGACCAATACTGCAATACTGGTAAAGTAAATCCGTTAGGTAACTTGTTGGCTGTCAGACAATAATTCTCAGCAGCCTTAACCCAATTTCTTTCGGGGTCAACAATCAGGATCAATAAAGTTTTATTGAATTGAATTGAATTGAATTGAATTGAATTGAATTGAATTCTGATGGCTAAAGAACCAAACGGGACAGGCAAAAAAAAAAAAAAGGAACCTTCATAAGCAGTTTTTCTCTTTTTTTAAAAAATAAGGAGACATCAGCACAGTCAAATGACAGACAGATGTTATTCTAATGCTTGAGGTCTTGTAGTGTCTAATACAGGCCCTGACTGGGGACACCTGCTAATACACAGAGTAAAGGGTCGCCTCACCATTATAAAGAAAGTAGGTTAAGAACATAAGGGCATAACATATTTGAAAAATGTTGAAATAAGGGACACAGGATTGGATGCATTAGGTATTTGGGCATCAGGCACCGGCCCATTTTCGATGTTTAAAATAGTAAATCACTGACACAGTTTCTGTATTTCCAACACACAAACCTCACAGTAGAAATGACCCTAATTATAGCAAATGCTAAAGAAGTGTTAGAGATACAGACAAAAAATAAGTTGTTAGATTGTGTTTTCGACCATCTCCCAAGTTAATGTTTCGAGGTGTGTGGCATTTGCACCTGCTAGACCAACCCAGACCACATTATCATTTCAACTGACATCAGGTATGGGTCCAGCCAGCCTAGCACTTGTTCTGCAGTTGTTTAGAAGTACTTTACTGCCCCCGATCGAGACATATAAATCTTTGCATCACTTACCTGTAAACCCCCCCAACGCTAAAAGGTACCATGGAATAATTATTGAATTACAGAATTTTCAGGCGGGGAATGAAGCAGCATCCACAGACAGTTTACAGGAATGGGCAACATCAGGATCTGCATGACTTAAACTGATACAATGTCACCTATGATGTGACATGAGCTACTTCCCCTTACCATAGGATTGGTTTGTTAACCATACCAGCAGAAGGGGTGATGTGTGGTGGCTTTGCTGGGGTCATAAGCTGAGAGTTAAAATCCTCTCTGACTAGAAAGTAACCTGCACACTAAGCTTCTCTCATCGTGCATTTTTGTTCCCTAGTTTTGAGGTGTGTACATGGACGTCCTCTGTGTTCCAAGGGGAGTGCCCAATGAGTTTAAAGCTAGAAATCAAATACCTGCATGGCTTGAGTCAGTCTTTTTCTGGTGGGTGACAATTTATAAAAACGTAGATTGGATTGTTGATTATAATCAACAGAGATTTCTGAGTCACACTCGGTATGAGTGAAGGGGATCTCTGACTGCGTGCAACTTCTCTGATGACTTGGCAGAATAAAATTGCTTTAGATGAACTGACCCATTCAAAACTTCAGTGGAGCAGTGGTTTGGTAGGTGGAGTGGGAGTGTGTCTTCTCTTTTAGTCTCTGCAGCTGCCTTGTTGACTGTGGATGCTGCTTCATTCCCCGCCTGAAAATTCTGTAATTCAATAATGATTCAATATGACTATTTACAGTAAGCTGAAGGAATGCATCTGTCTCTCTGACCCTCTAATCTGCTCTTTTCTCAGGCCTTGTTTTTGCGGCTCTGCTATCTGTTGTACGAGTACATCTGAAACTGAACTGCTTTTCTGTTAGAGCTTCACACACAAATCTGTTCCCAGGATAATTCTGGAAGAAGTGTATAAATGAAACACACAGGACTGCCCCAGTGAGCACTCACATAGACACTCATGGTGTTTGCTTTTGCTTCCTTGCAAGTAAAATAAGCATGTTAGAACTTGCTACTCTGTCTGTCTCACTTAATAAGAGGATTTTTTCTAACAAAGACCAAGAAACCTAATATGATGTTTTCAGACCAAGGTGATTGTAAGTGAGCCAGTGACAACTCTGAATGTGTTTGAAAGGATTACTCCTTGATACTAAACCAAGATTTATGGTTTTGTCTGACATGACAGGATTCAAACATGTACGAAACATTGTTTTGACATCAGTATTTCATCAGTTGAGGGTTTATACAGTTCTGTGTTTGATTTTTGAATTCTCTGTTACATTTCAGAGGACTCATTCGAGTGTGTAACTGTGAAAGAGGGAGGAACCAAGAGAATCAGAATCATCAGAATCAGAACACTTTATTTATCCCCAAGGGGCAATTAACAAACAACCGAGCAGCATACGTTGAAGATCAGGACAATAAGAACAGGCAATAGGAGTGAAATAATAAATACACAGAATATACACAGTTTTAAAATTATACAGTTTTAAAATTAAAGTGACTGACAGGTGAATAAATAACTGTAAGTGACTAAAAGTGAATAAAGTGTCAGTAGTATAAGAAGAGTGTAGTTTATGTTTCTGGTGTGGGAAATGTTCTTATTGGCTGGAGTTAAAAAGCTACCAGCGGAGGCGGAGGTGGAGGCGTCACCCAGAAGGAAGCCAATGAAATGCGGGGTGAAGTATGTGAGAGGGGTCATAGATGATTTTGGCTGCCTGTCTAAGGGCATGTTGGCTGAAAACCTGTGCCAGAGTTCTTACAAGCAGTCCAATGATTTTGGAGCACACTGATGCAGTATTCTGCAGTCTGTTCCTGTTCTGAAGGCTGAGGGAGTGAAGCACATTTAATGCCTTTGTACAGCTTTTTCCTTTTATTCACCCTCACTTCTTAATGGCTTTGTATAGCACATATTAAGGTTGGGGTGTTTTTTCAGGGTTTTTTTGTTATATTTTGTTCTTTTTCCTTAGCATCTTTAACGTTTTCACAGACCTCGAACACCTATAAAAGATAAATGTGCAAACATGTTTGTTTTGCAGTTTAGATGCTGAGAATTATAATCTCAAGCATTAAAATCAGGACTCCCTTCCTTGGACCCCTACTTGGTGTTTTGTGTTTATGGATTTTTACATCTTGTTTATACATTATATTTATATTCTCCGTGTGACTTATGTTTCTTAGTTTGGTTTTCTTGTGCTTTTGAGTTTATCTATATTTCTAGTTTAGGTTGTTTGGTCCCCTTCACGGTTTTGTCCCGTCTCTGTGTCCTTCCCCCAGTCTCTACCTGTTATGTCAATCTTGTCTCCATGTTTATTTGCCAGTTTGGCTCCTGAATTATGTCGCTCGCTGTTTCCATCCCTTGCTCTGTCACCCTGGGTCCTTGCTGTGTTCCCTGTATTTAGTCTGCGTCTTAGTGTGTGTTCCTGGTGTTTTCGGTTTTATTCTGACAGTTCTTTTCATCCTGTGTGCATTATGTTCAGTTTAGCTCCCCCTGTCTCATCCATTAGATCATGTTTGTGTACACAGGTGTTTCCTCTCTCCCCTGACTCCCTCTCGTATATATTCTCTGTCTCCCTCCGTCCAGTGTCGGAATCTCCCTCTGGCCATGTGTCCTGTTGGTATTTTAATTCCTTCTGTTATTCTCACATCTGCCTGCAACACACTGGGTATCCTGACACTCCGTCATAGCTGAAGACTGTAAACTGGAAAGTGAAGGTGTCACGGCTGGCGGAGGGAGCCGTGTGGTGTGGAGGAAAAGGAGGACCCAAGATGCAGCAAACTGATGATACGAGTGATGTTTTATTTACAAAGGTGGTGGTGGCAAAAACAAGCAACGAGGTATGAGTACTTTACAAACGGAAACCTAAACTGGGAGAAACTAAATAACAAACCTGAGACCATACAAAGGGGGTGCGGGGCAGAGGGACGCAGAGACAGGACACCATGGAACGCAGATGAATGCAGAAATACACGGACGAATGCAGACGAGCCGACAAGGAGCACAGGCAGACACCAACTATAAATACACACACCAGGTAATCAGGAAATGGCACACAGGAGGGGACACAGCTGGAACTAATGGGCATAACGAGACACAGACCTACAAAGTAAAACAGGAAACACCCAAACTGTTTTACAGCACAACACGGGGACATGAAGGATAGGCACAGGTAGGGCTGACAAAACATCAAACTAGAGATTCAACCCTAAATTAATACAAATCAGAATAAACACAAAATGCTGGGTCAACGACCCAGGACCATGACAGAAGGAGGGAAAATGTTACTGACTGAGACATTGTTGTCGATGTGTCGGTCCAAACTGAGTGAACACTGAAAATACAGACAGGTCAAGAAACTAACAATTAAAAAATTTAATTGTTATACCCTGAGGTTCTCGACCAATGTGCTTTGAAGTAAATGTTGATTATTGAACAGCTCACCACAGAAACTGAACATTTTAAAATCCAGATCCATGCACAGGAAGAAACTGTGGTGATTTTTTTAAAAAAATCATTTGTTGTCAAATTGTCAAATGAGACTTTAAAACTTAAACTAAATCCTTTATGTTCACAACCCCCTCGGCCAACGCGGATGCAGCCTGTGACTCTCTCCACTCTGTGGTCAGCAGACTGCAAACACAATCACCGAGAGCCCTTCTCATAATATCAGGGGACTTCAATCATGCCTCACTGGACTCCACACTGCCCACCTTCACCCAGTATGTGACCTGCCCAACCAGAGTCAATAAAACACTGGACTTACTGTATGCCAATGCAGAAGAGGCATACAGTTCATCACCTCTCCCTCCCCTGGGCAGATCTGATCACAACCTGGTGCACCTTGTCCCTGTGTATGAGCCCTTAGTGCGCAGGGAGCCACCAGCCACCCGCACAGTACAGAGATGGTCAGAGGAGAGCGAGGAGGCTCTTAAGGATTGTTTTGAGTCGACTGTGTGGGAGGTGATTTGTGATGACCACGGAGAGGACATCGACAGCCTTACTACATGCATTACTGACTATATAAACTTCTGTGTGGATAACACCGTACCTACCAGGACTGTACGGTGTTTCTCCAACAACAAACCTTGGATTACCCCAGAAATTAAAACCGTCCTCAAGCAGAAGAGGAGGGCCTTCAAATCCAGAGACAAAGAGGAGTTGAAAAGGGTGCAGAGAGAGCTGAGGGGACTGATAAGGAATGGGAAGGAGAGCTACAGGCAGAAGATGGAGAACCAGCTTCAACAAAACAACGTTGGTGAAGTCTGGAGAGGCCTCAGAACCATCTCGGGCCACAAACAGCAGAACTCTCTGCCTGGGAGGGATGTGAGGTGGGCAAATGAACTGAATCATTTCTTCAACAGATTTGATTCAGCCATGAGGCAGTCTGCAACATCGGCTGCAGACTCACCCACCCCCACTGCTGCTGTTCCACCTCAGACACTTCACACCTCCTCTATTCACCCTGCTCACTCCCCCCCACCCCCAACTGCAGCATCCAATACACACTCAACACAAGGCTCCAGCCTGTCTCTCTCAACCACCCAGGTTAGGAGGGAACTGAGGAGGATTAATGGCAAGAAGGCAGCGGGTCCAGATGGCATCAGCTCGAGGGTCGTCAGGTCCTGCGCGGACCAACTGTGTGGGGTGATGGAGCACCTCTTCAACCTGAGCCTGAGGTTGGGAAGAGTCCCACAGCTCTGGAAAACCTCCTGTGTTGTACCAGTGCCAAAGACTTCACGCCCCAAGGACCTCAACAGCTACAGGCCGGTGGCTCTGACATCCCACCTGATGAAGACCCTGGAGCGGTTGGTCCTGGCTCAGCTTCGGCGCCTAACAAGCTCATCACTGGACCCACTTCAGTTTGCCTACCAGCCTGGCATTGGAGCGGATGATGCCGTCATTCACCTCCTACATCGTTCCCTCGCTCACCTGGAGACCGCTGGAAGCACTGTGAGAATCATGTTCTTTGATTTCTCCAGTGCCTTCAACACCATTCTTCCCTCGGTTCTAAAGGACAAGCTGGAGAACTCTGGAGTGGACCATCACCTCACTACCTGGATTTGGACTACCTCACCGACCGACCACAGTATGTGAGGACTCAGGGCTGTGTGTCGGACAGGGTCGTCTGCAGTACGGGGGCCCCACAGGGAACGGTTCTGGCTCCGTTCCTCTTCACCATCTACACTGCAGACTTCTCCCACAACTCCACCCAGTGCTTCCTGCAGAAGTTCTCTGATGACTCTGCAATAGTCGGCCTCATCACTGATGGGGACGACAAGGAGTACAGAGGACTGACCCAAGACTTTGTGGACTGGTGCCAGCTGAACTACCTCCAGATCAACGCCAGTAAAACCAAGGAACTGGTGGTAGACTTCCGCAGGCACAAGCTCT
>NW_024582409.1:2801190-2812333 GCF_018398535.1 Haplochromis burtoni | reverse complement strand
ATGCAGCGTGTTGTGCGCTCTGCTGAGAAGGTGATTGGCTGCAGACTCCCATCTCTGCAGGACCTGTACACCTCCAGGACACTGGGGCGTGCAGCTCGGATCACAGCTGACCCTTCTCACCCTGGACACAGTCTGTTTGACCTGCTCCCCTCAGGCAGGAGGCTCCGGTCCATTCGCACCAGAACCTCTCGCCATAAGAACAGTTTCTTCCCCTCTGCTGTTGGACACATGAACAATAACCGTATGACTGTTCCCACCACTAACACATGACCCTACGCTGTGTTCACTGCATCATTCCATGTTTGGCACTGATCACCACCTGCACTCATGTATATATCTATCTACTACTTTCCTATGGCACCTGCAGCAGTGGGCAAGAGGGTAGGTCCATGCTGTTTCTTCAGTATACTTTAGAGGGGGCCCCTTCAAACCTGATAACCCTCAGGTTTGAACCATTGTTTGTTTACTTGCACTGCTGTAACTGGAGCCTCGTCGTCTCGTCTCTCTATATACTGGACTGTATGTAGCGGAGATGACAATAAAGTTTACTTTGACTTCAGCAGCAGCAGGCACCGAGGGCTCTCGCGCTCACTTTTCGCGTATAGAATTTCGAAAAAACATCGGTGCAAATTATAAGTCTGTATCATAATGTCTGGTGTTTTCGTGTTGGTTTGTTTTATTTTGCGAGTTGGTTAGATTCCGCTCCAGCCGGTCAGAGAATCCCCCGCCGGGCCGCCCTCTCCTCCCTGTGCCGCAAGAAGCAGGCGCACCTCGCAAACGGAGGGCGCCCTTACTCCCAGCAAATGGGCCATTTCCAATATGCGCGGGCAGCAGGAGTACGAGCAATTTTTTTATTTTTATTTTTTGCCGATGCCCGTGATGCCGCCCCCCACCACGATGCCGCCCCGGGCAACCGCCCGTGTTGCCCGTATCAAAAACCGCTACTGGACTTAGCTGTGCAGTTGGTCCAAATCTTTTTGAAATTGTTTGATTTTTTTGCTGCTGTTGTGTCATTCAGATGTTTCTCTGTTTTATTTTCTTGTGTTCTATCAAAGGAGAACAAAAGTAAGAGACACAGAGACTCGAACATCTCAAATTGGACTCTCCCTCTTTAGGAATTCACCTCATGCCCAAACGAGAGGTTAGACTTTGTTGGAGAGCAGTTACTTTAAATTAGTGGTTAAGTTACCCTATGGCCAAATTAAAGAGCGCATGAGTGGTGCAGCACCCAGTACATTACAACCAGTTCAACCACTTGATGTTAAAAACGTATCTTAGCTTGTAGCTTTCCAAATAACAAATTTGTCTCACTTGCTTTTCCTACCTCAGATCTTGTCAGTAATGATGGGAAGTCTTTTCTCTTTTCAGAGAGCCGGCTCTTGTGGCACGACTCCCAAAGAAGTGCCAGCTGTTTTGGCTCCCAAATGGCCTTCGCTCATGACATATCACTACTTGTCAGTACATGAAAGTTTTTGAATGTTTTAGAGACAGGTGATGCATGATGTATAAGTACAGATGACTCAAGTACTGAGTCATCTGTTTGAGTAATATATTATCTGTATTTGAGCTTTTGCTGGTGTTGTGTCATTCAGATGTGATTCTGTTTTCTATTCTTTGGACTTCTATCAAAGAAAACAAATAAAAACCTGAAACTCTACACACAAAAAATGACTCTCCCTATGGAGGTATTCCAGCAATGCCCAGATAAAAGGTTAGACATCCACTACTTGTCAAAAAATGACTCTCCCTATGGAGGTATTCCAGCAATGCCCAGATAAAAGGTTAGACATCCACTACTTGTCCTAGCCTGTCAATGGTTCTTTTCATAGTCATAGTTAATCCCATTTATTTTTGTACCTTTGAGCAAGGTTTGAATGCAAACTATAAATTGAATAGAATTGATTCACCTTTGAATAGCACTTCAATTAGCCATGTATTATGAAAAGGAAGTTCACCTGAGTTACAGGTCTTCCGGCTGTAAAACTAGATGGTCTGCTCACAGACCTGCAGCTTGATTGTCATTTTCCTGAGAACACCAGAATTGGTAGGTCTGTAACTGACACCTGAGCCATGCAGTGGGGCCTGGGTTAGGCAACAGGCAATTCCTGGGTGACAAAAGCACTGATTTTGTTAATGCTCCATAACCTTCACTCTTTACTGTTTTGAATTGTTGTTTGTAGATATTGTGTATTGTTTATTTCTTCTTTTCTGGCTGATATGTTGTGTGTTTTGCATTGCTGCGTTTGAGAGACACCATCGACCAGAACCAAATTCCTTGTATGTGTTTCCACATATACTTGGCCAATAAATTTGATTCTGATTCTGTGCATTTGACACCACCAAACGGTCCACATAGTCTGGTAGAAGTTTAAAGGACACTACCCACCATCTCATCAGAAGCATGTCTTATCTCATCCTACCAGTAGAGAGCGAGAGTTAAAACTAGAAAAATAAAACCAGCCAGTCTTGTTGGGGGTCGTCGTGTTGCCTCTCCGGTGGAATTGTTGCCACTTTTATTTTAACCAAAGCAGGTGAAGTAGATTAACAGTGGTTCATGCTTCCTAACTGGACAGATTGATATGTCTGAAGTTTGGTTGACTTTGTGTTATACACTATTCTTCAGTCCCTTTCTTTTATTTATTTATTTGGTCTGAAACTGTGTATTTTCATCTGAATGAATGATGATGAGTGATGGGAAATGTTTAGTAATATGAATGAACTGAAACATTTCACATGATCTATTACATGCTATAACATTTAGGGATTTTTTAAAAATTTTATTTAATTGTTAAACATCGTGTAGAGGGGAAAGCAGTGCTGGAAACATAGAGAAAGCAAATCTATGACTATGTTGTACTGTAATTTGCATACATAGTACCCCCCCCCCCCCCCCCCCCCCCTAACTTTTTAAAACAAAACTAAATAAAATGATAGAAAGTCTGTACAATAATATGTAGCGAGTAAAAATGTGCAACCAAAGAGGAATAATTCACAAGCCAAAATCCTGTGATGGGAAAAAAAATACAGCTGGCCCTTTTTTTCATAAAAACAAAGTTGCCAGATCTGTGATCCAAAGTAATTAAAACTAAAAGGTTCAGGGATCCCAAACAAAGGGATACTGTTAAAGCAACGTGGAGGGTGGAGGTGGAGGAGCGGGCCACAGTTCAAATGACTAACAGTTTTAAATAAGTCGAAACTTAGATAACATCCACAATGACAATGAAAAGTATGACACACCACCCAAGTGTGTAACGGGTTGAAATTATTGATATAGCCTACAGTGTTTGGTGATTTCTGACTTGAGTCTAGAAGTGATTCTAAATTTTAGCCAGTAACTGACTGAAAATGATTTTCACCCAAATATTAAACACAATTTTTAAAATTGCTCAGTTACTTTAAGACTCTGAAAGTGAGGCGCTTTCTAAAAATGTATTTGGATGCTTCTCGTGGCTTTTTCAAGTGAACTTAAACACTTTTCATCTGGACAGGTGTAATCGAAAAGAAGAAGAACAATCAGTTTATGTTTCTTGTATTCTTGTTTAAATTAAACACTTGTTAACAATGTTAATTTAAGACATACTTAGTGGTGTGTATGAGCATTTTGTAACAGACATAGCCTGTTTTTTGTTCGTCACCAGCTTTATCTTCCTCGCTGACTCTTAATTGAATATTTATGTTGATGCCACTAACAGGCATCATAAAACTTGTGTTTAACAAAACTGTACCGTACTGTACAATCAAAGAGGAATGATCATCAAGGAAAAACTTCTGGGATGCAAAAAAAAACAAACATTTGAAAGCAAATTTCTTAATTCTGTGATCCAAACGAAATACAGGGCAAAGGACCATGTTGCTGACTCCACCTACGGAGTTGGTGAAAGGACGTTGTTTTTTCTCACACGCCCTCACAGTATTCAACGGATTTGAAACGTCGTCACTTTAGAAACGTGTTTCTAACTTGTTAACTGAACTCAACCCTGTACTGCATGGGTAGCTGCTCGCAGGAAAAAGAAAAGCAAATGGGTGGACTTGTGTTTTCGGGCGCAGTTATTTCAGGAAAAATTGAAATGTGTTGTTTCTTTTTGGCACCTTGCCTGGTGCTGCAGGCTGTGCTCCTGCTGAGCAGCGGTGCTGACGGTATGTAGAAAGATTTTGTCTTTATTCATGCATGCTTGCACTACAACACAGCTCATATAACTACAGTCATGGATCAAAGGGCAAACGCTAAGAAAGATGGGGTATTTGTAGAAACAGATTCATGTGTCAATCTCAGTCGGCGTTTGCGAAACAGAGCTGTGCGCGTGTATTCAGATTTACGTAACGTAAAAAGAACAGACGTGTGCACCTTAGAACACACACGCATCAACACTACATATGAGGGATCGGGACTCGGGGGCGATCTCCTTGTCTCCACTCCAGGGAAAAGTCACCTCCTTGGTCTAGGTGCAGTTTCCCCCTCTAGGGGAAAGGGTACCTGGACCTGGGGTTTAGAGTATGTTTGAGGAGTGTGATTGTGTGTACAGTGTCTATTTATGTCCATCTCGACGTTGGGTGAGTGCTGAGTATGTGTGCATGGCGATGGGAATGGATGTTTGTATCTGTGTGTGCCTGTTTGTCTGTGTCTATTTGTCAGGTTGGGTATTAGATGCCACCTCTCACATCTCAGGCCCTCCAAGCTATGGAGGCCTGTCTCCCCTCACCACTCTCCCTGCCAGTGGCTGACGCCCTCAAACATCGGTGCGTTGGTGGCTCTTGGTGTCTGTTAGCAGAGACGGGTCTTCCAGCAGAATCTGTATGAATATTGAAGATACTTATTATCTAGATGGAGGAATAATCACACGTGGGGCATCGGCTTTCACCGGAACATTTTACACCAAAAGGTGACTTTGTTTATTGAACTCTCGCGTGCACTCTGCAGCATAACAGGAAGCATCCTTTCAAAAGAAACTCACAACAGATGACAATGAGGGCATACCTATTAACTAGCTCAACAGTGTCCGGGCTAGGCGCTCAGGTATGCACCGGTTTCCTTAACGCTGGAGCATAAAATATAATACAGCTGACCAATTTTTTTTTCCACTACATGATTTTTGATTGTCTCTCCATACAGTGTGAGGTTGAGTCCAGTTTGTCATAAATACCATCAAGTGTTCTTGCAACACATAATGTGTTGCGCCTTGCATAAAAAACAAACAAAAACTAAGCAGAAGGACAGATACAAGTTAATTTATACTTTAGAGTTTAATCCTGTAAACCTTATTGGGCACTCTATTTCAACTTTTTCAGTTCCCATCATTAATACTTCTTCATTTACTTTACAGCTCTGCAGGTGATTGATGGAAGCGTGACAGTCGTTCAAGGCGATACAGCTATCTTACCTTGCAAACTCAGACTCACTGACTCCACGGAAGACTTGACACAGATTACCTGGCAGAGGAGGACCAGAGAAAAACCCAGTAATGACAATTTTATCACTGTTGGACCAAGTCAAGAAACACGGTTTGTCAATGGACGTGATGATCGATTTAAATATATCGGGAATTTTAACAACAAAAATGGAACTCTCCAGTTATCCAATGTTGCCCTGAAGGATGAAGGCAGCTACACGTGCATCTTCACCCTGTTTCCCAGTGGAAATCAGAAGATTGAAATACCTCTAAAAGTGACTGGTATGGAAGAAAAAAACAACTTTTATTTAGAATAATTCTCTTTGCGCTTGTGTTTGAAACCGTTACTTTCACCATGTTGCTCGCATGTTAAGTAATTGTGTGCTGTAACTCTCCTAGTGCCTCCTTTCACAAGCATCAAGGAGAATCTTCTGACTTTGGGCACAGAAGAGGTTTTATTTGCTACCTGCACGGCTGCTGGATCGAAGCCTCCTGCAGAGGTGAGGTGGCTCACTGGTGCTTTGGGAGACAAAGTGAGGACGACAACAAACTCCATCCAGTATGACAACGGTATGACTACCACAGTCAGCTCATTGTTTGGCGTTCCTACGAGAGAGATTAATGGTCAACAGGTCCAGTGTGTCATCAGCGGTGACTTCCTGACTAAAGAAATAAGTCTGCCCTTCAACATACAAGTCTCCTGTGAGTATCAGCTGCTCATGTACTTTATTATTTGTCTTCTTTTGTGTCACTGTTGATTTAAAAAATTGTAATGATTTGATCAGATTTTTGTTTAAAACTGTCGTGTATGATACAAGAAAAGTCAGGATTATTACCTGAATGTCATGTTGTTCTATTTTAAAAAGGCACGTCGCAGACACACCACCCAGTATTACACTCAGCTGTTTAATTACTAAACTGTAGAAAGTCTGCAAAAACATCTTGGATAATTTCTCTATACTGGTTACTCATTGTTATTTAGCCATGCACATATTTAATGATAAAATACTTTAAAAACAAAAGAAAAGCAAAGTCTGATCATTCAGTGCTCGTAATATAGATATTTATGACTCTAAATCATTTTTTGTTAGACAGTAACCCTCACTTACATACTTTCTGCAACAGTAAACATAAAATATTTAAAGTTGTTCTTCTTCTTCAGGATTTTTTTACTTGCCACATCATCTTTGATCTCATGACTTTCCTTTGAGTAAAGGGTCAATTGTCAAAATGTCAAGCAGAAATAGACATTTCAGACAAAATATAAATGAAAACAAATTGCTCTCACAAGGATAATTTGATAATGAGAAAGAGATTTGTTGGGTCAAACCATAAGACAAAACTAGCTGAGGCTATTTTGAAAGAGAAAGCTCATTCAGTAGCTTTGCTTAGTGATCTGGTACATTTGTGGTGTTATGTGTCTGAAAATTCCCTTAAAAGGCAAAACTTGGCATGCATAGTTGAAAGTGACTGTTGGCAAGCTAGTGACCACTTGGAATGTAGGACTGCATGGTTTCAACTTTTAAAACAGAGGCTATCCTTGATATTTTTTTAGAATCCTGTGAAACAGCACAGCGGTATGCATGCTTTTTGTCAGTGCTTTGATTGATATAAATCTTATCAACAACTAAGAGCATGACACATGCACATATCCACAGCCCACTTTGTTTGCATCCACAAAGTAGTGTAAATCAGTAGCGGTGTCGTGTCAGAATGCAACAAGAAAAAAATGTTTCTCTGAATGAAATTGAAAGTAAACAAAAGTTCACCAAAATGTACTTTATGTAACATTATAGGATTTAAACACGTGTGAAATGTTATTTCTTTATTTCAGGATTAAATCTGTTCTTGTTTTCTTTTTTTGCAGTCTCTCCCACAGAAGTGAACATCAGTGATTTCAGAGGACTCATTTGAGTGTGTGACAGAAGCCAACCCAAAGCAAACTTTATCTGGAGCAGGTAACTAATTTGCAGAATGGTTTAACCAAAACATTCCAGTACTCTGGGTTTTTTTTTTTTAGTTGATCTTAATTATACTGCGTTCAAGATGTGGTTCAAAAATAATTTAAACTGCACCCTCAGAGTTTGATTTATGTTCTTTGACACAAAAAATAAACCCTGTGAGAGAGTTATTGTATTTAAGGCTATATTACATCATGTAGCAGTATTCAGTGAAACATGTTCCAAAGTAAGGCTTTACTGTAATGACATTACATTATCAGTTATACAGTAATATACCATTAGCACTATACTAAATTCAGTAATATAATTAGTTACTAATATGTTGTTACTTGCATTACAATTATGCCACAAAGGTTCTTGAGTTAACTGAATGATGGTGGATAGAAAGGGAAAAACAAACATCAACCTTTACTTCATGAGCACTTTGGTACAATCAGCTGGTTTTAATTGGTATGCAGGGTGGAGGAAAATGCTGGAGCAGTCTACAACGTTTGAAGAGTGAAGACATGGATATTTATTTGTTTTATTGCACTAAAGTAGCAGAGTGCAGTGGTAAAGTGCAAACTGCACCCTGCATCCAGCATAGGCCAATGTTTCCCAACCATTTGGAGCCACGGAACATTTTTCACGTTAGAAAAATCACAGCACACCACCAAACAAAATGTCACAAAAAGCGTTCAGATAATTTTTCTCTGCGCACCAGGTATAGTTGAAGTCGTTCATTTTGTTCCCAGTATACCTTTTTTGCTTTCTTTTGCCCACTACTCATGTTAGGGCCTTCATCTGGGGACCAAGGTGAGACTGACCTTTTGACTTTTTCCTTTTCAAATATTTATCTGTTGCTATTATGCGCTGCATGTCTCACAGTATGACAATTATATAATTTCGTCTTTGTCTTCTTCTGTTTAACTGGCAGTTGCATATCCATTTAATTGGATGAAGTAGTTGTACTGCCCTCTAGTGGAAGAAAATGTAATTGTTCTGTCCGTTACTCACGCCGATCGCTTAGAGCAGTGGTTCCCAAACTTTTTTTCGCTGGGCCCGCCTTTGTTTTACAGAAAATGTTGTCCCCCCCCCACCCCCCGCGCGCGCGCACACACACGCACGCACTAACACATCCTCCAACCACACACACCCATATTTTGCTCAATTGCGGTTTATTTCACACCTCAAACATTTAGTAAACAATTAAGCAAATACAAGTAATCTGCAGGTAGTAAGAAAATAAACTACTAACTCTTTTACGCTACGTCTGCACCTACACGGGTATTTTTGAAAACGCAGCTGTTTCGTCTTCAGGTTTTACACGCTTACATATAAACACGCAGTTACTGTCCCTCTATTTAGAAAGGCAGAGGCGTCACGGTGTAATTATTTTACATGTAGTTGTTTTTTTCCTGTGTAATAATATTCAACATTGCTATCAATACATTTTTCAAAAAAATGCCTCTCTGTGCAAAATGGGTTTAAAAACATAAACAGCTGTGGGATACTGTTTGTCTGTGATTTAGACAGGGGGAACAAATCGTGGCAGGATCAGCCTGATGTTATTTGTATCCCGCTGTAACTTTACTGTATAAAGAGCTAACATCTCCAAAATGTCAGGAGTAGTTAGTCATTACAAGAAGTGTTTGTGAACTAAAAATCAAGAATGTGGGATGCTGTTTGTCCGTGATTTGGAGAGCCCAGCGCTCTCAGCAGTCCTGCTTCTCTCTACTTCATCGGATCCTAAAATGAGGAAATTCCTGGTAAATGCAGTGTTAGTGTGGGTTTAAATATTAATGTTTTCTTTTTTTATCTTAAGTAGCTCTAAAACTACATTAATTGATTTTCAGTGGTTGAGACAGCAAACTCTTCTTCTTCCAACTGGTGTTAATCATGTGACATGACTGAGAGCTTGATGGACCCAGTGGTGAAACTGAAATGTTTTATTGTCTGTCCAGCTGTATTTTTATTGGATACTTGGGTCAATGCTCTCAAATCATTAAAACAAAAAAGAAGACATTTCTCAATATTTTATTCTCTTACTTTGTAGACTGATTTACAAGCCTGTGAACACAGTTAGCAGGGCTCTGCATGTAGACACAAAGACTGTGGTACAAAAGTTAAAACACAGCAAACATACAACAGCAAGGCTGGCCCAGAACACAAGGACACTTAACACTGAAATATAAATCATTCATGCATTAAACAAAAGGCAGCAAACTCGGCGGATAAACCAGTGTTGCATCTGCAAGTAAGAAACAGCTTAGCAAAGAACCCATTTTAAATAATATCTTCTGGCACTTTGTTACAAGCACTCTGTAACAAAAACACATAATAATATTTTGAATATACAAAAAATGTCAGATAACACAAGAACTGTGATTAAAATTAGAGATATCCGGTCTTATCAAGTGATGAACTAAAATTTGAATTTTTTCATTATATATAATAGAAGCTTTCCTGGAAAGAAAAACACACAATGAAACTCAACTTTATTGAAACAGTGTGGAATCATCTTGATAGAGACAAAAAGGCAGCCAACATCCGAAGAAGAGCTTTGAATGTCCTTCAAGAAGTCTGTAGAATTCCTGTGGTTCTGCTCACAAATGTATTTGCATCATCAGTTTAATCCCAACATTATTATAGTGGACAAAATAACCCACGATCTCTGGAACATGGTTCAGTCCACTCCCCGTTTAATAATGTCCAGTCAGAGACATGAGACTGTGTCACAGTACTTAAGGACTGTATTTGCTGTCACACATTAAGCACGCACTCTGGCTTTCGAGTAAGGATTTGGTTCTGAAATTGGTACAAGTAGGAAATAATATAAACACCTATTTCAATGATTCTTTCACATTCGGTATTAAAGCCAATAACAAAATAAAGTATGATATTAATTATGGGATAGAAGCCGATTGTACAACGTGGCATAGACACAGAATTGCAGCTAAATCCCTCATTGCTGGATCAACACTACCCTCTGGTGGTCGTTTCAATAATTGCTTCTTAGTACTTAAAAATACGTTATATTTTATCAATATGTTGTACTTCAGCCCAACCTGCTTGCTACCAGTGATGGTACATGAGCTCTTTTTTGAGTTGGTGTGGAGATGGGAGTGAGGTTTGACTGCTTAAATGAACCCAAATAATTTACCAGTGGATAGCACCACGTGTAATGATGTTAAATATGCTAAATTTAACTAAATAATTAATTAATGTTTTATAACAACCACAAACAGGTGCCATGTGTTTTAGGTTACAGCGCTTGGTCACTGTGCAAAAATGCAGTACTTTTGGAAAAAGCCTGTGGAACATCACCTGTGTTTAAATGTGGTTTGTTTTACCAGGGTGCGGCAGAAACTACCTAAAAGTCTAGGTATTTGGATCTTGCAAGTTTTGAATGCACTTTGTGGCTTTTTCAAAAGAACATAAATACTTTGACTCTGTACAGGTAACAGCAGTAACTGCCTTTTTAAAGGACGCAGCTGTTTGTAGTTCTGGTAATCATATTACAGTAATGTTCACTGGCAGAATTACAGCAACACAACAGTATTGAGGATGCTGGAAGCACTACGGTTTTGCACTAATGAACAGTTTGAGTCCATTTTAAATGTATATAGGTAACAAATTATTAGTAAACTTTACTTGAAACTATGCACAACTTGTAGGTTTACACACAGCCTGACCACAGTAACAGCCAGAAAAAGGTTCACAAAGAGGTACTGTTGAAGAACTCTTGGGGCGGGACATTTGTTCACGTCAGATGTGTCAGAGGAATGTTGGCAATTTCCTTCTCAGTCTGACATC
>NW_024582409.1:2793308-2799900 GCF_018398535.1 Haplochromis burtoni | reverse complement strand
TTTCCAGTTTAGGTTTTGCAGTGTAGTAGCTCTTGTGTTCAGCCCTTGTTTGTAGTTTGTTTCACCCCTCTGTAAATAAAGTTATATCATAACAAATCCTACATCTGTGCTTGCACTTGGGTCCTTCTCTCCACATCACACAACTAACGTCGCAGCTGTGACAGAATTCAAGTTGTTAAGCTGTACCTTACTGAAACCACAGGGATGGCTGCAGATCAATTTGGTGATTTAGAAAGCCATAAAATATTGTTTTATTGTTTGTTTATGTCTCTTTTGCACTCTAGGAATCACAGATCAATCAGACAATCAATCAAATTTATTTCACAAGCTCAAGCGATTTCCACATCTTCTTCATTAGTAAGGTTTGATGTTTGAATGATTCCAGTTTAAAGTTACAAAGCTCTAATGTGCATCCATCAACAGCAGTGAGAGCACACACAGTGATAAAACTATAAACTGCTATTAAAATGTTTATTGCTAAATCTCCAGATTAACTGAACAATTTGCAGACAACAACTGAAGGTGAGATTCGAGCTATAAATACACAAGAAGTAATCAGGGAGAGGGTAAGAAAAAACAAATAAACATCTGAAGCTACTTCAAAAAATGGCAAAATCAGCAAAATTATAAACACACCAAAATTAAACAGGAAGCAAAGCATAACTAAACAAGGGAACAAGATATTAACAAGATATTAACAAGATATTAAACTGGAATGGAGGCAAACACAGAACCAAGACTAACAGAGGGTCAGAGAGAGTACAGGGGGAACTGACAGAAAACTGAAACAACAAGCTCCAGAAAATCCTCAATAAATAAAACTCACAAGAACTAAAGACTCAATATGCAAAAGAATATCATAGAGATCAACATAAAGCAGCAAAGCAAAGAATAAAAAAATGTAAAAAAAAAAAAAAAAAAAAAAAAAAAAAAAGAACCCAATAATAAATTATACTGAAAAAATAAAGAGTGAAAAACAAAACACTGAGTCAAACACCTAAGAACTGTGACAGTTTTATGCCTCCCTGTGTTTCTGAAAGTCTCTGAACTGTTTGTAGGTTGAACAGTTCCATCAATGCAGCAAATCAATTCACACTTAAGCTTGATTACTTTCTCAGTTAGAATTCCAATGCTTCATATATGTGTGAAATTTGTAAATTTGCCTTTATGTGATAATTTCTCACATGAGCTGAGAGTTTCTCAGTATGGCAGTAGACACCGGTTTGAGCCCTAACTAAATTTGGATAACTAAAAAAAATTTTCATGATGAAGATGAACTTTCACATTGTTTTACTCTCAGACTCAGTCCCACACATCTAGGGCCTATTGGTTTTTATCTTGCTTTGTTGAACAAGGATGTGGGAAGCTAGTAAAAAAATGAGAGCAATGGAAAAATGTTTTCATTACTCTCCTTAGTCGTTACTTGTCTTTCAGCAAGGTTATACAAAACAACACAAAGCAGAAAAATGAAGCATAGGCAAAGAATGAGACCATTAAATCAAAAACAACTCTATTCAAATAGGGTAATTCTCTGAGAAGGCCAATCGTCCACACCGTTGAGTTGTTTAATTTTTATCATTTTTCCAATCTGCTGTGAAAATTCAAGTCATGATAAAGGTGTGCTTGTTGTGTCAGTAGCTGGAGCATAGAATATAATCCAGCTAGTCCTGTTTTTAGCAATACAGGCATGACTTTCAACTGCCTATGACCAGTTTACTTACCCCTACAAGTGCAAAGTGGGCTTTATTTTTATTTTTGTTTCATGAAGAATGTGCCAAATCTGTGAAATAAGACAATCAAACTTGGTGTATAAGATCTGATTCTCATTTAGCTCCATCTAAGATGCAATGGATAACACAGGTTTGATACATCAAGTAATTTCTAATGAAATTCCAGCCTCTCCCTCAAGAGTTTTTGAGGAGGCCAGATGCAAGTAAACTTGTACTTTAGTGTTTAAACCTGTAAATCTTCTTGGGTCCCCTGTTTCTGGTTTTCCTAGTTCATCTCTTTAATAGTGTTTGTCTTTACAGCTCTCCAGGTGATTGGTGGAAGTGTGACAGTAGTTCAGGGAGGTACCGCTATTTTACCGTGTCATATCACTGATACCAACGATGACCTGACACAGATTACCTGGCAGAGGAGGACAAGAGAAAAACCTCTCAATGGCAATTTTATTACTATGTAACCCAGAAATGCACTACAGATTGTCAATGGACATGATGGCCGATTTAAATATGTCGTAATTTTTGATGACAAAAATGGAACTCTCCAGTTATCCAATGTTGCCCTGAAGGATGAAGGCAGATAAACGTGCATCTTCACCTTGTTTCCGAGTGGAAATCAGAAGATTGAGATACCTCTAAACTTGCTTACTATGAAAAACAAACATTTGTGAGACAGAGAATTACTTTCACCATCTTTTCACCCACCATGTGGATTTATTTTAGTGGTGCCTCACTGGTGACAAAGTGAGGATGACAAAGAAAAGCGTCTGGACTTCTTTAAGTTGCTTGAAGACGTTTCACCTCTCATCCGAGAAGCTTCTTCAGTTCTAAGGTCAAATGGTGGAGAGTCCCAGATATAAACCTAGTGGGAGTATCCCCCCACAGAGGGACAAAAGGACCCCCTGATGATCCTCTAATCGCCTGAGCCAAGGTGTGAAACTGGGTGTGGGTCCCAATCAGCCAGAGTTTCGGGTGAGTTCATTGTGAAACCTGGCCCCACCTTATCATGCGAATTCCTGAGGTCAGATGGCCCAGGATGTGAGTGGCGTCTGGGAAGGGATCTCAAAACTGGATTATAGATGGCAGAGAGTTGGTGTCGTAAACCCCCGCCTCTGTTCAAAGATGGTCGCTCACAGTGGACATAGATGGCTTCTTTCACTCCTCTTTCAAACCATCTGTCCTCTCTGTCCAAAATGTGAACATTGGCATCCTCGAAAGAGTGACCTTTATCCTTAAGATGCAGATGGACTGCTGAGTCTTGTCCTGTGGAGGTGGCTCTTCTGTGTTGTGCCATGCGCTTGTGAAGTGGCTGTTTGGTCTCTCCAATGTAGAGGTCTGGGCATTCCTCGCTGCACTGTACAGCATACACCACATTGTTAAGTTTGTGTTTTGGCGTTTTGTCTTTCGGGTGAACCAGTTTCTGTCTGAGCGTGTTGCTGGGTCTGAAATACACTGGGATGTCATGCTTGGAGAAAACTCTCCTGAGTTTCTCTGATACACCGGCTACATAGGGGATGACAATGTTGTTGCGTCTGTCCTTCTTATCCTCCCTCGCTGGTGTCTGGTCTTCTTTTCTGTGCCTCTTTGCTGACTTTAAGAACGCCCATTTAGGATAGCCGCACGTTTTGAGTGCTTCCTTTACATGTGTGTGTTCCTTCTTTTTTCCTTCAGGCTTAGAGGGAACATGTTCTGCCCGGTGGTGTAGGGTCCTAATTACTCCAAGTTTGTGTTCCAGAGGGTGATGGGAGTCAAAGAGGAGGTACTGGTCCGTGTGTGTGGGCTTCCGGTAAACTTCGATGTTGAGTTTGCCGTTCTCTTCAATGTGCACAGCGCAGTCCAGGAAAGGCAAACAGTTGTCCTTTGTGTCTTCCCTGGTGAACTTGATGTTTTTATCCACAGCGTTAATGTGCGCAGTGAAGGATTCCACTTCTTGTGTCTTGAAACCATGGTGTCCTTTGATGTAGTCTCTCTCTTCACTTGCATACCCACCACGGAGGCCGTGGAGACTGTCAGAAAACGACTACAAGAAGACAGCTCCTTGGAGGACAGGACCAACTTCACACCCGATCAGATCTGCACACTGTTAGACCTCTGCCTCACCACTACATATTTCAAATACAACGAAGGCTTTTACAGACAAAAACATGGCTGTGCCATGGGCTCCCCCGTGTCACCTATTGTAGCCAACCTTTACATGGAGGAAGTGGAAAGGAAGGCTCTTGGCTCTTTCAAAGGAAGAGTACCCAGCCACTGGTACAGATATGTGGACGACACCTGGGTCAAAATCAAGACACAAGAAGTGGAATCCTTCACTGCGCACATTAACGCTGTGGATAAAAACATCAAGTTCACCAGGGAAGACACAAAGGACAACTGTTTGCCTTTCCTGGACTGCGCTGTGCACATTGAAGAGAACGGCAAACTCAACATCGAAGTTTACCGGAAGCCCACACACACGGACCAGTACCTCCTCTTTGACTCCCATCACCCTCTGGAACACAAACTTGGAGTAATCAGGACCCTACACCACCGGGCAGAACATGTTCCCTCTAAGCCTGAAGGAAAAAAGAAGGAACACACACATGTAAAGGAAGCACTCAAAACGCGGCTATCCTAAATGGGCGTTCTTAAAGTCAGCAAAGAGGCACAGAAAAGAAGACCAGACACCAGCGAGGGAGGATAAGAAGGACAGACGCAACAACATTGTCATCCCCTATGTAGCCGGTGTATCAGAAAAACTCAGGAGAGTTTTCTCCAAGCATGACATCCCAGTGTATTTCAGACCCAGCAACACGCTCAGACAAAAACTGGTTCACCCGAAAGACAAAACGCCAAAACACAGACTTAACAATGTGGTGTATGCTGTACAGTGCAGCGAGGAATGCCCAGACCTCTACATTGGAGAGACCAAACAGCCACTTCACAAGCGCATGGCACAACACAGAAGAGCCACCTCCACAGGACAAGACTCAGCAGTCCATCTGCATCTTAAGGATAAAGGACACTCTTTAGAGGATGCCAATGTTCACATTTTGGACATAGAGGACAGATGGTTTGAAAGAGGAGTGAAAGAAGCCATCTATGTCCACTGTGAGCGACCATCTTTGAACAGAGGCGGGGTTTACGACACCAACTCTCTGCCATCTATAATCCAGTTTTGAGATCCTTCCCAGACGCCTTAACGCCCACTCACATCCTGGGCCATCTGACCTCAGGAATTCGCATGATAAGGTGGGGCCAGGTTTCACAATGAGCTCACCCGAAACTCTGGCTGATTGGGACCCACACCCAGTTTCACACCTTGGCTCAGGCGATTAGAGGATCATCAGGGGGTCCTTTTGTCCCTCTGTGGGGGGATACTCCCACTAGGTTTATATCTGGGACTCTCCACCATTTGACCTTAGAACTGAAGAAGCTTCTCGGATGAGAGGTGAAACGTCTTCAAGCAACTTAAAGAAGTCCAGACGCTTTTCTTTGCAAGCTCCTTTGACTACGATGACCTGGATGACTAAGAACCTTCACAGACATATGAGGATGACAAACTCAGCCAAAAGGTGATGCTACTGAGCTGAAGACATCAAAACTTCCTCAGGCACTCAGTGCACTTTATTCAACCTTATCTTGCCATGAGGTATTTTTTTTAATCTAATGATGAAATATATTTGTTTATCTTTATACTCCCAGTAATCTTTACAAAACCCTACATTGGTATTTTTAACAAAAAAGACACAACATCAAAATTCTGTAAACACCTTTGTCAACATACTTCTCTTTGTTGAGGGGTATTGTGACATTTGGTGTCACTCACTTACAATAGTCAAAAAAATCAATATTAAAATAAAAACATAAAAGAAAATTTAAAAAATTAAAACAAAATACAAATGTATTTTTATTCAGTCATCAATTTTAATTGTTTGTGGTTGAATGCTGTAAAACCAGCGATTCATTCTAAGATTGCAGAAATATAAAACATAATTCTCTTGGTTTGGGAGTTTATTTTGGACTCAGTACAAAATAAGTAAGACAACAGTAATGCTTATTGAGGGTCACTATACCTCTAATTTAGAGCTTCAAGCTATTTAGAGCTATGTATGTGAAAACCATGAATATAGGCCTGAAATTAGAGGACAATGACTAGAGGAAAATGTGATGAGAAACAGCATTCTGTGCTTCAAAATCTCAAACAGAAAGGCACCGTAAACATGAAGGTCCTAATAAACAGAGCTGTGCCAGTAAAATAATTGTTTCTAAAATAGCTTTGGAACGAAATGGAAAAGTAACCAGAATTTACTAAAACATATCTGATAGTATTTACTTTGGTACTTTTGATAGCATTAATATTTCCTTGGTTCAAGATGAACACATTTCTCACTACATTTTTTGCAGTCTCTCCTGCAGAGGTGAACAGTTCAGTGGACTGAGAGGACTCATTTGAGTGTGTTACAGAAGCAAACTCAAATTTTAATTTCAGCACTCAGGCCATTTTTTTTCAAGTTCACTGTTCTGAAAGTTTTGGACTTTGGGCAGATCAAATAAATAAACCACTCTCCTCCTATCTGATTGACAGTTTCATAGCAGAGTTGGGTGTGGAGTGAAGTGTTGTAATATGCATCAACAGACTTTTGCTCATCTGCTGGGACACTGAGTCCTGCTGGAGTCCATCACCCACTGGGAATTGGTCTGACATACAACCACCAATGCAGAACAAGCCTGCCACTGTGGCTGTACAGTAGTCAAGTGTCTCATAATAATGGCCACATACCTGGCATTCTCAAAGCAACCCACACAAGAAACAGCAGTGAAAACCGCATTGTTCCTCTGGAATCTGACATTCAACAGACGGACTCTGCAGTACTCTGGCACAGACC
>NW_024582409.1:2787807-2793283 GCF_018398535.1 Haplochromis burtoni | reverse complement strand
TTCCCAGAAAGACTACACTTCATTCTGCAGCATCTGGACTCCCCAGGAACCTACGCCAGGATCCTGTTTGTGGACTTCAGCTCTGCCTTCAACACCATCCTTCCAGACCATCTCCAAGGCAAGCTTTCCCAGATGAATGTGCCTGATCCCATCTGCCGGTGGATCACTGACTTCCTGACGGACAGGAAGCAGCATGTGAGGCTGGGAAAGAATGTCTCGGACTCCCGGACCATCAGCACCGGCTCCCCTCAGGGCTGTGTTCTTTCTCCTCTGCTCTTCTCCCTGTACACCAACTGCTGCACCTCCACCCACCAGTCTGTCAAGCTAATCAAGTTTGCAGATGACACCACCGTTATTGGACTCATCTCGGACGGGGATGAGTCTGCCTACAGGAGGGAGGTTGAACGTCTGGTGTCCTGGTGCAGCCACAACAACCTGGTGCTGAATGCCCAGAAGACAGTGGAGATTATTGTGGACTTCAGGAAGCACACAGCCCCACTCCCCCCCATCATCCTGACTGACACCCTAGGACCAAAAATGTCACCTCCTGGTTCGATACTCATCCGCCAAAATCATCGGCGTCGGGTTACTGGCACCAAATCCTGTCCAGGAACCATGTTAGAGTGGAGAGCCCCGTACAAATAACATAGGCCACAACCACCACGCAACAACGAATGCTACAGCAAGATTATTGTTCTTCCTAGGAACAGCTGAAGAAACTCCCCAGGATCCTGAACCAACCACACGGACCGACTCGCCTGTACAATAATCTACAGCAGAGTCATCGAGTCCATCCTCACCTCCTCCATCACCGTGTGGTACGCTGGAGCCACTATCAGGGACAAACAGAGACTGCAGCGTGTTGTGCGCTCTGCTGAGAAGGTGATTGGCTGCAGACTCCCATCTCTGCAGGACCTGTACACCTCCAGGACACTGGGGCGTGCAGCTCGGATCACAGCTGACCCTTCTCACCCTGGACACAGTCTGTTTGACCTGCTCCCCTCAGGCAGGAGGCTCCGGTCCATTCGCACCAGAACCTCTCGCCATAAGAACAGTTTCTTCCCCTCTGCTGTTGGACACATGAACAATAACCGTATGACTGTCCCCGCCACTAACACATGACCCTACGCTGTGTCACTGCATCATTCCATGTTTGGCACTGATCACCACCTGCACTCATGTATATATCTATCTACTACTTTCCTATGGCACCTGCAGCAGTGGGCAAGAGGGTAGGTCCATGCTGTTTCTTCAGTATACTTTAGAGGGGGCCCCTTCAAACCTGATAACCCTCAGGTTTGAACCATTGTTTGTTTACTTGCACTGCTGTAACTGGAGCCTCGTCGTCTCGTCTCTCTATATACTGACTGTATGTAGCGGAGATGACAATAAAGTTTACTTTGACTTCAGCAGCAAGCAGGGCACCGAGGGCTCTCGCGCTCACTTTTCGCGCTAAATATGTCAATGATCGAAAAACATCGGTGCAAATTATAAGTCTGTATCATAATGTCTGGTGTTTTCGGTTGTTGGTTTGTTTTTATTTTGCGAGTTGGTTAGATTCCGCTCCAGCCGGTCAGAGAATCCCCCGCCGGGCCGCCCTCTCCTCCCTGTGCCGCAAGAAGCAGGCGCACCTCGCAAACGGAGGGCGCCCTTACTCCCAGCAAATGGGCCGATCTCTCCCAATGAGCTGTTCTATGCCTGGCTATCTGGCTAGCAGGTGTTCCAAGTACGCAGTCAATTTTTATCCAACACGTCTTCTTCTTATTCCTTTGCCGAAGCATCGTCCTCTCTTTCCCGTGGATAGCCCTCCCACCACTCACTCTCACACAGATGCCCGCTCTCCCGCGAACCTAAAGCCGGTCCCGTGCCTTGCCCGTATCACAAACGAAGCTCGCTCTCCTGACTGTCAGTTAATAGATGCAGGATATATTGGCTAGCACAAATGGCTCAATTATTAAGATCCAGTTATTTGTTTGATTTTCTGATGCTTGATGTAGTAGATCATTGCATCGCACTGTTTCTCTGTTTTATTTTCTTGTGTCTCTCGATCTCTATCAGAGAGGGCATGCTCAATACACTTAAGTTACACGAGACACGAAGGACTCAGATACATCTTCAACACTTGACATCAACTAACATCCCGCCTCTTTAGGAATTCACCTCACAATCTGACCAACAGACTTCCCTGCTTCGCAGTGCGCTAGACCCTTTGATATGAAAGAGGAATCTCCAATCGAGAGCAGGTTACTTAAATTAGTGGTTAAGTTCCTATGGCCACATTTCTTAGTATATACAGAGAACGCCATCGTTGGAGTGGCCGCCTGACAGCTCGCGCGAGCTACAGTGTACAACCAGTCTTCAACCACTATGAGTGATATATACATCCCATGCTATCCTTAGCCAAGCACAACAACCGAAGTAGCTTTCCAAATTAAACACACATACGAAATCCATGCGCTGATTTAATCAAAACAAACTCAAAAACAAACTACCACACATAACTTTGTACGTGGTGTTAGGGCCGGGGGGGGTACGCTAATCTCGGTGGGGATTTCGTCTCCGTCCTTTCCCACCATTGCTTGTGAGATCTCATCACAGGTGTAAATATTACTGCAGATGTTACTATGTCAAAGTCTCACAACTGTCTTATGTTTATTTATGTAGGCAAGACCTACTTTTCACTTCTTTGCTTTGCTATATGTTCTTGAATGTATTAGTTTGCCAGCAGCACGAACATGTACTAGTGTCAATAATAATCGTACGGTGGATTAGAAAACCTGCTCACAAGTTGAATAAACACCCAGGATTGTTTCATCATTTTCATTCAAAACCAATATTTGAGTCAAAATGAGAAAGTTGTTTGTGCTGTCTGATGAAGAAGAAGCAAAATAAAGTGCAGTTTTGAACACTGAAATTGTTTCAGCTGAAACAATTTCAGTGTTTCAAACCATGTTCCAGGATTTTTCCTTCACCATTTATGAGGTTTCAAGGAGAAGATAAACGACAGATATGAATGTTTGAAAAAGTTATAGATGAAAAGATTTGATGAAAAATACTCAAAGGATAAATTCAATTGTTTATTGTTTTATGAATAAGTTGAAAAAGAAAAAGTTAACAAGTAAATAACGAAACAAGGTAAAATGAAGTAAGAACAAAACGTTAACAAGTAAATAACGAAACAAGGTAAAATGAAGTACTCCTCTTTTCATCGGTACAAATTATAAGTCTGTATCATAATGTCTGGTGTTTTCGTGTTTGTTGGTTTGTTTTTATTTTGCGAGTTGGTTAGATTCCGCTCCAGCCGGTCAGAGAATCCCCCGCCGGGCCGCCCTCTCCTCCCTGTGCCGCAAGAAGCAGGCGCACCTCGCAAACGGAGGGCGCCCTTACTCCCAGCAAATGGGCCATTTCCAATATGCGCGGGCAGCAGGAGTACGAGCAATTTTTTTATTTTTATTTTTTGCCGATGCCCGTGATGCCGCCCCCCACCACGATGCCGCCCCGGGCAACCGCCCGTGTTGCCCGTATCAAAAACCGCTACTGGACTTAGCTGTGCAGTTGGTCCAAATCTTTTTGAAATTGTTTGATTTTTTTGCTGCTGTTGTGTCATTCAGATGTTTCTCTGTTTTATTTTCTTGTGTTCTATCAAAGGAGAACAAAAGTAAGAGACACAGAGACTCGAACATCTCAAATTGGACTCTCCCTCTTTAGGAATTCACCTCATGCCCAAACGAGAGGTTAGACTTTGTTGGAGAGCAGTTACTTTAAATTAGTGGTTAAGTTACCCTATGGCCAAATTAAAGAGCGCATGAGTGGTGCAGCACCCAGTACATTACAACCAGTTCAACCACTTGATGTTAAAAACGTATCTTAGCTTGTAGCTTTCCAAATAACAAATTTGTCTCACTTGCTTTTCCTACCTCAGATCTTGTCAGTAATGATGGGAAGTCTTTTCTCTTTTCAGAGAGCCGGCTCTTGTGGCACGACTCCCAAAGAAGTGCCAGCTGTTTTGGCTCCCAAATGGCCTTCGCTCATGACATATCACTACTTGTCAGTACATGAAAGTTTTTGAATGTTTTAGAGACAGGTGATGCATGATGTATAAGTACAGATGACTCAAGTACTGAGTCATCTGTTTGAGTAATATATTATCTGTATTTGAGCTTTTGCTGGTGTTGTGTCATTCAGATGTGATTCTGTTTTCTATTCTTTGGACTTCTATCAAAGAAAACAAATAAAAACCTGAAACTCTACACACAAAAAATGACTCTCCCTATGGAGGTATTCCAGCAATGCCCAGATAAAAGGTTAGACATCCACTACTTGTCAAAAAATGACTCTCCCTATGGAGGTATTCCAGCAATGCCCAGATAAAAGGTTAGACATCCACTACTTGTCCTAGCCTGTCAATGGTTCTTTTCATAGTCATAGTTAATCCCATTTATTTTTGTACCTTTGAGCAAGGTTTGAATGCAAACTATAAATTGAATAGAATTGATTCACCTTTGAATAGCACTTCAATTAGCCATGTATTATGAAAAGGAAGTTCACCTGAGTTACAGGTCTTCCGGCTGTAAAACTAGATGGTCTGCTCACAGACCTGCAGCTTGATTGTCATTTTCCTGAGAACACCAGAATTGGTAGGTCTGTAACTGACACCTGAGCCATGCAGTGGGGCCTGGGTTAGGCAACAGGCAATTCCTGGGTGACAAAAGCACTGATTTTGTTAATGCTCCATAACCTTCACTCTTTACTGTTTTGAATTGTTGTTTGTAGATATTGTGTATTGTTTATTTCTTCTTTTCTGGCTGATATGTTGTGTGTTTTGCATTGCTGCGTTTGAGAGACACCATCGACCAGAACCAAATTCCTTGTATGTGTTTCCACATATACTTGGCCAATAAATTTGATTCTGATTCTGTGCATTTGACACCACCAAACGGTCCACATAGTCTGGTAGAAGTTTAAAGGACACTACCCACCATCTCATCAGAAGCATGTCTTATCTCATCCTACCAGTAGAGAGCGAGAGTTAAAACTAGAAAAATAAAACCAGTCAGTCTTGTTGGGGGTCATCGTGTTGCCTCTCCGGTGGAATTGTTGCCACTTTTATTTTAACCAAAGCAGGTGAAGTAGATTAACAGTGGTTCATGCTTCCTAACTGGACAGATTGATATGTCTGAAGTTTGGTTGACTTTGTGTTATACACTATTCTTCAGTCCCTTTCTTTTATTTATTTATTTGGTCTGAAACTGTGTATTTTCATCTGAATGAATGATGATGAGTGATGGGAAATGTTTAGTAATATGAATGAACTGAAACATTTCACATGATCTATTACATGCTATAACATTTAGGGATTTTTTAAAAATTTTATTTAATTGTTAAACATCGTGTAGAGGGGAAAGCAGTGCTGGAAACAGAGAAAGCAAATCTATGACTATGTTGTACTGTAATTTGCATACATTAGTACCCCCCC
>NW_024582409.1:2778821-2787787 GCF_018398535.1 Haplochromis burtoni | reverse complement strand
AATGATAGAAAGTCTGTACAATAATATGTAGCGAGTAAAAATGTGCAACCAAAGAGGAATAATTCACAAGCCAAAATCCTGTGATGGGAAAAAAAATACAGCTGGCCCTTTTTTTCATAAAAACAAAGTTGCCAGATCTGTGATCCAAAGTAATTAAAACTAAAAGGTTCAGGGATCCCAAACAAAGGGATACTGTTAAAGCAACGTGGAGGGTGGAGGTGGAGGAGCGGGCCACAGTTCAAATGACTAACAGTTTTAAATAAGTCGAAACTTAGATAACATCCACAATGACAATGAAAAGTATGACACACCACCCAAGTGTGTAACGGGTTGAAATTATTGATATAGCCTACAGTGTTTGGTGATTTCTGACTTGAGTCTAGAAGTGATTCTAAATTTTAGCCAGTAACTGACTGAAAATTATTTTCACCCAAATATTAAACACAATTTTTAAAATTGCTCAGTTACTTTAAGACTCTGAAAGTGAGGCGCTTTCTAAAAATGTATTTGGATGCTTCTCGTGGCTTTTTCAAGTGAACTTAAACACTTTTCATCTGGACAGGTGTAATCGAAAAGAAGAAGAACAATCAGTTTATGTTTCTTGTATTCTTGTTTAAATTAAACACTTGTTAACAATGTTAATTTAAGACATACTTAGTGGTGTGTATGAGCATTTTGTAACAGACATAGCCTGTTTTTTGTTCGTCACCAGCTTTATCTTCCTCGCTGACTCTTAATTGAATATTTATGTTGATGCCACTAACAGGCATCATAAAACTTGTGTTTAACAAAACTGTACCGTACTGTACAATCAAAGAGGAATGATCATCAAGGAAAAACTTCTGGGATGCAAAAAAAAACAAACATTTGAAAGCAAATTTCTTAATTCTGTGATCCAAACGAAATACAGGGCAAAGGACCATGTTGCTGACTCCACCTACGGAGTTGGTGAAAGGACGTTGTTTTTTCTCACACGCCCTCACAGTATTCAACGGATTTGAAACGTCGTCACTTTAGAAACGTGTTTCTAACTTGTTAACTGAACTCAACCCTGTACTGCATGGGTAGCTGCTCGCAGGAAAAAGAAAAGCAAATGGGTGGACTTGTGTTTTCGGGCGCAGTTATTTCAGGAAAAATTGAAATGTGTTGTTTCTTTTTGGCACCTTGCCTGGTGCTGCAGGCTGTGCTCCTGCTGAGCAGCGGTGCTGACGGTATGTAGAAAGATTTTGTCTTTATTCATGCATGCTTGCACTACAACACAGCTCATATAACTACAGTCATGGATCAAAGGGCAAACGCTAAGAAAGATGGGGTATTTGTAGAAACAGATTCATGTGTCAATCTCAGTCGGCGTGTGCGAAACAGAGCTGTGCGCGTGTATTCAGATTTACGTAACGTAAAAAGAACAGACGTGTGCACCTTAGAACACACACGCATCAACACTACATATGAGGGATCGGGACTCGGGGGCGATCTCCTTGTCTCCACTCCAGGGAAAAGTTAACACCTCCTTGGTCTAGGTGCAGTTTCCCCCTCTAGGGGAAAGGGTACCTGGACCTGGGGTTTAGAGTATGTTTGAGGAGTGTGATTGTGTGTACAGTGTCTATTTATGTCCATCTCGACGTTGGGTGAGTGCTGAGTATGTGTGCATGGCGATGGGAATGGATGTTTGTATCTGTGTGTGCCTGTTTGTCTGTGTCTATTTGTCAGGTTGGGTATTAGATGCCACCTCTCACATCTCAGGCCCTCCAAGCTATGGAGGCCTGTCTCCCCTCACCACTCTCCCTGCCAGTGGCTGACGCCCTCAAACATCGGTGCGTTGGTGGCTCTTGGTGTCTGTTAGCAGAGACGGGTCTTCCAGCAGAATCTGTATGAATATTGAAGATACTTATTATCTAGATGGAGGAATAATCACACGTGGGGCATCGGCTTTCACCGGAACATTTTACACCAAAAGGTGACTTTGTTTATTGAACTCTCGCGTGCACTCTGCAGCATAACAGGAAGCATCCTTTCAAAAGAAACTCACAACAGATGACAATGAGGGCATACCTATTAACTAGCTCAACAGTGTCCGGGCTAGGCGCTCAGGTATGCACCGGTTTCCTTAACGCTGGAGCATAAAATATAATACAGCTGACCAATTTTTTTTTCCACTACATGATTTTTGATTGTCTCTCCATACAGTGTGAGGTTGAGTCCAGTTTGTCATAAATACCATCAAGTGTTCTTGCAACACATAATGTGTTGCGCCTTGCATAAAAAACAAACAAAAACTAAGCAGAAGGACAGATACAAGTTAATTTATACTTTAGAGTTTAATCCTGTAAACCTTATTGGGCACTCTATTTCAACTTTTTCAGTTCCCATCATTAATACTTCTTCATTTACTTTACAGCTCTGCAGGTGATTGATGGAAGCGTGACAGTCGTTCAAGGCGATACAGCTATCTTACCTTGCAAACTCAGACTCACTGACTCCACGGAAGACTTGACACAGATTACCTGGCAGAGGAGGACCAGAGAAAAACCCAGTAATGACAATTTTATCACTGTTGGACCAAGTCAAGAAACACGGTTTGTCAATGGACGTGATGATCGATTTAAATATATCGGGAATTTTAATGACAAAAATGCAACTCTCCAGTTATCCAATGTTGCCCTGAAGGATGAAGGCAGCTACACGTGCATCTTCACCCTGTTTCCCAGTGGAAATCAGAAGATTGAAATACCTCTAAAAGTGACTGGTATGGAAGAAAAAAACAACTTTTATTTAGAATAATTCTCTTTGCGCTTGTGTTTGAAACCGTTACTTTCACCATGTTGCTCGCATGTTAAGTAATTGTGTGCTGTAACTCTCCTAGTGCCTCCTTTCACAAGCGTCAAGGACAATCTTCCCACTTTGGGCACAGAAGAGGTTTTATTTGCTACCTGCACGGCTGCTGGATCGAAGCCTCCTGCAGAGGTGAGGTGGCTCACTGGTGCTTTGGGAGACAAAGTGAGGACGACAACAAACTCCATCCAGTATGACAACGGTATGACTACCACAGTCAGCTCATTGTTTGGCGTTCCTACGAGAGAGATTAATGGTCAACAGGTCCAGTGTGTCATCAGCGGTGACTTCCTGACTAAAGAAATAAGTCTGCCCTTCAACATACAAGTCTCCTGTGAGTATCAGCTGCTCATGTACTTTATTATTTGTCTTCTTTTGTGTCACTGTTGATTTAAAAAATTGTAATGATTTGATCAGATTTTTGTTTAAAACTGTCGTGTATGATACAAGAAAAGTCAGGATTATTACCTGAATGTCATGTTGTTCTATTTTAAAAAGGCACGTCGCAGACACACCACCCAGTATTACACTCAGCTGTTTAATTACTAAACTGTAGAAAGTCTGCAAAAACATCTTGGATAATTTCTCTATACTGGTTACTCATTGTTATTTAGCCATGCACATATTTAATGATAAAATACTTTAAAAACAAAAGAAAAGCAAAGTCTGATCATTCAGTGCTCGTAATATAGATATTTATGACTCTAAATCATTTTTTGTTAGACAGTAACCCTCACTTACATACTTTCTGCAACAGTAAACATAAAATATTTAAAGTTGTTCTTCTTCTTCAGGATTTTTTTACTTGCCACATCATCTTTGATCTCATGACTTTCCTTTGAGTAAAGGGTCAATTGTCAAAATGTCAAGCAGAAATAGACATTTCAGACAAAATATAAATGAAAACAAATTGCTCTCACAAGGATAATTTGATAATGAGAAAGAGATTTGTTGGGTCAAACCATAAGACAAAACTAGCTGAGGCTATTTTGAAAGAGAAAGCTCATTCAGTAGCTTTGCTTAGTGATCTGGTACATTTGTGGTGTTATGTGTCTGAAAATTCCCTTAAAAGGCAAAACTTGGCATGCATAGTTGAAAGTGACTGTTGGCAAGCTAGTGACCACTTGGAATGTAGGACTGCATGGTTTCAACTTTTAAAACAGAGGCTATCCTTGATATTTTTTTAGAATCCTGTGAAACAGCACAGCGGTATGCATGCTTTTTGTCAGTGCTTTGATTGATATAAATCTTATCAACAACTAAGAGCATGACACATGCACATATCCACAGCCCACTTTGTTTGCATCCACAAAGTAGTGTAAATCAGTAGCGGTGTCGTGTCAGAGTGCAACAAGAAAAAAATGTTTCTCTGAATGAAATTGAAAGTAAACAAAAGTTCACCAAAATGTACTTTATGTAACATTATAGGATTTAAACACGTGTGAAATGTTATTTCTTTATTTCAGGATTAAATCTGTTCTTGTTTTCTTTTTTTGCAGTCTCTCCCACAGAAGTGAACATCAGCCTGATTTCAGAGGACACATTTGAGTGCGTGGCAGAAGCCAACCCAAAAGCCAAATATAACTGGAGCAGGTAACTAATTTGCAGAATGGTTTAACCAAAACATTCCAGTACTCTGGGTTTTTTTTTTTAGTTGATCTTAATTATACTGCGTTCAAGATGTGGTTCAAAAATAATTTAAACTGCACCCTCAGAGTTTGATTTATGTTCTTTGACACAAAAAATAAACCCTGTGAGAGAGTTATTGTATTTAAGGCTATATTACATCATGTAGCAGTATTCAGTGAAACATGTTCCAAAGTAAGGCTTTACTGTAATGACATTACATTATCAGTTATACAGTAATATACCATTAGCACTATACTAAATTCAGTAATATAATTAGTTACTAATATGTTGTTACTTGCATTACAATTATGCCACAAAGGTTCTTGAGTTAACTGAATGATGGTGGATAGAAAGGGAAAAACAAACATCAACCTTTACTTCATGAGCACTTTGGTACAATCAGCTGGTTTTAATTGGTATGCAGGGTGGAGGAAAATGCTGGAGCAGTCTACAACGTTTGAAGAGTGAAGACATGGATATTTATTTGTTTTATTGCACTAAAGTAGCAGAGTGCAGTGGTAAAGTGCAAACTGCACCCTGCATCCAGCATAGGCCAATGTTTCCCAACCATTTGGAGCCACGGAACATTTTTCACGTTAGAAAAATCACAGCACACCACCAAACAAAATGTCACAAAAAGCGTTCAGATAATTTTTCTCTGCGCACCAGGTATAGTTGAAGTCGTTCATTTTGTTCCCAGTATACCTTTTTTGCTTTCTTTTGCCCACTACTCATGTTAGGGCCTTCATCTGGGGACCAAGGTGAGACTGACCTTTTGACTTTTTCCTTTTCAAATATTTATCTGTTGCTATTATGCGCTGCATGTCTCACAGTATGACAATTATATAATTTCGTCTTTGTCTTCTTCTGTTTAACTGGCAGTTGCATATCCATTTAATTGGATGAAGTAGTTGTACTGCCCTCTAGTGGAAGAAAATGTAATTGTTCTGTCCGTTACTCACGCCGATCGCTTAGAGCAGTGGTTCCCAAACTTTTTTTCGCTGGGCCCGCTTTTGTTTTACAGAAAATGTTGCCCCCCCCCACCCCGTGCGCGCGCGCACACACACGCACGCACTTACACATCCTCCAACCACACACACCCATATTTTGCTCAATTGCGGTTTATTTCACACCTCAAACATTTAGTAAACAATTAAGCAAATACAAGTAATCTGCAGGTAGTAAGAAAATAAACTACTAACTCTTTTACGCTACGTCTGCACCTACACGGGTATTTTTGAAAACGCAGCTGTTTCGTCTTCAGGTTTTACACGCTTACATATAAGCACGCAGTTACTGTCCCTCTTTTTAGAAAGGCAGAGGCGTCATGGTATAATTATTTTACATGTAGTTGTTTTTTTCCTGTGTAATAATATTCAACATTGCTATCAATGCATTTTTTTTAAAAAAAATGCCTCTCTGTGCAAAATGGGTTTAAAAACATAAACAGCTGTGGGATACTGTTTGTCCATGATTTAGACAGGGGGAACAAATCGTGGCAGAAACGGCCTGATGTTATTTGTATCCCGCTGTAACTTTACTGTATAAAGAGCTAACATCTCCAAAATGTCAAGAGTAGTTAGTCATTAAAAGTGTTTGTGAACTAAAAATCAAGAATGTGGGATGTTGTTTGTCCGTGATTTGGAGAGCCCAGCGGTGCTCCCGACGAAGGGAAAACCAATTTTGCAGGGGAGACCTACCTCGGCACTTGTGCAGGTGAAACCAAAGGGAAGATATGCTTCACCATATTTTCTAGTCTTTGGCTTAGAATGAAGTTGGTTTGGAAACATATTCAGCGATGATTCATCTCCTGCTTTGCTTTTCTGTAGGCGCCCCATGCTAGCAGTGTCCAAGCGTTGTTTTTTTGTTTTCTTTTTTTCCTTTTCATACCTCGCCCCTCCTGCAATGGCTCTGCGCCCCCGCTAGGGGGTGGGCCCCACACTTTGGGAAGGTCTGGCTTAGAGTACTAATTAGTTGGCACCAGATAATCTTCCACAGCACACCTGATCATTTCTCAAGGTACTGTTGGGAAACACTGGCCTAGGCCAGCGGTCCCCACCCTTTTTTGTGCCACGGACCAGTATATGTCTGACATTATTTTCATGGACTGGCTTTTCAGGTGTCGCGGATAAATACAACAAAATAAAACCAGTACCGGTACCAAAAAAAGAAGATTTTTCAGAAGTCACGGGAAAAGACTCAGGGAAACAGAGTTAATGATAAAAATGATAAAAATAAAATAACAAAAACTGCTAAAAACCCTCAAAACCGTAAATTTTACACCCAAGCCTCAACTCTTGCGGCCTGGTACTAAACGACTGATGGACCGGTACTAGTCCGTGACCCGGGAGTTGTGGACAGCTGGCCTAGACTAGAGCACATAGACAGCCTTACTTTGGAACACATACTCAGCTCGTAAGCAGAGTGTGAAGTAAGCAGTCTTGGCCAAGTCCAACACTCACTCGGAATGGATTTGACTTAGTACTAGTAAAATGGACCAGCTCTTACTACAGTTGTACAAGGACCAAATAACAATAGGAGCATAATGATAGACCATAAATATTGAATTCCTGGATTACCATTCACAGGATCACCGCCCTGAACCTCCACCCACCATTGAAAAGGTGATTCAACTAAGTGCCCAACGGCATCCAAAGACAGCATCCTCAGCCACCGCCCAATACAGACTCCACCCAATATCTATGGTGCCTCCATGGGTGGTGAGCACTTAGGAGGGGAAGGCCAATGTTCTCCGTGGTATTAGGATATGTTGTAGTTCAAATTTGCCATAAAAGGATATCTTCCTTTATAAAGTATTTATTTTGCTGAAATTGCCAAGTCTTATTGCATTGATCCACATGCACAAAATAAACTTGTTAACATAATGTTTGACTTTAACGTTTTAGCTCAATATAGCTCAATTATTTCGAATTAGGACTAATCTCGGTGAGTGTGATCACCTGGCAGATATGGCTGGCTTCAGGGAGGGAAAACTTTCCAGGCCAGGTGTTGCACGAAGGCATGAACACCGGCATACACATACAGAAGAATATGAGGGATCAGGAACAGACAACAAAACTTAAAAACCCCCCAGATATGATAGGTCGAGTAGCGAGGACTGGCGAACCATGACACTACAACTGCATACACTATTTTCTCATTGCTTGACCACACACGAGTAGAAAGTATTTTCATCTCTCTTTTCTGTATCCGTGCTGGGATGAAGGCTGTTATATTGATTCTTTTGCAATGGTTTTATTCAGTAACTCTCAAACAACCAGTTTGGTTTTGAGGCTCTTGTTTATTTCTTCACAACAACCTGATATTTTATTACATAAAGACTTGGTGTTTCTGTTCTGGGTTTAATATAAATGGAACGTGATTGATAATGATTTGATGTGTTGCTGACGTCTGTGAATTTGAGATCTGAAGATTTAATTTTAGATTCATATAACATTGGTGATACTACTTAATGCTTTCATGTTGATGCATTCCTTTTATGTGTGTGCGGGAATGCAGAGATATTGCCCATATACATGCCCATTAAGGTTGGATCGACTTAACTATTGTCATTTTATACACATACCAAACGTGAGCAGGGCAGTATGTGGGAGTTTGTTTATCTTTGTAACCTTTGTACCTCTGCATCATGCTGGTTTTAGTTACCGGTATTGTTTAAAAATGGTCAATGATCAACCTGAGTGTAGGAACTCTTTATCAACTCTTTATCAATCTGTGGTATGCAACTTAACAAAAGTTAAGCCACTGCTATGCTGTCTTATTCTGCAGAAACCATATTCACAGTCAAAGCGATGTATGCTTTATATGGCGTGTAACATCTGGTCTGATAACGCTTATTAATGCAGTCCTCCCAAGGGTGGCTATCTCCAATACTACAGGGCATTATAATTATTATATAAATTATACCAAATTAAAACTACTCTGCAACCTACTTCCTGCAGAAAGAAATACTCCTGTCTGCTTGTTTGTTTTAAGGGACAACATTTTTGGTTGATATCATTAACTTGTCAGAGCAGCTGAATCCCATTTTTTCCCTCTAAGATAACTACAAAAACTGTCCATCAAAAGCAAGATACAAAACTTTGTGGCAGAATTGCACTTGAAAACTAAATATTGCCAATAAATACACAAGTAGATCCATTTCAGTATAAGAAAATTATGTGTAACAGAAAGGCCAGTTCAAACTTGTTTGAAAGCATCTGGAAGTATTGCAGCTCTGTTGTTTTGGCTGTCCAGGAGCTCTGGGGAGGTATGTAGGCTGATTCAGCTCAGCAGAAAGAAACCAATTCTCAAATCAGAGCCATTAGGCCTTGTGTTGGCCAATAATATGGATAACGGGGGCGACCGTGGCTCAGGGGGTTGGGAATCGCATCTGTAACCGGAAGGTCGCCGGTTCGATCCCTGGGCTCTCTGTCCTGGTCGTTGTGTCCTTGGGCAAGACACTTTACCCTACTTGCCTACTGGTGTTGGCCAGAGGGGCCGAT
>NW_024582409.1:2774995-2778801 GCF_018398535.1 Haplochromis burtoni | reverse complement strand
GGCAGCTGTGGCTACAACTGTAGCTTGCCTCCACCAGTGTGTGAATGTGAGAGTGAATGAATAGTGGAATTGTACAGCGCTTTGAGGTTCTCGAAAAGCGCTATATAAATGCAATCCATTATTATTATTATAACACATTCAGAAAGCGAATGATTTATTGGACTGTTTTACAGGTTTAAAAAGAGTTGGCACGCATTAAGCAATCATCTTTTCAGGTAGATACAAGTACAGACTTGCCTGTTTGTTCTCATTTACAGGATGTGTGCACAGTTCATATTGAAAGTTGATAGTCCATTAAACTGCACTGGTGTCACTCAGTAGTCTTTCTTGGGCTCTCTGTCTATAGTTTACTGCTGATTATCCATTAGGTGTGAGGAATTCCTGGTGAATGCCATGTTTGTGTTAGTCTTGCTTTATGTTTATTGCTCTAAAGCTACACTAAGGGATTAAGACTAGTTCTTTCTGTTGGAGTTATTGAGCGCTATGTGGACCCTGTGGAGAAACAGAAGTTTTATTTTCTGATATCCAAACCTGCTTTTGTGTAGATGTGACCTATCGAATCGTCCAATCAATGCACTACATAAGGCAATAAAAACTAATTCAAAAGGGAAAAATTGCTTTAAATTTGATTCTTTTAACTTCTAAAATGGTGAACAAGATGGTACACAGTACAAAACATTACTAAAACTAAAATTTTCTGCCCAAGAAAGAAATGATGTAACATGTAAGGTTAGCTTTACTTTTGCATTCATAAAATGAAACAATACAGTATCTTGGGGTGAGCAATGAAAGACAAATGGCTAATAATTGAAATTAACGTAAGTTTTGACACAACTCACAGTTTTCTGCCCTCTCTGTACATCTCACATTAAAGTTTGTTCATGTTTTTCCAGATCTGGCCAGCCTTTGCTGGAGTCTGCTGTCAAAGTAGAGGGTGCGAAGCTACAACTGCTGAGTCTGACCTCTGGTCTAAACAGCCTCTATCGATGTAAAGCATCTAATCCACATGGAAGTAAACACAGTCAGCTCTATGTGCATGTGGCATCAGGTGAGGTCAGCTTGAATTTAGCTATGCAGTTTGTTCAAATCTTTCTGGATTTGTTTCTGACTTTTGGATTTGAACTGATGTTTTGCCATTTTGATTTTATTCTGTTTCCTGGTGCTACCCCTCCACAAGTTTATATAAATACATACTTGAACATCTAAAATTTGAGTAAAACCTCTACTTATGGAGCTTCAATGATTTTCCAGCCATGCCCAAAAAACATGTTAGAATGCCTTTGTAAACATCTAATTTAGCCTAAACTACAACCTGCATTCAAAAGAAATATCATTCAAGTCACCACTGAAGCGTAGACCACCATATCAAGTTTGTTTCGTGTTTCTTTGATTTACTTTTGCGTAACAAATCTTGTCAGTACAAGTTATTAATGTGTTCAGTGGAGGTGTTGCATGGTGTTTGAACACCATCTGGGCCATCTAAATATGAAAATATAAAACTGAATTCCAGGAAACTGGGAACTCATTATATTCTTCCTTTTTGTGTCCCTGCAGGAACTTGCTCTACTGCTTGGACTTTATTTGGCCTTTTGGTTTCCCTCAATGTCATTGGAGCTGCAGTATGGGGCTTTTCTAAATCTGAATATTTTAAAAAGTATGTAGAACAATGACTCCACAGATACTTAATATATAGCACAATATCGAGTACTTCTCATGTGAAACCATAGTCGCACGATGTACAAATAGGTCCACACATTTGTACATAAAAAAAACAACAACAACAAAAACTAGTGTCGTTGCAGTGCAGACTCTGAGGTTGAACAGTAATATTTGTTCCTTTATATACAATTCTCAGTTGTCTTATTATATTTTGAAGATCTCAAATATAATTCAGCATTTCCCTCTAAAACTGTTGCAGAAGAGTGTGGGCTGCACTATAAATTAAACAGGTAAAAAGTCTGGAGAGGATTCCAAGTGTTACATTTGCACCCTGGAAGCTTTTTCTGTGAACTTCCAACATGTATGTATCAGTCTCAGGGCAAGATAAACAGAATGGAGTCTAAGGAGCTTGGAAAGAAAAGCGTCTGGACTTCTTTAAGTTGATTGAAGACGTTTCATTTCTCATCCGAGAAGCTTCTTCAGTTCTAAGAGTCAAATGGTGGAGAGTCCCAGATTTAAACCCAGTGGGAGTTTCCATACAGGAAGAAACCTCCAGCAGAACTAAGCTCAGAGTGGGGCGGTCGTCTGCCGTGACTGATTGGGGAGAGAAATTGAAGGACTTGACAATACTTGTAAACTTGTTGTATATTCACCTGAATACAGCAAATTCAGTCAGTGCCTCACAGTGAGGACAAAATAAATGCATAAAGCTCAACAATAAATATGTCATAGTGCTGGGTCATATACCAGCTGTGTCCTCATATATCCTGTGTCCTCCCCTTGTGCCCTGTTTGTGTTTGTGCTTGTCCTGTTTTATTTTGAAGGTCTGTGTCTGGTGTCACTGTGTTCAGCTTGTATCCTCTGGTAATCTTGTGTATTAGGATCAGCTGTGCTTCCCACCTGTGTGTCATTACCTGGTCTCCTGTGTGTGTGTATATGTGGGTGTCGGTCTGGTTCTTGTTCGGCTCGTCTGCGTTTCATGGTGTTCTTTTCTTTAGTCTGCTTCTCTCTGCCCCTCACCCTGTCTCGTATGATCTCAGGTTTGCTATTTAGTTTTCCCAGTTTGTTCAGTAGCTTCTCTCTTCTTACTTCCTGCTTTTGTCACTCTGCCACTTGTAAATAAACTCTCACTCATATCATCAGTCATTGCCTGCATTTTGGGTCCTTTTCCTCCAACACTACACGGCCCAGCAGCCGTGACAAAATATCTGAAAACAGAAAAGAATCACAAAAGGAGGAAAAGATAATTAAAAACTAAGATGTGGTGGGATACAGAGACAAAGTTGTTATTGCTCCTAAAAGTTCCTAACCTAACCGTAAAATGCGAACGCTATGTCTTTTGTATTTTTTCACAGGCGGTATCATCTAGTTTCAAAAGATTCTAAAAATGGGACTAATAGCCAAAGAGAAATACTCCAGGAAAAGGTAAAAGTCTTTTTTGTTTCCCACAATTTTAAACATCACCCTAAATATATGTGTGCATAATTTAAGGTATCACTGGAGATAGAGTTTAATTATGTACAATTAATTTTATTAAATTTTCTTCTTAAAATATCTGAGCCCCTTAGCAGTAAAATTATTATTATTGTGTTTTGAATATTCTAGGAGTAAAGTTTAAATAGTCCTTGTAAAATCTTGCATATTCAGTCATAACTAAAATGCCGCTTTATACAAAGGATCTGAATTGTCTCTCTCGGGGATCTCAGCTGACAGCTGTGGAAAGCAGAAATGGATAATACAGCACCTGTACTGAGGGCTCCACCAACGTGTCATTGCAGACTGAGGAATAAACAGATAAGGACCAGGTTAAAGTACTTGGTATCATTTACATTCCTCCCCCATTGACATTTCTCCATTAATGAATGCAACACTGCAAAGTTCACTAAACATAGATGCTTACATTTTTCATTTATTTCTTATATTGCAAACATTTGCACTGTTATTAGTATTTGCACACTATTTTATATTATTTTTTAAAGTCATTATTCAATACATTGTTATTGTTAACCCTTTAAAGCCGGTCAGAGCAGCACGCTCCAGTTTGTGTAACTATTTTTAAATCCCTGTAGAACCTGAACCATGTAAGCTAGCGCAATAATTTTTTTGCATATGAAACCAGAGGAGTTGTACTTACATCTCATGCCATC
>NW_024582409.1:2771198-2773900 GCF_018398535.1 Haplochromis burtoni | reverse complement strand
TGGTGCTGGGATCATCTCTGAGGAAGAAATGCGCTGGTGGAAAAATTTTGACTGCTCATGATCAGAGATAACTTGAATATTGTTAAATATCCTAATTCTTTGTTCTTTGGGCTGAAGGAAGAACAACACTCGGTGTATAAATGCTCAATCAACAATCTCATTATTCCATACAACACTGGAGCATAAATGTCCAGACGGGAGATGTGGACAGGAGGGTGTCCGCCAGATGTCGAAGTGTCTGACCGTTTCTCACATTCTTATAGCTTCAGCCCCCTCCAAAGTCATAAAACCTAAACATCCACACTCTTTCACATCCACATGATTCAACAATTCTTTGATTAGAAGTATAATCGCTGTGTTTGGGCAATTCAAATGCAAGAAAAAATAATGGCTACAACAACAACAGTAGTTACAGATAACACTCCCACCACTCTCCAGTTCTCCCCCAGCTTTATTTTTGGTGCTTCAGTTCCCCCCCACCCTCATCATGGTGCTAACGTACTCGGACTAGAACCTCTGTCCGAGGAGCTTTTGACCTTTATTTTATTTCTGCAGCTACCAGTGTCTTCCAGTTGGGTGATGTTCTGCTCCTCTTCTGTTGTTGCATAGATGAGGGGATTTATTCTGCCCCTATGTCAAAGATCTATGTGTTCTGGGGTCACAGCTGTGTCCCCCTGTTTTGGTCAGAGCTTTTCGGACCTCCTTGGTCTGGTGCTTCTGGATTTTCGCCAACCCCTTCGTGGTTATTGCTGTGGTTCTGGGATCCTCTCGAGGTGACTAGCAGGAGCCCAAAAAACACTACCTTTGACCCCAATTGCTGTCTTGGCAGTCTCTGTGTCTGCTGCCAAGGATCCTCCTATCTCCATGACCTCGTCGGGTGTCTGCTACTCTCTGTGTAAGAACCAGAAAAGCCAAACACCTCTCTGACTAGCCTTGATAATCTAATGTTGTTAGCGATTTTTCTTCTAGTGATTCAAAAATGGTTTAGAATATCATGTTCAGGAGAATTAGTCTAATTATTATCTATGAGTGTAAGCATGTTTGCATTTACCCCTCTGCACTCTAAGTCATTTCCTACAATATATCAGTCCGGACAGTCACGCCAAACAAAGCTTTTGACCTTCAAAAGACTGAGTGCCAACTCTCATGAGCACATTTGCAGTGTGTGTATGATACAATACAGGATCTCGTGGATAAATGAGATACACCGATCAAAGCTTTCTAACACGTCATATGGATGGAAACCTCAGATTGTAATTTTTGGGTAATCTTGTTTAATTCTTTACTATCAAGTCTCCAGCTGCTCCTAATTCGCCTGAGCAGTGTTTTGACTATATTCATTTCACAAGTCTACACAGCTTCTTTGTAGCTTTGGTTTACTCACAAAATGTTTGACCAGAAAAATGACTACAGTGATCAACTGATTGTGTTATCAAATAAAATATCTCAGAAGTGCTGCGTGCGATGGGGGAGTAACGTAGCATTGTTCCAGGGAAAGCTCCGGTGCAAACAAAAGTCTTCTAGAAACTTGAACTGCAGTGGGTTACCTGACATGTTTCAATACTGTCTACGACACAGGAGAAAAGAAAAGAAAACCTCACGTTCGATTTCATAAATTCTTCTGAATATACCAACATTATACATGTGAAACTGTGTCTTAATCATTTAAAAGTAGCTCTTTATCTATTCTCGTCGTTACTAGAAACTGAAAGTCAGAATGTCTCAAACTGCTGTTTTGTTCTTACAAGTGTTTTTATAAGAATCCATGTTTTTTGACTTGCTTTAATTTTATAGAATAAACATAAATGACCTGCATGCCCCTGTCTCATTATCATATTAATATAAAAAAAACCCTTGTATTTAATAGAACAAATCCGCTCATATCGTCCATCTGGTATTATAAGTTTTACCATACCTAAATTATTAAACACAAAATAAAGTCATAGAAATTTTCATATACCATTGTTTGATGTTAAAACTCAATTCCCCGCTTTTGACACACCCCCATGTGTCAATTCACCGGAGCTAGAAATTAAAAGAAAAGATTAGTGACATCATTTCTCAGAAAACATCAGAAATTCTCCTCTTGAGTTGCTTTGCTCCAGCTCTGCCACCCTGTGTTAGGGAATGAAATCAGTTTAATTATCATGTTAAATCTGTTGAACTCCTGGCTCCGCTCCGAGCCGGCATCCGCAGAACTGCCTAGTAACAAAACCTGTGTGTTAACATGAAATTCACATTTGAAACGCCGTCTTTCCCCACTGTCTTTCCCTCACTGACCACAGCAGGTGGATTTATGTCTTGATTCAGCCATGAATCCAGGTCACCTGATTCATCACTGAGCCCAACCATCACTGGCATCTCATAGTGTGGCACTGCATCTTCTTCCTTTAGTGTCACTGTTTTCAATCTGTTAATTAGAGTCCTTAAACATGAAATAGACTGCATCCACAACGAGTTAATACAGCTGTGAAATGTGGCCAATTATCAATCAGTTACCAATCAATAACAAAATGATAGCTTTTGCTTTAGTCAACCACTCACCCAGAGGATTTCAATCCCAGAAAATTCCTTCTCCTCATTTAATTATGTCTGTCATCCTTCCATGCCCTGGTAACTGCCCATCCGGAGCTGTATCATTTTCAAATGTCGAACCACACCTTGGTCGCACCAACCCTTTTTCCACTGAGCATGTCCAACGC
>NW_024582409.1:2769938-2771173 GCF_018398535.1 Haplochromis burtoni | reverse complement strand
GAAATAAACTGCACCATTATATCCATATTGCAGTGCCACAAAGATGTCTTTCTTTCAACCTATCTAGATCACCATGGTAACTCATACTGAACACATAATGGACCGGAGATGGTTTAAAGTCCTCCCCTTTTTTTTCATCCTAGTCTGGACCGTCAAAGGTGACTTTAACGCCGACTATTCTGACAGTCCTGTTTATTACATTCCCTGGCCAGGTTAGCCAATCTTTTTCCCACTTTCGGTGATATTCCTCCCTCGAACATTTGCAATTACCCACCTTTTGGTGTGAAAATTGGTGGTGTGGTCAAGTGGGTGCTATATGAAGCAAAGGCTGTAACACTGTAACAAAAGTAAACAATAAAATAAGAATACGAATAACAAATACTAGGGCCAGTTCCAGACATGTCCAAGCATAAAACCGTCTCTCTCTCTCTTAGAGAAAGAAAACAACCCTAACCTCACTGATAAAATCAACCTAGTGCCAAGCAAAACCCAAAAAATAAACCAGAAAATTCACAGGAAAGTTTTTGCTTCCTCATGGAACAATAGTGTTTGGGAAGTATAACCTAAGCTGCCGTAGCACCTTTTGTTCCTCCATGAATTAAATCTCGATCATAGAAAAAGCAGTGCTCCAAATTAAACATTACAAAGGTAGTTCATCATTTTCACTCTGTACCACTGCTCCTCATCAGGCTGCGTGAAGCACAGTAAACAATTCAGTCAAGGCCTTGAGCAGCCATAAACATCCCGAGGCATGAAGTCACACGCAAAAAGTCCACCCTGTCACCACACAGAGACATTGTTTTCATTGTTTTCTTAAATGTACATATGTGCCCTCTGGATGACATAAAATGTGTTCTGTGTTATCAATAGCTTCATGCAACAGATTCTGTATGTGTGTGTGTGTGTGTGTGTGTGTGTACAGCATTTTGCATAGGCACTTATTAGTAAAGCTTTCTTCATTGTGTCAGCATGTGTGTGTGCATCACTCTTTGTTGCACGAGCTTGTGCATGTGTATTTTATGTGTGGATCACTTGTCTGACCGCATGTCAGAACCTGCATCTTCTTGTGTTTTGTCCTTTCTGAGGTGGCTTTTGACCTCAGTTGCTCGTTCTGTCTCCGCCACTCCCTATTCCTCTGCCGCCCGATCATCCGTGTTGGTCCGTCACTGCCCTCCACAGTGTTAATGCAGAGTAATCAAGGTCAGCATTATGTTGCTCGGCCTCACTTTTCATCC
>NW_024582409.1:2764916-2768137 GCF_018398535.1 Haplochromis burtoni | reverse complement strand
CTAATCCAAGGCATAATGTGGCCTATAGCTGTATAATGATTCAACAATTATTTGATTAGAAGTATAAGGTGGCATAAGATAGTATTATAATCTCACAATGTGTAAAGCTAAAAGTTGTGTCTTCTTTTATTATGTGTGATTTAATGTCAAGGACTGGCAATGCACAGCAGGCAGGATAGGACCCAGAAACAGACTCACGGACAGGACTTAAACTCAATAAAGCAGCTTTATTGCTGGAGTGCAGGAGTTACACAACTAACTTAAACTAAACTGAAATAAAACTCACACAACATGACACAAAAACTGAGAGGAAAAAACACTCAGGGAAACATGTGAACAGAAAAGTGAAATAAGACAGAAGGACCCACACATAAAAGAAGGAACAAAAGGGGAAAAAAAAAAACCAAAAAAAAAAAAACTAAAAAACGCCAAAGAAACCAAAAAAAAAAAAAAAAAAAAAAAAAGAAAACAAAAAAAAAAAACTCAAAAAAAACGGGGAAAAGAACCAAAAAAAAGAAAAATAAGGCAATCAACCAGGAATTGGAAAAACCGAACCGAAAGGGCCTCAAAAGGTTGAAAAAGTTCAAGTTCCCAAGAAGTTTCAAAAAAAACCTCCCCGCCCCCCCCAACAAAAAAAAAAAAGTCATTATCTCCAGTATCAGTAAAGTTCACTATCTTTTCCTAAAGTGGACGATATGGTAATTCAGATTGATCCCCTACTTGCCTGCAGGGAGATCTATATGTTTTTGGTAACTTTTTTTTCGTAGTGTTGCTTCTGTAAACAACCACACCGAATTTTAAATCAAATTATCTTTTATTCAAGATGTTTTACAAAAGTATTGCATTAGTTGTTTATGAATTACAGTCACTTTCATCTACAATCCCCCATTTTAAAAAGCTTAATTAATAATTGCACAACTTGCTGAGAAGTGGTTTCATGGCCAGCTGCGACATGTACCCTTGTTGTTTCATAACATATTAAACAGATTCCAAGTGCTGTAGAGGGTGTTACTCTCTACTCCCACTGAGCTGAATGCTGGACATGGCTTCACAGTGCTAATAATTAATGACTCCACCCATACTGTAAAAGCAAATCGCGAGTTTGTCAAGGCAAAGAAAATGGACGTTGGCCTTGGACTGAACTGTATATTCTATCTTATTGTCTAATAATAATGTTATTGAAATCATAACTTCTCAACAGACAAGACTCCAATTACATTATATTTACCAATTGAGCACTGAGCGATCAGGTGATGTTTCTCTTCAAAAAAAGAAAGACAGATTTTGTTGCTTATCACTGTGATTCCATTAGCACAAGATCATGTCATAGAATAAATGGAAGCAACTTACTTGGATCATTGTTTGCAGACTCTTCTCATAATGGCCAAAGCAGTAATTGTAATAACCAGGAAACACACACAACGTACAATAACTGCTGTTGCATCATGGATTCCACTTGATTCAGCTTCCTCTGTGGAAAACAAAGTGACTCATTTCACTTGTAGTACTTAATTAACTTGTGTTCCCTTCATTAGAAAGAAGTCTCTAGTGTTGTAAGACACAAATATGAATGCAATGGAAGTGCAGTTACAGCTGATGTGATGTATAGTGGCAGGTGTAGGTTAGCGTTCCCCTAAAATCACTTTATGTGGGATTGCCAGCCCCAAAAACAATTTTAGAGGAAACTTACATCCCCCCATCACCCTTTAATAGGTTTCAAACCACAGGTAAAACCATAACGACTCGTGACAAGCAGGTGAGGAAAATGCCAAAATTTTCACCCTCTTCTTGTTTGCATTTTCCACCTACCTAGAAGTGAGGAACTCACCTCACACTAAGTTCCTATTTCTGTTCGAAGACTCCCAAGTCCATGACCGTTTCACAAGTGTAGTTTCCTGTGGGATATTTCTGGACTCTCTCCATGATTAGTGCAAATTTCTACTTTCATACTGTGGTTTGAGTGGGAAAAGCAATAACGCTGCCACACAATCTAACGTTAAGGTCTCTAATGTTGTACATTGCACAATTATGCAGGAAATGTCAGTGCAGCCAGAGGTGCTCAGTGCTATTGTGTGTGGGTGAGTTTTCAACTTTCACCTAGAACAGCATTTGAGTAGTGCTCTCACCAGCCGCCTATAAAAGCTCACAAACTGCAGTTAATCCAGTGTAATCTTTAGAGCAAAAGGGCAGGGACTTGTGTATTTTAAAAAGAAGATAAAAAATGGGATAAGCTAAAAAATGCCATTGTTGTCAACCTCTTCTTCTTTACGTGCCCCACCATCAGCCAGCCTCTGCCCCGCCCCCACACTGTATTCAGTCATGATGGGTGTGTAAGGTGTGCTTTTTTGTCTGTTTGGTTGGTTGGTTTTTGTAATCAAAAAATCAAAAGCTGATAAACTCACCTGTAATCACAAGCTCCCATTTCTGTTCGATGACTCCAGAGTCTGTGGTTATTTCACAAGTGTAGTTTCCTGCGTGATTTTTCTGGGCGCTCTCTATGATTAGTGCATATGATTGGCTTTCTAAGGTGGACATGGTCAGATTCAGGGTGGCAGCAGCAGCAGACCTGCTTAAGGTGACAGAGCTGCTGTTTGAGGCTTTCTGTGGCCTGAAACTAAACAGCTGAGTCCCATTCCTTCCCCATGTCAGTTGAACGAGGTCACCAACTGTGTTACTGGTACAGTGCAGGGTCACTGTGCTCCCCACCATCCCGGAAGTGCTGTTCGTTTCTTGAAAGACAAAAAAAAAAATACCTTTATAGCCCTCATTTACTCATTACTTCCATTACATATATAGTATCCTGTAGTATACTAAGCTTGGGTTGTGTTTACATTCTGCAGCATCAGTATTTTGGGGAATAGGACTGCATTTTGGGAAATGTGGGGTTTTTTTGTTTTTTTTTACATGATTCTAATTTTTATGAAAGCGTGTCACAGTTGCTGTAGATGGTTAGCTTTAACTTTGAGCATAAAGAGTAGAAGAACATACAGAGCAGGTCACTGAAGGAAGTTAATCCTGGTATATCAGTTAGCTCAGCTGATGCTCCTACGCACTTTCAACTGTTATATCCCATAGGGTACATAATCTCATTGTGTTCAGCTTGACTATCGATGCTGGTTTCTCTTCAAGTCACTTTGCAGCCCACCGTTATGCCAGCTCTGCTTTTTCATCCTTTTTCTGACTTTATCAATATTGAACGCATGTACAGTGCTGTGAAAAAA
>NW_024582409.1:2759302-2763541 GCF_018398535.1 Haplochromis burtoni | reverse complement strand
AGACCTGCTTAAGGTGACAGAGCTGCTGTTTGAGGCTTTCTGTGGCCTGAAACTAAACAGCTGAGTCCCATTCCTTCTCCATGTCAGTTGAACGAGGTCACCGATTATGTTACTGGTACAGTGCAGGGTCACTGTGCACCCAGCTGTCAAGGATGTGCCTTTCCCAACTGAAGAACAAAGTAAAATCATCATAGTCATCATTTTGCTGCATCCAATGGATTTGTAACATTTGCATTACACTAAAAAAAATCTAACCTATTTCCTGTTTAATTTTGATGCTGCATGATATATAATGCACAAAACCTGAATGCAATTATTTGCAAATGATTTAAATTCTCTATTTTATTCTATGTATTCTTTAAGGAACATACACACTTCATATTAATTAAAAAGTCATTGCATTCTGGTTTTATTTACATTTTGCTATATATATAAGCTGAGGCCAAGATCCCCAAACATTAACTGATCTCAGCGACAGGTCATATCAACTATAGATTTAGCTGATACTCCTCAACACATCCAAATCTATCATCTCAATTTGCTACAGCTTTTCTATGGATGCTGTTTTAACTACACCTCTGCTTTTTCATGCGGAGCTGGGGTAGAGGTGCACAGCGTTAATCAATATCATGTAAAGGGTGTGGACGTTTTATTGTCTCACACACTGAATTACAAATTTGTCTTCATGCTTTGATTTGACCTTGTCTTCTTTATTGTCATTTATTGTCTCAAAAACAACCTCTTTGAAATGTCTTCAAGTTGTTCAGAGTGAAATTTTCTGACTTGTTTCTGACGAACTTCAGAGTCCACTTTTCTATTCTGGTTTTGACTTTTAGAGCTCTACATGAGCAGTCACAGGCACACCTAAGTGAACTTTTAAGTCTATAAATTCCCAGCAGATCCCTGAAGTGATAAACTAAAAATGTTTCGTCACTCTCAATAAACATGAAATAAGAATTTTAAGTAAATGCAGAAGAAGCAAACTTATTTGAAGATTGCTTCTTGGAATAATTCATCAATAAGGAAACTGTGCTTTGTATAAACTGAATGTATAACAATCATGTATATTCAGTGTTGGGGAGTAACGGAATACATGTACCGCCGTTACGTATTTAGAATACAAAATATGAGTAACTGTATTCCGTTACAGTTACCGTTTAAAAAGGTGGTATTCAGAATACAGTTACTTTGTTGAAATAAATGGATTACACGGTGGTACTTTCCTGTTTCATATTGTCGCGGGTCAGGACTGTTTGGGTTTTGTTTGACAGCTACGTTCTGTTGTTCCAGGCGGCAGCGTTACGGTTGCCATGGTTACAGGGTGACGCTCTCTCTCTGCATGTTTCCTGGGTGAGAGAGCGCCTTTTCGTTGTTGTTGTTGTGCTAAGCTAACAGGCAGAATGCTACAAGCATAGCTCTAAAGAATGTAGCATCATGGGCAGTGTAGTCCGTGCTGCAGGGAGAATGGACTGCCATACACGTTATGGGTCTGTGAGCGAGGAGGGAGAAAAAGGGGAGTGGAAAGGTACGAGTTGTCATCGAGGAAAAACGGGAGCTGGAAGCATGTAAATATAATAATAACCACTGCAGCCAAGAAGAGAGCCTGACGAGCCCAGTTGTAAGTAAGCTATTAAGACTCGACTGTACACCGTGTTCGTGTTTTCCTCCGAAAACAATAAGTTCCGTTGGAGCAGCCTTTCAACGCCTCTCTCTGTCTCTCGCAAGAAAAGTTGACCCACACAACAAAGTAAAGCTATTTTTCGGCTACGAGCCGACAGGGACCCCGCCGTATTAGTCAGAGGTCCCTTTACTACAGTTCGGAGTCGCGGACCTTCAGTAATAGTAATAAATCACACAGCAATAGTACATTCACGTTGTTGTAAAAAGCATGATAATATATTAAGTAATCCAAAGTATTCAGAATACGTTACTGTCATTGAGTAACGTAACGGAATACGTTACAGAATACATTTTGGGGCATGTATTCTGTATTCTGTAATGGAATACATTTTAAAAGTAACCTTCCCAACACTGTGTATATTTCATTTGAACAGATTCCATTAAATGCAGCATTATGCACTTATGACAAAATTATATGGAAAGATTTGTAGATATTTAAGTAAAATGTTGGGTAAAATTACTTTCCCAACTTATATTTTAGGGAAAAAAACATATTTCACAAATTGTCAGACTGTTCCTGTAGGTTATACCCATTGTCATGGAAAGCGTAAATTAAATATACCTGCTTCCAGGAAGATGCAACATATCAAAGTCGAGGTCCAGTTGATGCCCAAATATCTGAGAAAGTCTCCCATAGCAAATTAAAGAAAATATTATTTAGAAACAAGATTTCAGTACAACTGACTCAAATTGTAAAAGTTAATTTCTAAATAAGATTTCCTTATCATGCCTTGGACAGTGAAGCAGCACTTAATAAACAGTCTAGCACAAAAATATCTCACCAAGCATTCCATTGATTGTCTTTTTAACACCATAAAACTGAAGAAGAGCGGCCAAAGAGAAGAACTTAAATCAGATGTGAATGTAGCCAGATACCTTAAATTGCCAGTAAGAAAGATCACTTCCTGTGTAAACCTATATGTGTCACAACAGAAATAGCACAACAACAACACTTTCTTACCGGTAATGAGTGTCATGTGTAATTTGGTCCTTATCTCTATACAACGCCTTTAACAACTTCAATGCCACAAAACAGAGTAAACTGTATATGTAATAATCATAGCAATTATACTGCACGGCATCTACAACACATATACAACCAAAGAGTCAGCCTTACCTAACTACTTAATACAGCACACATATATTTTCCAAACAGGAAGTGAATGGCATTGGTCTGTGGTGTACCTTTTTTTGATTGGTTGGATCACAAGTTGGAGAGGATGTTGTAAGAGTGACATTTGTTCACTCTAACACTCACAAGATGGCCACTGAGCAACATTACACATTAAAAGTTAAAACAATTTTTAATACAGTTATTCTCACTTCGGATGTTGGTTAACTTTAAATTCATAATAGCCCAAAGTTTTTTAATTAAAAAGAAAAGATATTTATGGTTTACTATATCACTGCAGATGGAAAACAAGTTGTGATAGCACACACTGACAGTGACATACATTTTCTGACTGTTTTCTGAACAACACAGAAAGAGGTCACAGATCACATAACTTGTTTTTTTTCCATGTCTGTAAATGCACAAAAGTACCCCTGATGCTATCAAATAGAATCCAACAATGAAGTGCATTTTAGCATTTCACTGCTTTGTGCTCAGATAAGGCACTACAGATTCCATGCTGCATGGCTCAAGATGAATGTGAAAATGTAATGGCTTGACCTCCAGTGTAGGTGAGATGTAACGTAAATTTTTGTACTTCATTGCGACCGTGCTTCTGTTTTCTTGAAATGGCATTTTGCCTTCTCTAAGATTGTTTTGTGATGCCACTGAAAATTTGTGGGAGAGAAACGCATCAGTGGACGATTTTTGCTCAGTCCTATCTTGAATTGTACATTTTATTTTCTAACTAGTCAAGAACAGCATGTTTGCACTCTCTGCAGGAGCTACATCACAACACAAACAGCCCATAAATGAAAAAAAGAGCAAAAATTCTGTGTAAAGACACTCAAACACATCTGCAGAGAAGACTTCTAGTCCCATCACTTATTCATCTTCAGGCACCAAAACTGTTTCATTTTGGTTTCCCTTTCACATGTTTTTTACAAGATTACCATTAAACAGTGTTTTAAAAGTTCAATCCCATCTAACATCTAAGATGGCCCATCATAGAATTTAGATAGTTATTCGCACATTAGACCTTTTATAACTTTAAAACAATTTATCACAGCACAAATTTAAAAAAAAAATGCCCCAAAAATATAAGAATTTCCCATAAACTGTGTTGGAATTTACTTTTATAGAAGTCCTAAAAGATATGTCTCAAAATTTACACCTGCACAGCTCGAGAAAATCACCCAGAAGGAGGGGAGTTTTCAACATTTACATATTCTATCTCAACAAGATGGAATGACATCTATCCATCCGTGGACATAACCAGCTGTGAGGTCACCAAGGTCTGTGCCCATAGACGGTATAAAAAATAGTGTGATGTCACCCACTGTTGGCTGATGTTTTGACTCCTCAAGATGAACATTTCTACCATCGCCATGTTGGTTTAAAACACACACACACGCACACACACACGCACACACGCACGCACACACACA
>NW_024582409.1:2758295-2759239 GCF_018398535.1 Haplochromis burtoni | reverse complement strand
CACACACACACACACACACACACACACACACACACACACACACACACACACACACACATTTAACAAGGAGAGACTGAATAACTGGACACTCTTTATACAAAACAGAATGACCAAGTTTGAAAAATTGACTTGTGAGAGACACACAAACTGGGTCTTTCTGGTGTTCCCTCAGTAACAGTTAGTGCCGCAACAACAACAATTCGCAACAATCCCAGTGTTACAGAGGGAAAGTGTCAAAGATGGTGGAAAGACTTGGAAGAGGGAGGAAGGAAGCAGGAATCAAATCTGGGATGAGAGTTATGGGTAAACACAGAAAGTAAACAGAATGACACTACCACAGTGTAGTACAAGATGAGTCATCCGGCAAAAGGGGATTTCTGATATTTGCCCCAAAAGGATTGCTTGTGTTTACACAGTTGTAAATGACTTGGCCTACAATCTGTCAAACATAGGCTGAACATATCTCTCATGAGCGAAAGACCCAGAAAGAACATCCTTGTCTCAAGTGGCTTTTTCATATCCTTTATTTATCACTATAAAAACTCTTTTCCAAGAGAGAGGGGAGTAGAAATTGAAACAAATATAATGTAACAACAAATATTTTATCAAGATAATTTAAGTGGTTAAAAAAAGGGACTGGATTGATTATTATATATAGGTACAATAAGCCCTTTTATATACAGTATTTTATATATAACCCCTTCATTAATCGTGTTCAATAAAGTCTATTTACCAATCTAATCAAAGGTATTACACATAGAAAATACACAGAAATATTAGAAATGTCCTTTTGGTAGACAACCACTTTTTATCACAAGCTGAAAGCAAGCTTTAATGCTACACTGTAGTATAATGGGGGTGGGGGTTTTTTCTGTTTTCTCTGAGTGATTTTAAGGTCTTCAACTTAAAATATAAAGCACGTTGAGGCAAATGTTGCTGATTGA
>NW_024582409.1:2754587-2756677 GCF_018398535.1 Haplochromis burtoni | reverse complement strand
TAGTAACTAGTTACTTTGAAAGTAACGAGTAACTTGAAGTAACTGAGTTACTTTTGAGAGAAGTAACTAGTAATGTAACTAAGTTACTATTTTAAAGTAACTTACCCAACACTGGACTTCACAGTGATGATCTCATCAGAAACCTCATCAGTCTGGTGGTGGATGACATAATAACCAAGCAATGCTCTTAGTCACTAGCTTGCAGTAGTCATCAGTGTTTTTCACAACATCAGTTATGTCCTTAAGGACATTCAAGCCAACACTGAGTTTAACCGTTTAAATCCTGAACCCTGAAATAACTGGCAGAAATCTTTAATTACTTGATAATGGAGTGTTTGTTGAACCTTTAGACAAAACATAAATGAAAATACATCAAATCTTAATGTGCATATATGAGTTTTTTAACACAAGTTTAAATTACGAGTAAATACGAGCTTTAAGATTTTTGTAATTTAGTCATTAAAAATGTGTCATGCAATCTATATCATTTTTTGAGGGTAAAAAACATCACGCTGATGATGTAGAAGTCTCAAAAACTCACAAAAACACATGTATCAAATATGATGCACTTGGCTTTAAAGGGTTAATGCACTGGCCTAACTCCACTAAGACAGGAACTCCGTAGACAATAAGAGTCAAATCAAACGGCCTGCTTTCCAAAACAGCTAAGACCACCATTGTTCTGTTAGTTCACCTATAACACTCCACACACTGTAAGTAAACATTCAGCCTTCTGACTCATAATACACTCCAATTTAACTTTGCCATTTGCTAGAAATGGGTGTTGGAAAAAAAAACCTCTGCTGATCCTTGAACCAACATGAAAGATCTGGCATACCTGTGCAAATGTTATCATATCTGACTCATCTGCACTAAGGGATTTTAGTTCACCTCCACACTGCCCCTCTCCAAGTGTGGGTGATCTACTTCTTTCAAAGGCTGACTCTGGCTCGGCCTGGGTCACTGATCTCCTTCCATGTCTTTTGCAGCTGCTTTTCCAGTAACTACTAGTGAAGCATAAGACACATAGTCTCTTTGTTGTAGCTCATGAGAGTGGATTGACTGGTATCACCCAGTCCTGACAATTCTTAGGAAAAACCCTCAGGCACACTGGCATGAAGACATTGATGCAGTCATGTTGTTGAGGAATGTATGGACCGAAACCAGAGACCGAGATGAACTAATTAATACCATTAAACAAATCTTTATTTATGTTGTAGAACAGTACCAATCTGCAAGTCCAAAAATCCATTGAAAGCATGGAGGAAAATACACACGCAGCCAAACAGTCAGTACGGACCAACGAACAAAACAACGGCTTTATGGTTTGAATAAACAAGAGATCAGGGCAGAGTGGAGATACCAGTGGAACTACACACAGTTGAATTAAATCTGATAACAAGACATGGGAAAGTATAATGAAAATAAGGAACAAGGAAACAGGATTATAAAATAATAAATTATGTAACTAAACACCAAGACTGAGTCTAAGAGGGCCTGCTGTGGGCATATCTGAGGAGTGAGGTCTGCAGGTCGAGACTGCACAACAAGCCCAAAGTTCAAGATGAGCTGTGAGCTGGAAGTGACCTGCACTGTCATTATGATCCCACCAGTCCCTGGAGCTTCGGGAAGAACTTGAATGCATGCCCTGAGTTGACACTGAAGTCACAATGCATTCCTGGACCTCATGGTTGTCCATTCTGTGGCTTCTTTAACACATTTTGAAGAGTGCGATATTTGGTGTAACGGTCTTTTGTATTTGATGTTTTGTTAAGCTGTGTGTCCGGATTTTGTTCTTTTGCACCCTCTGGTGGTAAACTGTGTAGGGTACAGTTGTTTGCAGTTTGGGTCTCCACCCAGCCACTTTTTGCTAGCGTACATGGTGTCTGCATGCTGCAGCTCACGGATAGCTCCACACATGGAGAAGTAGTGTTTAACGTTAGAGAAAGAGAAGAAAGAAGTGAGAAAGAAGATGAAGAATAAGGCAATAAGACCACAACAGACTATTTAGCCCCTCCTGGATGTCAGCTCACGGGGTTTGTGTATTTTAAATGTTTTATTTTCTGTAATTAAGGACTTTTGATTGATTG
>NW_024582409.1:2752426-2753931 GCF_018398535.1 Haplochromis burtoni | reverse complement strand
AGTTCACCAAATGTAGCACCTTCAAGGATTGACGTAGCACGATGTAGTTATAAAACAGGCTTTATTCTGGTCTTGACATCTCGTGAGAACTGTTCACGGACCAAAAAAATAAAACAAAAACATCACATCAAAATGCGCTCTTGTACTTAGTGTTGAACCCTTTAGGACTTAAATTGATGTGATCAAATTTACAAATGCTTACAAAATCTTTCACACTGTGGAAAATTAAAAATTCTGATTCATCTGATTACAGAATAATTTCCCAGTCTATCTTTGGTCAATAGAAGGTGTTGTAGATTACATATGGGTTCTTCTTTGCTAAATGCCTTTAACTAATGGAGGACCGCCTGGTTTAAGAGAGTATGTTGACAACGACCTTCGTGATACCTGTTACCAGCAGTGTTGAGAAGGTTACTTTAAAAATGTATTCCACTACAGATTACAGAATACATGCCCCAAAACGTATTCTGTAACGTATTCCATTACGGTACTCAATGAGAGTAACGTATTCTCAATACTTTGGATTACTAAATATATTATCAAGCTTTTTACAACTACATGAATCTACTATTGCTGTGTGATTTATTACTATTAAAGGCTACTCACCATACCAATACCAACTAGATGTTTAAATCGTAATATAAAATGAGTTAATAGTAGGGTGGATATTAGGTAAGGCTGCACTTTTTGCAGCAATCTCGTATAGAAAAATATTTTGTACGCATATATAAAACAAGTCAGCGGCTCCGAACCGTAGTAAAGGGACCTCTGGCTAATACGTCGGGTTCCGTGTCGGGCTCGTAGCTGAAAAATGGCTTTACTTTGTTGTCTGGGTCAATTTCGCTAGCAAGAACCAGAGAGAGACGTTGAACGGCTGCTCCAACGGAACTTATTGTTTTGGAGGAAAACACGAACACACTGTTTTAATAGCTTACTTACAACTGGGCTCGTCGGGCACTCTTTTTAGCTGCAGTGGTTATTATTATATTTACATGCTTCATACTATGCCTGTAACACTTTGCCTATTGCCTTCATATTTTTTTGAATAATAAAAAAACATTTCTTCACGTCATTATGTGGGCCCCAGGTAGGGGTGACATGGACTGCAAGATTGAGAGACAGGCATTAGACCCTCTTAATGCGTGTTTTGTTTCCATTTCAGTCTGAATGCTTAGGTGGTTTATTTTAAACACCTATAGTCATGGAAGTGATTGGAATATCTGAATTCAATGACTTGGAAGGGCAATAAATTTAGTGTTCTAATACCTACATTTTTCAGTAAGGGAGGAGACAAATATGATATTTAAAAATGCTTTTTTATTAAGAAGAGAAAAAAGACACATTGTAAGTAGGCGACTTACAGTTATGTGCAAAATAATAGCAGTCTAACATTACTAATGTGTTTAAGTACTGATTTTGGCAGAAATTGTGATACAAATTCATGACTAGGTGTAGCAGAGTAATGGCCAACCAACAGACTAACAGGCATGACAGGCATGCTGCAT
>NW_024582409.1:2749514-2750886 GCF_018398535.1 Haplochromis burtoni | reverse complement strand
TGCAAATTGTCTACAAAGACAATCTAACTTCTCAGCAGAAAGTACAAAAATTATTCTAGTTACCGATGTCACAGTCGGAGACTGGGTGATATTTCTGTGAAAAAAATAGAAAGAGTTTGTTGAAATGTTGAGATGAATGAGTTCATTTCAGTGTCATGCGATTAGCATTACATTTTGCAAAAGAATGACTGGAGTCAACTTACTCTGGCTGTTTTTTGCAGAGTTGCCTCAGAAAGGTCAAAGCACTAATTATAAAGATCAGGAAACACACGCAAGGTACAATAATTGTAGCAATATGGATTTCCAATGTATCCACAGCTTCCTCTGTAAAATAGTAAAGGAACTCATTTGACTGCAGTTTTAATACTCAGTTAATTTCACTTAAATGTAAAAGCAAAAGACTTCTGGCTCTTATAAAATGTGACTTATTGTAATTGTGCGTCATGTCAAAGTTTGAAGCTTGGGAGCTTTGCATTTAAGAAGTACTCATGTACCCACAGTGTCTCTGCTCTGTATACAAACAGGAAAGCAAAGCCACTGTAACCAAAGGTGTTCAGGTGTACATATAGAGGTAGACGAGTATATTAAGGGAAACTCAACTCTCCCCAGCCTGCTCTGAAAGCTTAACTTTTGATAATCACATGGAATATGTTTTAGATAGACTTATCTTTGATACCAAAGAAACAAAGAGAAAGAGAGAGAGAGAGAGGACGTGAGAGATAAGCTCTATGTATGGAAAGTCCCATTGTTTCCAGCCTGTTCCTGTTTATGGGGCCTACCCATCCCCACATTCAGTTATGATAAATGTGTGACAGTAATATTTTGTTTGGTTTTTGTAATCTGAAAACTTCAAAAGTTGATAAACTAACCTGTAATGACGAGCTCCCATTTCTGTTCAAAGACTCCAAAGTCTGTGGTAGTTTCACAAGTGTAGTTTCCTGTGTGACTTTTCTGGGCTCTCTCTATGATTAGTGCATACAATTGGCTTTCCGATGTGGACATATTTAGATTCAGGGGGGCAGCTGCAGGAAACGTCCTAATTCTGCTGTCTGAGGTTTTCTGATTACTGCTTAAGGTGACAGAGCTGCTGTTTGAGGTTTTCCATGGCCTGAAACTAAAAAGACAAGTCCCATTCCTTCTCCATGTTAGTTGAACGAGGTCACTGATTGACTTATTGCTACAGTGCAGGGTCACTGTGCTCCCAACCATCCAGGAAGTGCTGATACCTTCTGAAGGGGATAAAAAAAATAAACACTGTGGAAATAAAGACTGCATCCACAAAATTTTGTCCTGGAGTTAAGCTGCACTGACTGAACTAAACAAGCAAGTTTGCTAACAATAAGCCACAACATCCTCCAAAATGTCTTTTTTT
>NW_024582409.1:2747866-2749210 GCF_018398535.1 Haplochromis burtoni | reverse complement strand
CGCAATAAACACTTTAGCGCAAAACATACCATAACAAAACTTCTAAGCGTGTGAAGACTTTTTACCTTCAGGGTTATAATTACACGAAACTGAAGAACAGTAGAATAATTTAAATATATCACATTGCAAACAGATAACCTATAATTCCAGTAAGAACGATCACATCCTGTGTAAACCTAATGCAGTAACAACAGAAATAGCAACATTTTCTTACCAGTATTGAGTCATATGCTGTTTGGTCCTTATCTCTATAACAGACCTTTAACACGTTGTAGGCCACAAAAACAAGTAAAGTGTATATATAATAATCATCGTAATTATACAGTAGACCAGCTATAGCATGTATGCAAAAGATTCAACCTTACCCCAATACTTATATTAGAGTGGTTTCCATACAGGAAGTGAATGACTTTGGTTACTGGCCAAGTGAGTAATTCGCTTTTCTTGATTGGCTGGATGTTGTGGGGGTGATATTGTCATGAATCGCTGTGTGGCAGGCAAGCAGGAGTGGCAGATATTCATTCACAGCAACGATGACAATGAATGACCACTGAGTAAACTAAAAGTTATATCTTCTTTTTTTTACAGTTATTCGCACTTTAGATATCTGCTAGCTTTAAAACAATTCATGACAACTCTAAATCTTTGAAAAAGAGAAATAATATAAGAATTTCCCATTACCTGAATTGCACATTATTGATTTCTGATGTTCTAAAGATGTATTTATTCCATATATGGCCATAACCAGCTATGAAGTCACCGAGACCTGTTCCCATATATGATATTAAAGATTGGCGTAGCTTCTGTGACATCACCCGCAGGTTTTTGATGTCCGTTCTCAAGCCTCAAAATAAATGTTTCCACAATTACAATGTTGGTTTAAAAAAAAAAAAAAAGATGTGACAACAAACAACTGCGAAACTGCGCACTCACTGGCTAACAATTTATCAACCACGAATCACAATGAGCATACCATACACAATTGTCTATATTAAGGATTTTCTGTCATAGATTAACAAAATAGGCTTCATTTTCCCAAAGCGTCTATGAGAAATCCACAACGTTGTGGGAGTATTTAGGAAGTTAGGTTGACACATGATTGATCAGGAATGATTGATCCAGACATGAGGACTGAGTCAGAGGCACAGCAGGGACCAAATGCATTGAGTAAGTGACTTTTCCCCTTGTGTTAATTTGATTTTAAATGAAGAAGTATTTTCTTATTCTTTTTTATTTCCTTTTATTTCATTGTTTTATACACTCAACACTCACATTCTATTTTTCTGTACAAAATTCATTTCATTTCATTTATTTGTTCATTTTCAGGCACAACAAATACCTATA
>NW_024582409.1:2744834-2746488 GCF_018398535.1 Haplochromis burtoni | reverse complement strand
GGCCCGGTGGCCCCAGTGTCCGGCAGCCTCGCCTCTGTCAGCACGCCCCAGGGCAGCTGTGGCTACAATGCAGCTTGCCATCACCAATGACTGAATGTAGTGTAAAGCGCTATACAAATACAGGCCATTTTACACATGAGAAGCAAAGCCTGGCCCACATGTTTTGATCCAACAGATGACTTACTTTTGCTCAAATTGCCAAAAAAGGTAAGACTGGTTCACATAAAAAGGTTTCAGAATACACAGTGCATTGGAATTGTTTACTGTTATAGCAGAAAAAGAGGCAGACATAATATTAGGCAGGTGGTCATGTTATGCCTGATCGATGTAGTCTCTACAGAGCCATTTATACTGACAAGCACAGGTGCTACACATTAAATGATACGTATTCAAAAAAACAACAACAACAACAACAACACTGGAGCAATGTGTTAACTTATTCCAAACAGGTTGGGCTGTGGGGAGAGGGGTTCAACAATGTCTTCTGCAGAGACAGTACATAGAGACAGAAAGCCATTCACACTCACATGTACACCTTTGGGCAATTTTGAATCCCCAGTTAACCTAATCTGGATGAGGGAGATGTTTTTTCTACTTTAGGACTTATCTATTCTTGTTTTTATTACAGCCTTTTTAAAATTAGAGGTGTGGACTGCCAGCATGGGCAGCTCCAACCAGTAGGAGTTTGCTGAGTTTAAACTTGGCTCATGTGTACTGTTAGTGTCTTTTGAAGCATTTTTTAAGCACTGCACTTCTCTTTTAAAATGCCCTCATCATGAATTTTAAGTTTTCTCTTCATTCACTTTGCCAGCTGATGAACTGAGTAAGCTACTTGCATTAGCAGTCCACTATTTGCACTTTTAGATTTTATTGTTTAATTTCTTAAACGATTGGAAAAATAATTTCACAGGAAATTACCTCCTACATCCGTGCCTGGAATTAAACAGTTTCTTGACCTAAAAAAAAACCAAACACTGTTGTGAGTTGTGGTTGTTTTGTTTTTTTAAGCATCGACGCCACTTCACACCAGTGACCACAGACAAGGGAAGGATGTGAGATATTTTCCACTGAGTCATGCAGAGTCTTTAAATGTGATCTTAGTACCATCTTATTGACTCTCTGTTTCTCCTCTTCAGAATACAGTCAAAATGAGTGCAGTACAAAGTGCCATTAATGCATTAGTGAGCTTGAAGTCAGAGTCTGCAGTGTCATAAAGTTGACTTTCCTTTAACCTGGCTAGCATTGAAAGCGTCTTTAAAGATGCAAGCTGCCAGTTCCATAAGCACTAATTAATGCAACACTTTACCATCACAGATACAGGCATCTGTACTGAGCCTGATGGTCCTCTTTGGTTCAGCCAGTATGGTTTCCATGTATTTGTGGATGGCACAGTAAACTGTGTTCCTGAGCTGATGAAGTGACCTCCATGACAGAATCATGACAGGCATCAATTATTGATATTCCACCTTGTCACATGTGCACAGAGATTTCTCCAGATTCATGTTTAGGGACATTATTCTGAAACTGTTCCACAATTTGTAGATGTCGTATTTTCTAAAATCGGTTCTAATGGCCTGAAAACAGTTAACCTAATTAGTATTAGTCTTCTGTTGCTACTATCCCTGCTTTTTTGACACATGCTGCAGCCATTAAA
>NW_024582409.1:2743848-2744814 GCF_018398535.1 Haplochromis burtoni | reverse complement strand
TTGCATTCTGTTTTTATTTCACACAGTGTCAAACCTTTTGGGGTTGTTGCTACAGTGTGCTTTAACAGTGATATACAATCTCTGATGAAAGAATATTTTCTATATATGTAACCTGTTGAGACGTATCGTACTAAAACCACAGAAGGTAGATCGCCTGTGAGGTTACACCAGCATAAACTATGTTTTTTGCATTGTCATGCATTTGCATTTACCCGGTGATGAGAAAAACAATAAATATACTTGTAACTTATTTGCCTTGAAGTCTGATTTATGAAATGAAAGCATACACAGATAACAAAAACAGTGATCAGGGTTTGTGTAGTCTTATTTATCACCAAGAATCTTCAATTAAGTAAATAAATTCCGCTTTGATCTGGTTCTCTCTGCATCTCCTATATTAAACTGTGAGACAGCATCAGAGATGAGCGCACTAACTACCCTATCATGTTCAAATGCGTCAAGTTTAAAGTTTTACTTTCGCAACTGCAGCACTGAGAGCATAATGAATGGGCACTTGTTCTCTCTGTAAAACTGTAACGTCTTGAGCTTACTAGACAAGCAGCCTAAGATGACATGTGGGTGTGATTTGGACTTGTATAAATAAAACTGAATTCATTTAAAACAACATTAGCCAGTGAGTGAATAACAGTGCATTTAGGAGCTCCAAGAAAGCTATTTTGCTCAGGATTTACACACCCTATACAAACTGACAGGGATGTACTGTCAACTGTCAACTTATGATTACAAATCGATGATGTCACATTCTGACTGGTGTTCACCCAGAGAAAAAACAATGCATCTTCAATTACAGATTGTGCTCTTCATTACAACACACTCAGGGAGAAAGCTGCTTAAAGTGGTTGATCGTTTAAAAGAGTTATGCCTTATTTTACTGTGCAATTCATATCACTCTCAGCCCTGTATTTATAAGGGTGAACCTGAATTTGTCCACATTGCTGGCGACCT
>NW_024582409.1:2742269-2743369 GCF_018398535.1 Haplochromis burtoni | reverse complement strand
ACTGGAGGAAGCTCACTGTGAACGCCGTTTGCAGACTCCTCTGAGAATGATCACAGCAGTTAATATAAAGATCAGGAAACATAGCGAAGGTACAATAATTGCAATTGTTGTAAGTTTGCTGATTTTATTCGAACTTTCAGCTTCAGCGTTCTCTGTAAAATAAAATAAAAAAGTGAGTCATTTCACTGCAATTCAGTTGGTTCAGATATGCTAATTTCCAACCAACAGCAGTATCTTGTTTTTTTTTTGTTGTTATTATTATTATTAGCTCTATGTTTTCAGAAAGGAAGTCAGAAGTGCTTACACCAGCCCTGTGGTCTCTGAAAAGACCTCAGGCATCTCACAAAATGTTTTTTTACCGCTTCATGTCATTCATGTCAAGTCTGAAACTTGGGAGCTTTATATTTCTACTTTCATACTGTGGTTTGAGTGGGAAAAGCATTAATCCTGCCACACAATCTAACATTAAGGTCAATGCACAAATATGAAGGAAACGTCAGTGCAGCCAGAGGTGTGCAGCGCTATTGTGTGTGGGTGAGTTTTCAACTTCCACTTAGAACAGCATTTGAGTAGTGCTCTCACCAGCCGCCTATAAAAGCTCACAAACTGCAGTTAATCCAATGTAGTCTTTAGAGCAAAAGGGCAGGGACTTGTGTATTTTAGAAAGAAGATAAAAATGGGATAAGCTAAAAAATGCCATTGTTGTCAACCTCTTCTTCTTTACGTGCCCCACCATCAGCCAGCTTCTGCCCCACCCCCACACTGTATTCAGTCATGATGGGTGTGTAAGGTGTGCTTTTTTGTCTGTTTGGTTGGTTTTTGCAATCTAAAAACAAAAGTTGATAAACTCACCTATAATCACAAGCTCCCATTCCTGCTCAATGACTCCAGAGTCTGTGGTCATTGCACAAGTGTAGTTTCCTGTGTGATTTTTCTGGGCGCTCTCTATGATTAGTGCATATGATTGGCTTTCTAAGGTGGACATGTTTAGATTCAGGGTGGCAGCAGCAGGAGACCTGTTTAAGGTGACAGAGCTGCTGTTTGAGGCTTTCTGCGGCCTGAAACTAAACAGCTGAGTCCCATTCCTTCTCCATGTCAGT
>NW_024582409.1:2738895-2742249 GCF_018398535.1 Haplochromis burtoni | reverse complement strand
CAGGAAACATAGCGAAGGTACAATAATTGCAATTGTTGTAAGTTTGCTGATTTTATTCGAACTTTCAGCTTCAGCGTTCTCTGTAAAATAAAATTTAAAAAGTGAGTCATTTCACTGCAATTCGGTTGGTTCAGATATGCTAATTTCCAACCAACAGCAGTATCTTGTTTTTTTGTTGTTATTATTATTATTAGCTCTATGTTTTCAGAAAAGAAGTCAGAAGTGCTTACACCTGCCCTGTGGTCTCTGAAAAGACCTCAGGCATCTCACAAAATGTTTTTTACCGCTTCATGTCATTCATGTCATTCATGTAAAGTCTGAAACTTGGGAGCTTTATATTTCTACTTTCATACTGTGGTTTGAATGGGAAAAGCATTAATCCTGCCACACAATCTAACATTAAGGTCAATGCACAATTATGAAGGAAATGTCAGTGCAGCCAGAGGTGCTCAGCGCTATTGTGTGTTGGTGAGTTTTCAACTTTCACCTAGAACAGCATTTGAGTAGTGCTCTCACCAGCCGCCTATAAAAGTCCCACAAACTGCAGTTAATCCAGTGTAATCTTTAGAGTAAAAGGGCAGGGACTTGTGTATTTTAGAAAGAAAATAAAAATGGGATAAGCTAAAAAATGCCATTGTTGTCAACCTCTTCTTCTTTACGTGCCCCACCATCAGCCAGCCTCTGCTCCGCCCCCACACTGTATTCAGTCCTGATGGGTGTGTAAGGTATGCTTTTTTGTCTGTTTGGTTGGTTGGTTTTTGTAATCTAAAAACTTCAAAAGCTGATAAACCCACCTATAATCACAAGCTCCCATTCCTGCTCAATGACTCCAGAGTCTGTGGTTATTTCACAAGTGTAGTTTCCTGTGTGACTTTTCTGGGCGCTCTCTATGATTAGTGCATATGATTGGCTTTCTAAGGTGGACATGGTCAGATTCAGGGTGGCAGCAGCAGGAGACCTGCTTAAGGTGACAGAGCTGCTGTTTGAGGCTTTCTGTGGCCTGAAACTAAACAGCTGAGTCCCATTCCTTCTCCATGTCAGTTGAAGGAGGTCACCGATTGTGTTACTGGTACAGTGCAGGGTCACTGTGCTCCCCACCATCCTGGAAGTGCTGTTCGCTTCTTGAAAGACAAAAAAAAAAATCCCTTTATAGGCCTAATTTACTCATTACTTCCATTACATATATAGTATCCTATAGTATACTAAGCTTAGGTTGTGTTTACATTCTGCAGCATCAGTATTTTTGGGGAATAGGACTGCATTTTGGGAAATGTGTTTTCTTTTGTTTTTACATGATTTTAAGTTTTATCAAAAGCGCGTCACAGTTGCTGTAGATGGTTAGCTTTAACTTTGAGCATAAAGAGTAGAAGAACATACAGAGCAGGTCACTGAATGAAGTTAATCCTGGTATATCAGTTAGCTCAGCTGATGCTCCTACGCACTTTCAACTGTTATATCCCATAGGGTACATAATCTCATTGTGTTCAGCTTGACTATCGATGCTGGTTTCTCTTCAAGTCACTTTGCAGCCCACCGTTATGCCAGCTCTGCTTTTTCATCCTTTTTCTGACTTTATCAATATTGAACGCATGTACAGTGCTGTGAAAAAACTATTTGCCCACTTCCTATTTTTTGTATGCTTCAGAGCAGATAACCAAAATACATTTTAAAAATACAGTTTTCAAATGGTGATTCTATTTGTTCAGGAAAAAAGATATCCAAATCTACCTGACTGTAATAAAGTACATTTTAAGGCTTTGGGACTCCAACAAATCACAGTGAGAGCCAGTATCCACAAGTAAATAAACATTAACCTTCCCAAGAGTGGCCAGTCTAACAAAATTACCCCAAGAGAGAATTGACGGCTCAATGAGGAGGTAAAAAAAAACAAAACACACACAGGGTGTCTGAGGTATGAAACCACATCTAAAGAATTTCAGGCCTCACTTGTCTCAGCTAAGGTCAGTATTCATGTTTCAACATTTATAAATAAAAAAAACACCCTAAAAATGTAGTTACATAGCTTCCAATAAACAAAACCTCAAAGGATTATTTCACATTTGACATAAAAAAAACTTGTTGATCAATGAAACTTTTGGGAAATTAATCTGTGGGCTCAAGAGAAAAGAAGTTTTTTTGGAAGGTTTGAGCCTCGGCACATGCGCTATAAACCTGATACAGCATTTCATGAAAAGAACATCATAGCTACAGTAAAACATGGTGGTGGTAGTGTGATGGTCGGAGGCTGCTTTTCTGTTTTCATGAATTCTGCTCTTTAAAAGAAAATGCTTAAAGAGTGTCTGGCCAAGACATGGGTCAAGTTTTGTGCACAGTGATCTGAAAGACGCATTACAAGTTACTGCTGATCGCAGTTCTTGCTGCCAAGGCTGCGCAACAGGGTTTATATTTAGGGAGGAATTACTTCTTAATATCAGGTAGATCTGGATAGGTTACTTCACTTGAGATATAAATCAACATTTAACCGTATTTTGTGACAAATATACAAAAAAGGATACACAGCTTTGTAAAAAGGCAGGCACGTTGCAGAATACAGCCCATCCCAAAAAAACAAAGAACTGAAGTTTAAGTCATAATCCAGATATAAAATTAAGCTTATTTTGCACTATTCATACTTTTTTCCATGTAGCTTCCAGTATAAAAGCAAAAGCTGAAAAAATCAAACTATTAAACTTTTCCATTATATTATACTCATTGTCAAAGCTGTAAAATTAATTTTACCTGCTTGTAAAAATATAGAGACGATGCAACATATGAGAAACAAGATCCTGTTGATTCCCCAATATCTTGACAAGTCTTCCATGCCAGCTTAAAAAAAAAAAGATTTATTTATTTATTTATTCATTTGGAATGTAAATATCTGCAACTGGTATTTTGTTCTCACTGAGTGTCAAAAAGTAAATATCAAGGATGTCCTAAACACAAAGCAACAAAAAACAGGGTCACGCAAAAGAGCAAAATTTTTAAATGCACGAAAACTTTTCGAGCTCTTTTCAGCTGAGAGTTTCTTAATAATTACAAGAAACTGAAGTGCAGTATCAAATCAGTAATCTTTAAATACCCTATGACTGTAATAAAAAGCAATAAACTGCTCATAAGAACGAGAACGGTCACATCCTGTGCAAACCTAAAGGTGGTACAGACTAAATAGCAATACTGTTTTCTTACCGTTGAGTCATATGCTGTTTAATCCTTTTCTCTGCACGGCAACTTTAACAGCTTTGATGTCACACAAGCAGGAAAATTTGATATCTAATAATCATCTTAATTTTAGCGTACAGCTTCTTTGCATGTGTGCCTGCACAGTGGACATACATGCATAGTATTAAGACCAAT
>NW_024582409.1:2734269-2738870 GCF_018398535.1 Haplochromis burtoni | reverse complement strand
GGAGAGATGATATCCAAATCTACCTGACTGTAATAAAGTACATTTTAAGGCTTTGGGACTCCAACAAATCACAGTGAGAGCCAGTATCCACAAGTAAATAAACATTAACCTTCCCAAGAGTGGCCAGTCTAACAAAATTACCCCAAGAGAGAATTGACGCTCAATGAGGAGGTAAAAAAAAACAAAACACACACAGGGTGTCTGAGGTATGAAACCACATCTAAAGAATTTCAGGCCTCACTTGTCTCAGCTAAGGTCAGTATTCATGTTTCAACATTTATAAATAAAAAAAACACCCTAAAAATGTAGTTACATAGCTTCCAATAAACAAAACCTCAAAGGATTATTTCACATTTGACATAAAAAAAACTTGTTGATCAATGAAACTTTTGGGAAATTAATCTGTGGGCTCAAGAGAAAAGAAGTTTTTTTGGAAGGTTTGAGCCTCGGCACATGCGCTATAAACCTGATACAGCATTTCATGAAAAGAACATCATAGCTACAGTAAAACATGGTGGTGGTAGTGTGATGGTCGGAGGCTGCTTTTCTGTTTTCATGAATTCTGCTCTTTAAAAGAAAATGCTTAAAGAGTGTCTGGCCAAGACATGGGTCAAGTTTTGTGCACAGTGATCTGAAAGACGCATTACAAGTTACTGCTGATCGCAGTTCTTGCTGCCAAGGCTGCGCAACAGGGTTTATATTTAGGGAGGAATTACTTCTTAATATCAGGTAGATCTGGATAGGTTACTTCACTTGAGATATAAATCAACATTTAACCGTATTTTGTGACAAATATACAAAAAAGGATACACAGCTTTGTAAAAAGGCAGGCACGTTGCAGAATACAGCCCATCCCAAAAAAACAAAGAACTGAAGTTTAAGTCATAATCCAGATATAAAATTAAGCTTATTTTGCACTATTCATACTTTTTTCCATGTAGCTTCCAGTATAAAAGCAAAAGCTGAAAAAATCAAACTATTAAACTTTTCCATTATATTATACTCATTGTCAAAGCTGTAAAATTAATTTTACCTGCTTGTAAAAATATAGAGACGATGCAACATATGAGAAACAAGATCCTGTCGATTCCCCAATATCTTGACAAGTCTTCCATGCCAGCTTAAAAAAAAAAAGATTTATTTATTTATTTATTCATTTGGAATGTAAATATCTGCAACTGGTATTTTGTTCTCACTGAGTGTCAAAAAGTAAATATCAAGGATGTCCTAAACACAAAGCAACAAAAAACAGGGTCACGCAAAAGAGCAAAATTTTTAAATGCACGAAAACCTTTCGAGCTCTTTTCAGCTGAGAGTTTCTTAATAATTACAAGAAACTGAAGTGCAGTATCAAATCAGTAATCTTTAAATACCCTATGACTGTAATAAAAAGCAATAAACTGCTCATAAGAACGAGAACGGTCACATCCTGTGCAAACCTAAAGGTGGTACAGACTAAATAGCAATACTGTTTTCTTACCGTTGAGTCATATGCTGTTTAATCCTTTTCTCTGCACGGCAACTTTAACAGCTTTGATGTCACACAAGCAGGAAAATTTGATATCTAATAATCATCTTAATTTTAGCGTACAGCTTCTTTGCATGTGTGCCTGCACAGTGGACATACATGCATAGTATTAAGACCATGCCCAGATGCTTACACAATACCACAGAAATGGCGTGCAAACAGGAAACAGATAACTTTGGTGTGTGACCACGTGAGTGAAATGCCGTTTTTTTCTTTTGGTTGGCTGGTTGGGTCTTTGAAGTCGGAGACGATGCTGTGAGAGTGTACCCTGACTATAGTAGTTTTCCCACCCAGTATTGCACTGTTCTACTTTTACCAATACCACAGCAACAGGTCATAGATAACATCTCATAAAGTAGGTGAGGTTTACTTTACTTTTCTGTGCTTTTTTTTCCGACAGTGCTTCTGTTCTCTTGACACTTTGTCTTTTCGAAGCTTGTTATAAAAAGTCATCTCTCAAAAAGTATGTGGGATATACAGTCACTATAAAAAAAGAAAAGAAAGCACGCCTTCTGTTACTTCTAAGGTATTATGTGCCAGAATATGATTGAAAAAATAAATAAGCTGCTCTTTAGCAGATCTAGATACAAAACGAGTGCTGTTGCCCATCAATCGGGAAAGGGTTATAAGGCTATTTCTGAACAATTTAAAGCTCAGCTTGCTACAATGAGAAAGTGGAAAACATGCAGGACAGCAGCTATCAAAGTAGTGGATTTCCTTAAAAATGCAGGAGACTGCACAATTTGCTTTACAGTGAAAGCTAAACTGGGTCATACAACAAGACAGTGGTCCCAAACACAGCAGCAAATTTAATAGCAGAATGGCTAAAAAAGAAAGGAACCATTGTGACAGTCCAGTCATTAACAGTCAATTATCCTGGATAGGTTGTAGCTGCAGAAGCCTCCTCTGGGCCACTTTGTTAACAGCGACCCCGTTTGACCGGTGCGTAACTCTGCAACGATCCTTCTATTGTCTTTTTCTGTAAATACTAATTGTATGATGCATTGCAGGAAGTGTGGGCCTCAGAGGGCAGCCGATACCCTACTGCCTTTCCAGGCTACATTGACAGAAGTGAAACCCAAAAGCCTTTCCTTTTTGGTTTCTTTTTTTTTTTTTTGTCGCTATTTCTTTCAGTGTTGTTTACCGTTTCACTAAAAGGGAACATTTTTAGAAAAGCATTGAGCCGACATGTGAGGCCGTCTGCTCAAAGTTAAAGGTTTCATTTACTTTGTTTGTATATTTGGTCTCTGACTGTTTGATTTGTATACTTTTGTTTGTGTTTTACACCACTGGAAGGAGGCCCTTTTTCTAGCTGTGGATCACCAGGGTGTTTCTGCAGTTGGGCTCACAACAGAGGGTGCATTTAGGTTTTTGTTGGAATACATTATAACGTTTCTTTCTTTTATTCAGATGCAGAAGGCCGGAAGTGGAGGTGGCTGGGATGCCTTGGTGGTGGGACCTTCCGTTTATTATACACCCTTGTCTTGAGCAGCATAATAGTGTGAGTGTGTGTGTGCATGACGTTGTGCTGCACGTATGCATTGGTGATTTCTTTTTTTTTTTTGACCTACCTTCATCTGGCATCCCACTCACCCACTGGTAAGCCACAGCTCTGAGTTTTAGAATACATGTGCAACTGATTCATCGGCTCTTGTTTTTATGTGATGTTTTAACTAGTTGTCAATAAATTGTTGTTTTGTTTTTAATTGAACCATGTCTAAGTCCTAGGTGTAAAAGACCTAAGTGCCTTCTTGGTAATTAGCATAATTTGGGTAAAATTCCCAGGGTGGCCAATTATGAGAGCTTTATGTTTGATTTGCCACGCCACCATTTTGGTGCATGTGTGTGACATTACTGGTTCTTTGCTCTATTCCTGAAAATATAAGTCTTCAGGAATAGTTCTCCGACATCATTTTTTTTATTTGTTTGTTTTGCTATCTCAAAATGATCCCACATTGCTTCAGTAATGTTAGTGTCTACGCTCTGGGGAGGCCAAGCCATCACCACATGCCAAAGTAAGCCAATGCACCTTTAAACCAATTGAAGGGCCGCTGCGCACCAGTACTTACACACACTGACAACAGCCTATTCATTCATTGTCATTACTGATACTGCATTCTCCAATCAGAATCTCTCAGCACGACCCCTACCATCAATTTCATGCACATTTTGGAACAGAGTTTAGTGCGGATGAAGAAGTGAAAAGGTTGACGTGAACAGACAGAAAAACAAAAAAGTCATATAAATGCAGCAAAATATGTCAAATTAGAAAACACCCTGCTGCACTGTGAACCAGCAACAACTAGTAACAAGCCAAGAGAGAGAGAGAGAGAGAACAAGACATTCTGTCATGGTCCTGGGTCGTTGACCCAGCTTTTGTGTTTATTCTGATTTGTATTAATTTAGGGTTGAATCTCTAGTTTGATGTTTTGTCAGCCCTACCTGTGCTATCCTTCATGTCCCCGTGTTGTGCTGTAAAACAGTTTGGGTGTTTCCTGTTTTACTTTGTAGGTCTGTGTCTCGTTATGCCCATTAGTTCCAGCTGTGTCCCCTCCTGTGTGCCATTTCCTGATTACCTGGTGTGTGTATTTATAGTTGGTGTCTGCCTGTGCTCCTTGTCGGCTCGTCTGTGTTACTCCGTGTAAGTCTGCATTCTTCCGTGTGTCTCTGCGTCTCTCTGCCCCGCACCCTTTTTGTAGATTTCAGGTTTGCTCTTTAGTTTCTCCCAGTTTAGAATTGTCATTACTCATTTCCTGTTTTTGCCACTGCCACCGTGTGAATAAACTTCACTCGCATCATCAGTTTGCTGCATTTTGGGTCCTCCTTTTCCTCCACTCCACACGGCTCCTCCGCCAGCCGTGACAAATGCAATCATGTGATAATTCGTGTGTACTATACAGCAAAATCTCCAGTGTTAAATTAACACTGAGAGTGTCTATATGGGTCCACACCTCTGAGTGTTAAATACAACACTGTTGAGTGTTAAATTAACACTTTTGACAGTGTTATATGTTTAAAAGTAACCTAGTCAGTTTTGAAGATTAACAATGGCTAACATGAGCAGTGCTGATGG
>NW_024582409.1:2659927-2728344 GCF_018398535.1 Haplochromis burtoni | reverse complement strand
GAGAAAACCAAAGGGGAGAAGAGACGGTGAGAAGGGGGGGAAGAAAGAAAAAAAACAAAAAAAAAAAAACACCTGGGTCACCTGTATGGAGAAAAAAAACAGAAGAGAAAGCAAACAACAAAGAGCAACATAATAAAAAAAAACGGCACCATCACAATAAACTAGCTAGCAGTAGATATCAGTAGATACTAAATAATAAACGATATTGTGCAGCACGCAAGATAGACAGCGCACAATGTGCTTTGAGGCAGCAGCCAAGAAAGCTGTAGTCCGCGTCTGTGAATACCCGTGTGTACACCTGTGTGCATACCTGTGTGGATCAGCATGCTTGCATTCCAAAGGTTTCTCCATGTAACGATCTGCTAGGGAGTGTGGGGAGCCACAGCCCCGTCCTCCAGGGTATGAAGCAGGTATGGAGGAGATCAAAACTCCAGACATCCAGAGGCCCCCAGAACACAAGAGACCAAGGAAGACCAACAGAGGGGCAGCCGCGCCACTGTCCCAGTAAGAGCTGAGGAGAGTCCCAGATGAGGGCTCACTCAGCAGCCGCGGAGCAGAAGCCAGGGGGAGTTGCAGTGACGCGCCCGTGAGCTCCGCCGGCAGCCAGCTGTGCCTGAGTGACCGAGCCCCAGGCCGAGAGGCCGGGGGCACCCCACCTCCGAAGTGGCCCGAGCGAGCCCCAGGCTCCAGGCCCCGATAAGCGGCCGCCAAGGAGTGAGCCGGTGTGTACCTGGACGCCCATCCCCGGACACAAAGAACCACCAACGCACCGATGTCTGAGGGAGTCCGCCACTGGCAGGGGAAGTGGTGGTGGGGGAGATAGGCCTCCAAACCTTGGAGGGCCTGAGATGTCCCCAGAGAGGTGGCGTCTGAACCCAACCTGACATATAGACACAGACATACAGGCACACACAGATACAAACATCCATTCCCACCCTCATGCTCTCATATGCACTTACTCCACACTCAACCAACGTGGAGACAGACATAAAGAGACGCTGTACACACGATCACACTCCCCAAGCGTACTCTACAAACCGGGTCTAGGTACCCTTGCCCCTGGAGGGGGGAACTGCACCCAGACCCAGGTGGTGTTACCCTTTTCCCTGCGGTGGGGGGAGGCAGTGTTAGCCATTGTTAATCTTCAAAACTGACTAGGTTACTTTTAAACATATAACACTGTCAAAAGTGTTAATTTAACACTCAGAGGTGTGGACCCATATAGACACTCTCCAGTGTTAATTTAACAGACTGAGGGGAAGCCAGTACTGTGTACGCACATGGGGTATAGAGTCAAGAGGGGAAGTAGAATTAAACACCGACACCAGACACAAGAAATCAAAGTAAAACAAGAAGTGAGAACCATAATAAAATTGGGAAACACTAAAGCATGACCCAAGAGAACAAAACAGGGAATGCAGAGTGAACAAATGAAACTTTAAAATTACGATTATGGCAAGAATGAAAGACTCCACGATACTCAATAAATACATGAATAAACAAAACTACAAATCGAAGCAGAAAATTCACCACTTAAATGTTCAAAAACACAGTTTGACCCAGGATCATGACAAACAGTCCATACTACACAGACAGCGTTTATACATGGTACAGTACAATGCTGCCAAAAACATGCTGGTTTTACATGCCATTACTAACAAAGAAACTACAGGGAGGTCTTGATCCCTTCACTGATGTTGCAGTGCTATGACTGCTAACTTCTTAAACAATATGTGGATAAATTCTGAATTGAAAAAAACCTCAGCAGGGTCTTGCCTCCTTATTGGCATTGCCACAAATCCAAAGGAAGAGAAGGCTTTTGTTGAATTCTTGTTATTTTTTCGCCTGCTTCCTTCAGGGGCTGTCACAGTGGATTATGTGCTTTTATCTTATCCAATCTGTAGCATCTTCCTGTGTCACGTCACCCATCTGTATGTCTTCCTTCACAACAGGGGTCCCCAATCCCAGTCCATGAGGGCCGGTGTCCCTGCAGGTTTCAGATCTCACCCTGGGTCAACACACCTGAATCACATGATTAGTTCATTACCAGGCCTCTGCAGAACTCCAAGACATGTTGAGGTGGTAATTTATCCATTTAAATCAGCTGTGATGGATTAAGGACACATCTAAAACCTGCAGGGACCCTCGTGGACTGGGATTAAGGACCCCTGCTTCACAACATCCTGTCCTGGAAAACTTGTACTTTACTTCATTATTTCACTCAGCAGCCAGAAGAGGGAGGTTTTTCACCCCTCACTGCAAACTGCTTTTAATTTATTACCGTTCTTCTGAAAACCGGCACCAGTACATTTCGTCTACATTCCTTGGATATCCTCTTACTGCTCTCACTTATCCGCTGCCCTTGTTGATTGACTTCATCCATCTGTCCTCTTCTTTAACTAATTTTCTACATTTAGGAGATCCTCAAATTGCTCCTTCCATCTTTTCAATACACTTTCTCCACTTGTTAATAAATGATAAGTGGACTGATTTTTACTGTATGTAGGGCTTTTCTACTGTCCTGGAGCACTTAAAGTGCTCAAAGTACAGTTTAGGCAGATTAATGATGGAGATTAATCTGCTACAGATCCTGTCCAGCTCTGTATCTCTGACCAGCCAATGAATTCCTGGGTGTCTGTACCACTCACTATCATTCTTGTGTGTTGTCTTTGACACCTGTCTATTTCCTGTAATCCCAGTCTCCTTGTACTCCTGTTACTTTCTTAATTTCTCTGAATGTTCCACTTTTTCTTTGCTAACCTCTTTGTTTTCATTTTTTTTTCTTTAACCTTTCGATGTCAAACTGATCCTGTCTGACCATCTCTCCGTCCCCACAACACTATTTATATTAATGTCCTATTTCTCTTCCTTTCTACAAAGTTTTAATACAGCTTGCCTCCCTACATATTTGTCCCCTGCACACACACAAAATATGTCTACCTCCTTCTCTCCATCATATCAGCAAGGTCTCCTCCTTTACCAACCACAATCTCTATATTTAGTCCTACTCGTACCTCCAGCTTCTGTTTTTCTTACGCTTTTCCTCTTCCTTTTATGGTCTTCAGCCAATAGAATAACAGCTTTTACCAGAATGCTGCTGACCAGCAGCACCAGAGAAAGTCATTACTCATCTTTTGACTCATCTGGTATGAACCCCCACCCACCACTGCTGGTTAAGAAATGAAAAAACACTGAAACAGAAATTATATATTTTTAAAATAAATATTGTTACGGAAGTGATAGTGTTGATGTGTTTGGGAATACTGCACCACAGAACCACGGTTTACCCATCAGGACCTCAAAAAAAAAAAGGACATTAAAAATCCTAGTAAGGTCACTAAATTTCCACGAATGAGTACCCCGAGGTTATAACACCTTTTAGGTGGCAAGGATAAAAAACAAAAGAAGAAAGATGAACGTGTTTTCTCGGGAGATTATGGTCAGAGTATGAATTTGCATTTAGCTAGCTCGCTGGCTCACAGAGTTCACAGAGAGAGATGGCGACTGGATCTGATATGTTGAGGTATCAATGATGACAACATGCAACATCACTTGTTGGGAGAAACCAAACTTAACTTTAAGAACACATAAAATAGTGACAGCAGCTGATAACCCTAAAGAAAATCAGAAAGCTAACGGCAGTATGCACCCAGCCACTGTACATCAATATTAAAAGCAAGCCATGGAAGCCAGTGGAGTGTTGGGGGTGCACATTTTGCCAAGGACTGCATTTTTAAAGGTATATGCCATAACTGTGAGAAAAAGGGGCACTTAACCAAGAAATGCAGAAGTGCTAAAGATAAAGAAGGAATGAAAGATGTCAGGGTTAATTTTTTATGAGAGAAGACAAAGAAACCCATAGTAGTAAAAACATAGTATAGGTTTTTACAATTTATTATTAAATGGTTGGAATTTCAAATTAATTGGTGCAGTAAAAGATAAAATGTGTGATTAAAATTATGAGGTATTTGTGAAATATAAAATATTAGGGAATACATATATTAAAGATAAAAAATGAATTCTGACAAATCCCTCCTTTTACACCCGTTAAGGTGTGAATTTAAACTGAAAGCCTCACATCCCTCCTTGGTATCCTTCACAGGTGTGATATTGTTCTTTCTCTCTTAAACCTGTGCTGTGTCTCCCCCTTTCTTTCAGGAGAAATCGTTATCACCATCCTTATACTGTAAAGAGAAAACAAGGAATAGGACAGCATAATCATCTAATGATCATCTAACCATCAGTTAATGCCACCATTGTTGCCTCGATTTGTATTTCTGCTTTCTTGTGGCCTGTCTTCATCGCTTCTTCTTCCCTGCTGGTGGTCATTTTGTGGCTCACTCTGTTTCTGTGTGTTGACCTATGAATCACACACAGGCTCGCCACTGAACCATTATCTCATCTCCTCATCTGCCCAGAAGGACGTCTATCAAGATGAACAACACAAAAGAGCAAGAAACTGCCATCAACTCCAGACACACGCAACTTCTACACATTTACTTTTAATAGAATCCATCCAAATCAAATAAACACCTTAATGAAGGATTATTAAATCAAATATGCTCGATTGGTTTACATTTAGTGAATACCCACTGCATCTTGTAACGATTTATTTCAGTTCCAGTTTACTCACAATTACTGCTTAATGTACTTTTCTTCCCTTTGCAACATAAACTTTTAAAAATATGAGAGTAGAGTTGATTGCGTCATGCTCCTGATATGACTGGTTTGTGTTGCTGTAAATAAAGTTTCCTCTCTCACTTGCCCTGTGCTGCATTTTTAGCTCATACAAAGCATATGAATCAAATTAAAATGTTACACGTGGTGTTACTGTTACTGACCCATTCATATGGTTATGATTTGTACCTATTTCAAGGCAAAATGATACACAACTGGTCTCAGTTGTTTCTCCTTTTTGTCTCAGCTCATGCAACAGAGAAGGCTTGTCTTTTTTTCAATGTAATGGGAGCTTATGATCTATAAGTCCAGGCTCTGGGTTTGTGTAAAGGAGTCGTTCGTGTGCATCAAAGGATGTTGTCAAAGGATCAAAGGATGTTGTCACTGTTGCGTTCTGTTTCACTAAGAGAAGTTCAGAAGACAGTCTAGCAGTTCACACTATTTTATTATCAGGCAGTTAAAGATTTTCACAGCACAGCTGTGGACTTCTCAGTGTCAGGCAGTCTGCACACGGAGAATGAAATACAATTCATAATTCCAAGTATATATTAGACACATGAAAACAGGAAATAATTGTGATTGGCTATTGATGGGGAGATGTGGTGGTTAACACTTAGTGCCCCCTGATTTATTCTCCTCAGGGTCTTTTCTCATGGCAACAGTTATTAACTTCCAGTCAGGGATCAGACATCTTATTTTCATGCTAAAGTCAGCTTCAAGTGACACAAGGAAGTTTCCATTTCTTGTTGACTACAGCACCCTGTTATCATACACCCAAGGCCAATCAGCCCTTCCTGTCTGATACTGTGTTCTGTAAGTGTTTACCATCAACACTCAGCTCTATCCGTCTTAGTTAACCCTTCACACCATGGGGTTTATGCTTGTATCCTTTTAATGAGGAGTGTATCAGCTGTATTATGAGCATACATTGCAATTTAAAAGAAACTTTATCAAAAAAAACATATCAATGTCAAAATTGACCACTGTCAGGCATGTTCTTTTGTACACTTTGTCATCAAGCTCCTCCCAGTGAGCTTAGTCTTTGTGCGTGTCCTCTCCATGAGTTAGGTCTTTCTCTCTTCTCGATAAGAAGTAACGAGAAGAGAGATTATCATCATCATCATTATTATTATTATTATTATTTTATTGCATCTGCCAGCAAATTGGCTGATATCTGAGAAATGACAGGTTAGCGCAGAAAACAAAGTGTCCTTGTTTGGTCAAATGTAGTTTTTGCCTGACCTCTCCGCAGTGCTCAACCGCTCTATGGGTTACTGCACAGACAGTCCTTGGAGGTGGTACCAAGCTCATAAGAAGGCATTCCAGCAGGTAACGCAACCGTTACGCTCTGCACCACTCCTCGTGCATTTTGATCCACAGAAGTGTGTTATCATGTCCTGCGATGCCTCTCTGTATGGTGTAGAAGCTGTTCTTTCACACTGCATGGACAAAGGGGCAGAAAAGCATCCAGGCCTCGAGGTTTTAGATGTGTCCTTGATCCAACACAGCTGCTTTAAACGGCTAAATGACCTCCTCAATATGTCTTGAAGTTCACCTAAGGCCTGGTAATGAACTTATCATTTGATTCAGGTGTGTTGACCCAGGGTGAGATCTAAACCCTGCAGGACACCGGCCCTCGAGACCTGGAGTTGGACACCCCTGACGTGGGGTATGTCACGTACCCTTACAGCAGCGGAAAAGGGCTATTCACAGCTATAGAAGGAAGGATTAGTAGTAGTCTTTGCTGTAAAGTGTTTTCATCAGCACCTGTATGGCTGCCCTTTCACTGTCTTTACAGACCATGAGCGCTTACTGAGAGCATTTAGTGAAACTTAAGGCAATCTACCCATGTCTTCAGCATGTGTGTAGCACAGAGCATTAACACTGTCAGCATACCATTGTCACATAGTTTACAAGGTAGGAAGTTAAAATGCAAATGCAGATGCTTCGGCTGCCTCTCCCTCCCTGTGATCACCAGTCCGTTTTGAATGCCCCAGAGACTCTGATTTTTGTTAGATAAACTGTCTTACTCTGTAGTGATGGCTAAACACATCAAAGCATGGACCGAAAGAAGCCTTCTTTTAGGCTATGTTCACACTGCAGGTCTTAATGCTCAATTCCGATTTTTTGATCAAATCCGATTTTTTTGTCTGCTTGTTCACACTACAAATAAAATGCGACAGCAAACGCGCTCTAGTGTGAACGCTCAAAGCGGCCCGCATGCGCAAAAGAAGACGTCACACACAACGCGCTCTGTTTAGACCCAGAGCAAACTATATTGTTTGACTGATGGCCCTTAATATAAAGACTTCGGACTTCATGTTTCCCAATTTTTGCTTTAAGTTATTTTGTTATTTACATAATAATGTAAATAACCTAATAATGATCCTTATTGCTGTTTTAGAGGAGCGGTGCTTCAAAGGATAGTTGCAGATTTCTGTCAGAATCTGCAGTTATGCAGTACAAATAAAATGTTCACGTTTCTCCAACGTTGTCTTCCCAGCAGTTCTCACCGGATGGCCAGGAAGCGTTCGCGATGTCTTCTCGGGCGCTTCTCTGGCTGATAATTGGCGTCTGTCTTGTGTCAGTGACGTAAAAGACGGATTTAATGCGACTTGACCGTTCACACAGCAGTCGCTTTCTGAAACATCGGATATGTATCGGATTCAGTACCACATACGAAAGTGACCCAGATCGGATTTGAAAATATCGGATTTGTGCCGTTCACACTGTCACACCATGATCGGATATGGGTCGCATAGGGTCAAAAAAATCGGATTTGATGCGCTTTCGCCTGCAGTGTGAACGTAGCCTTAGAAGCCAGTCCTGTGTACTAGAGTACTATGAATTGTAATTATGGGTATTCAGACATGAATGCACTGAGTAGCCTGTAATGTTTAACGATAAACCACGATATTTGTGGTTTAGTCCCCTCTTATTTCTCAGATTACGTGATACATGAACATTTTGGCCATAGCCTGTGGTCTTAGGACTTCATTACATTCAGTTGTTGGATGTTGGAGTTTCCTTTTCTGCCTCGTCTTCATGGAATACGTTGCAGAAGGACTGACAGTAGTCAATTTTTATTGTTGTTATTTTATTGCTATTTTATTATTGCTGTAAGTTTAAAATATTTGTCTGAAACAGACAAATCTCTCTTGTAAATGAGACACAGAGTCTCAGTGGGACTACCTATATAAGTAAAGGTTAAATAAAAAACTGCATCAAGTTTAAAGTTTAACACCTCAAATGTACAGCTGTTTGTCACATTAAACATAAACCACAGCACAATTTCCTGCAGCACTACAGAGGGGTGAAGAAGCACTCTCCGCCAGCATTGTATCATTATCATTATTATCGTATTATTCATTTTATTTTTTTCTATTCTTTGTGGATTGTCACCCAGGTCTCTGACTCAGTCAAGAGGCTGTCAGTTGGTCAGAAGGTTTAACAAAGACAGTTGATAACCACCATCATGATACCAATTATCTCTGACTACGATCTTAGGTGGAGTCTAGTCAGCTAGCACGCAGAAAGCCTGAAATACATTAAGTGCATACAACTTACTTCATAGTACACTCCTGTGATCTAGTAAGATATTTAATGTGGACCAATTATGCTTTTCCTTATTGCAACACATGACTAATGGAGGATATTAAAAGTGGTAAAAGTTTAAGACAATGAGGTCAGTGCGTGTGCAAGTCACCCCCTTCCTGATTTCTTAGTGTTTTGCATATTTCTCACCATTACATGTTTCAGAGTGAAGTGTGAATGTAAAATGCAGTTATTAAATGACGATTTCAGTTGTTAATTAAGAAAAGCTACCTGACCCTGTGTGAAAAAGCAATTGCTGCCCTTGTTAAATCATGAACGAAATGTGGTTAAATGCAGTTTTTATAAATCTGGGTTTTATTTCACCAGACAAGTTCATGTCAGACGACATTGAATTTACTGACACTCTACTCTTTCCAGGCTGCTATCTGTTTTGAAGGCGTTGCAAAACTATCTCTAAGGCCTGGGGACTCCAGCAAACCACAGTGAGAGCTACTGTGTACAAAAATACAGGTAACAGTGAAATTTCCCAGCAGTGGTCAGACCCAAATTATTCCAAGAGTAAACAGTGACTCATCCAAATGAAGAACCCAGAACCCAGGTGTTGAGATTGAACAATACAAAAGAGACTCGGCACAACTGACATCCAAGGAAGAGCTCCAGGACGTAAACCACTATTGGAACTCTTTGCATTACTGCTACATTCCCACGCTGTTAATCTCAATACTAACATCCTTATAGCAGTCCAATCATCTTCTTAACCGCCTTCTTTGAGCCAATCAGCTTCCACTCTGCAGAGTTTAAATCTCAATGGTCTGTTACTTACACTTTCAGAGTCTCATACGTGCAACCCACCTCCTCCCCATTTCCACCTTGCTGAGTCACTCAGAGCCATAATCTTCATTTTCACCACCATCAGCACTACGACTCCAGATGGGGTTTGTCTTAAATCCGATCACCATTGGGACCATAGTTCAGTCACCAGATACATCAATCCATTTCTCTATCTCAGTATATCATAGAGATCAGTTCTTCCGAACGATCTCTCCTTATTGAAATGGCAAATGTGTAAACTGCTGACTTATTTATAAACTGACAGAAGTTCAAGTAGCCAAGAAAAATGCAGCTTTAAGTACATTTTATATTTGTTTTTATTATTAAATTACATGTAAGAAAGCTGTTTAAATCTGTTGCTATAAAAAGTTGAGTCTTTTGTGTGGTCCATATCATTGAACTCTGTATTTGTAAGGTTGAACCTGAATTTGACTACGTCGGCGATTTTCAAGTTCCAGGCAGTTTTCATAAATATCTTCTTTCTGCTCCTGTTGCACAAAAACATGGGAAGAAAACCAAATTCAGATGTTTCGGCACCACTAAACATGTCCAGATGTTTAGTAATACCTAAAGTGGAAAAGGTAGTGGACCAGCTTGATCTTGCATAGAAACAGACTGGTTGCTTGTTGCTTCTCAACAGACAATATAAAAATTATTATATTTACCATTATTGAAGCGGGAGAACGAGAGCTATAAAAAGAGAGAGAGACATGTTGTTTTTAATCCTAGCAGTGTAATACATTTAGCATAAAACTGTTTAAAAGCAGTGACTGCAGGCAACTTACCGTGAACGTCGTTTGCAGACTTTTCTCTGAATGATCACAATAGTAATTAGAAAGATCAGGAAACATGTACAAGGTACAATAACGGCTATGGCAAGTGGGATTTTCGATTGATTTCCTGCTTCAGCATCCTCTGTAAAATAAAAAAACGGACTTGTTTCACTGCAGTTCTAATGTTCAGTTAACTTTTTTCACTTCCATGTACAGTGTTTAACAAATCTATTAGACCACCTATCCTAAAAACTGTTAAAGACAAATATTTTAGAACTCTGTCAGAAACTCATTTTAAGATTATATTCTTATGAGCCTTTCTTTTGGATGTTTTTATGCCCATGTTTTAAGCCTATTAACCATTGCAGAAACATAAAAAATTATTCTGTTAGTGATGTGTTATAAACCCTACATTGGGTGATCTAATATATTTTTATGCACTGGAAGACCAGTATGAGTTTTCTAGTCTGTTTTAGACCTGCAGAAAGGAAGTTAGCACTGCTTACACTTCCCCTGTGGTCTCTCTAAAGACCTCAGCCTCTCAAAACATGTTCCTATTCATAATTCTTCTTTGTGTCAAAGTCCGAAACCTGCAAGCTTTACAGAAAATAAATTTTACGTTAAACCAATCTAACCACAAAATGTCTAGAGTTGTAAGAAACACAAATATAAAGGCAATGCAAGTGAAGCCAGATGTCTTCGCCTCTTTTGTGTTTGAACACAGAGGCAACTTTCAGTGTCTGACTTTCCCCTAGAATAACATTTAAGCAGTGGTAGGGGAAACTCAACTTTCACCTACTCCACCCTAAAAGCTTCCAAACCACTGGCAGTCCCAACTTTTGTCTTTGATACAAAGAGAGAGAGAGAGAGAGAGAGAAGTTGATATGGAAAGTGTCGTTATTGCCCCCTTCTTCCTGTTTCCATAGCTTGACTACCCCCTCAGTCATGATAAATAATTTCTCTTGTTGTTACTTCAGGTGTTTAAGGAATGCTTGTGTTTTTATGTGACCTGTAAACTTCAAAATGAGTAATTCACCTGTAATTACGAGCTCCCATTTCTTTTCCCCGACTCCCTTTGATGCGGAGAATTCACAAGTATAGTTTCCCGTGTGCCACCTCTGGGCTCTCGTTATGGTTAATGCATATAGTTGGCTCTTTAACATGGACATGTTCAGCTTCAGGCTCTCAGCTTTAGAGGACGTTACAAATCTGACCTTTGAGTCATTTGAGCTGCTGTTTAAGGTTTTGTCTGTCCTGATAGTGAACAGAATCTCCCCATTCATTTTCCACGCCAGTTGAGTTAAGTTGCTAATTGAGTCATTGCTGCAGTTCAGGGTCACTGTGCTCCCAGCTGTCTGTGAGATCCTGTGTGTTTCTGATAAAAAAGAAAATCATATTGTAGGTTTTGTGTTTGCTGGAAACTTTTGAATACTAAAGCAACAGGAAAATAAAACTATTCCTCAAAAAATCTGAACACAGCTCAAAATGTCTATAAAAAGACAATTAATTGATTTGCAAATCATTTAAACTGTACATACATTGCTAGCGTAATATTTTTGTTAATTATAGAGATTAAGTAACTTAAACATAGTCATGTTTGCATTTCAAAGTGTAGGGAGCAAAGCCACAAAAAGTAGTGCATTAAAGTTTAAGTAGCAGTCTTCTGCCGATTAAAGCTGTCGTAACTGAACTGAAAATCAACCTTGCCAGCAAAAAGCTACAACTATAACTCACCCACATATTCAGCTTATCGTTGCTGTTCTATGGGTCACATATTGCTCTGCACATTGTCAGAGAGAGTTCAAATTTATTTTACCTGCTTGCAAGAAAATATAGAAGAAGCACCATATCAGAGTCAAGGTCCAGTTGATGCCCAAATATCTTGAAAAGTCTTCCATAGCAACATGAAGGAAAGATAATTTAGAAACATATTTTCAGTATGTGCTGGATGATCGGCGAATATTTCTAACTGGTAGTTTATTTGCATCTTTTACTACGAGAGCTTCAATTAGATTTGAAATGTAATATCCTTGAGAGTAATAAACAGCAATTCTCTTACCAGTATTGATTGCCATATGCTGTTTGGTCCTTATCTCAATACGACAACAGCTTTAAGGTCGCAAAAGCAAGAAAAAGCAATATCTAATAGCTATAGTAATTAGAAGGCACAGCTTCTACGGGGGCATACGTGCATAGCGTTAAGATACAGCCTCGCTGTCGTTCTTTCACAATACCACAGATACGGTTCCACGCAGGAAGTGAAAAACTTTGATCTGTGGCCATGTGAGAGATATGCTCATATTTGTTTGGTTGGCCTTTGAAAGTTGCAGGAGATGCTCTGAGAGTACATGCTGTAGTCGCTTACAACCCTTTATTGCAATGTTCTACTTATACCAACACCACAGCGAGAGGCTACAGATCGCATGGCATGTATTTGCTTCGTCTGTCATTTTTAAAAATGCATAAAAGTCCACTTGAAACTAGGAAGAGGAACACTGTAATGAAACCCCTTTCAGCAGTCACAACTTTGTGCTCTTACTTGGCATTGTAGGCAGTAAAAAGTCAAACATAAAAGAGTGCAAGATATGAAAAAGATTCCCTTGAGTTTGAAAATAATGTTCCAAGCTACAGTTGAGCAAACCCTATCTGTTTAACAATAATAATTTATAATAAAGTAGTAAATAGTAAATAGTAGTTCACCCAGGTTTCGGGAAGAAGGCAGTCTCCAAAAACTGAAAACATCTGCAAAGTGCAGTGAGAGCAAGTACTTTTACCCACAATCCATGTGACTCATATATTTGGACCTCTGAGGCATAAATTACTGGAATCTCTGACCCTAGACAGTGCTATTTTTATCTGTCAGAGACACACACTAACATATCCAGGCACCACTTGCTCACATTTATATCACGCTGTCATTTTGGATCAGTTGTTTGACATTCTGACACATCTTCCTGTAGCAGAGCTTTCAGACACTTAAGCAATGTTATGGCTGTTTGTTGTCTGTTTGTTTTATGATTGTGTTTTACTTTAGGCATTTTTTGTCTTTGTGATGAATGCGTGGTTTTTGTTGTTGTTGTTGTTTGTGAGGGGTTGTGGATTGTTCAACCTCAGTGAGTCGTAGTTCACAGCCTGTCTCATGTTTTCAGGCATTACACACACACATGAGTTTTAGAAATGTTGCGGTTCGTTTACCTTCACTAAAACAAAACATTCCACACTTGGAAATTTCTTTCAGAGAAATGTTAATATTAGCTATTATTAGCTCTTACTTTACTTTCTCTACAAACTGAGGTGTGCAAGAGCCTCAACCCCCATTATGAGCACCTTATACAGAGGCACCGTTGAGAGTACACTCACAAGCTGCATCACTGTGTGTTATGGCTCCTGAACACAGTCCTGCCAGGAAAAGTCAGTAATGAGAGCAGCGAAGAGGATCATGGGTACATCTCTTCCCTCCCTCCAGGACATCTACTGAACCCACCCTCTGGATTACAGGTGACTCCACTCATCCATTTTTCAATTTGCTGCCAAAGCCAAGGGGAGATCTTAAAACTTTTTTAAAAGCAATAGAAAATTGTTCTGTTGTAGATGGGTTAAAAACACGACAACGACGTGTTGAAATAAGAGGTGTAAAATGGCAGAGAGATAAAAGTATGTCAAACACAACAGGGCAGTGATCAGAAAAAACAGCATCACATATTTCCATGTTTAGGACCGGTAACCCTAGAGACAGCACAAGATCCAATGTATGACCCTGTTTCTGGGTTGGCCCAGACACAAGTTGAGCAAGACTGAAGGAGTCTATCAAGCTTAAAAAGTCTCTGGCCAGCAAATTGGAGGGACACGTGAATATTAAAATCTCCAACGATTAAGATCGTAGCTTGGCACAGTTCCAGCTAAGAAGTTTGAAAAGTCTTGGATAAAATCCTTGTGATATTTTGGAGGTCTGTATACAGCTGCAACGAGTGTCGGGCGGGGATTCCCCAATTCAAACGCCAGAAGTTCAAAACTAGAATATGAGTCAGTTAAGAGTTGTTTGCAAGAGAGCTTCTTCCTAAAAACAGCTGCCACTCCACCACCACGCCCAGTCATCCTCGGCACATTAAGATACTCACAGTCATGCGGTAAAAGTTCAGTAAAACAACTGGACTCACCGACTCTCTGCCAAGTTTCCGTTAAAAGCATTAGATCCAGCTCCCGATTGGTAAAAGTCCTTAAGAATAAAAGTTTTATTTGCTAGCAATCGTGCATTAACGAGACTTAATCTCAGTGGTACAGGTGGCTCAGCAGCCGATGTGGGTGCCCGACCTATCGGCCGTAGATTCTGAGGGTTTACTCCACCTGCGCGAAGACGGGGGGGACGCTGGTGCGGGGTTATTGTCGTAAGCCCGACAACAGGTGTCAGGCAGGTGTAAGCCGTGTCCAAAGAGTGCCAGTAGTTGACGCGGTCAAATCCAGTCGGGGTAGGGTGAGGTATTTTTCGAAATCGTGTCCAGGTTGCCTTCATTCTCACCAATAAGCCACTGCGTTTCCCACGGCGTCTACGGCGCCCTCTCAGTTGAGGTAGCGCCGGAACGCAACGGAGACAAGCTGGAACTCCTGACAGGAGTGGTGGGGAAAAGGTTCCCTGATATCCACGATTGCAATAAAGAGTTTTTAACTGAGAGGATCTTATAGCCAGCAGAATTTGACGATCATATACAAGCAGAGAGTTAGCATGTTTTAAAACAAAGTAAAAATAAAACACTAGTACAAACAGAATAAGACCGCAAGCCGTACACACTGGCACCATCTTGAAGCCCAAGCTTCACATGCACACCTTCAGACACCAAGCTACTTTTTGCACAATACTCACTCGTTTTGCACAATAGAATAGCATTTTGCACACTTCCATTGCACTGTCTTGTGTCTGTATCGTCCTGTTCCATCCGGTCTTCCACTGTTTTGCCCTTTTGCATTTTACGTAGTCCTGTGTTCATCTGTTATATGTCATATGTAGCACCAGGAAGGAACGTTGTCTCGTTTCACTCTGTACTGTACCACTGCACATGGTTGAAATGCCAAATAAAAGTCACCTGTCTGTAATAATCAGGCCCTATCTTAGATTAATGACCTTATATTACCATATCCCTTCATTAGAGCACTTCGCTTGCAGTTTTAAAACTCTGTTGTTCCTGATGTATTTAAAATGCTGTTTTAATTTAATGCTATATAAATAAAACTGAATTGTAAATTGTTATGTGGCCTAATTTCTTTTTTTTAGCTAAAAGCTGCTCTGCCTGCTCATATAAACCTAACTAACCATTTGTGGTGATCCACCATGCATATTACTGTAAAATGGCATGGCAACAAACTTGTGTTGCTATGGCATTTTTACTGCACTTGACTGAAGAAAAACACTGTGGAACTACATGGTTGTTTTTAAAGTAGTAAAATAATAATATGCTATGACTGTCTCACTTGGCTTTCCTCAGCCCCTCATTTTTATCTTAATACAACTTTGAACTTTGCAAAATAAGTGTACAGGATATGGTGATACCACAAGATCTATATCTTAACTCAAGAGGAAGCCCAAGAGGCCGCAAGATGTAGAGGGAACAAAAGTTTCTCTGAAATGGAATTTTCTGTTAATCCTCATCTAAAGTTTGTTTGATGTTAGAGATTTTGTTTATGACAAATAATAGTATAAAAATGTAGACAGAAAGCCATGATCTTCAGATTACCACATGCAAAATTATGCCATAGAACAGGCATGTGGACTAAAATTAATTTTAACAATACTGCCCCTTAGTGGTGCCTCACAGCCTTTCATCACTTGACTGGTTAAATCAAGTTTAACTTAGAGACAATTAAAAACTGTGAACAATGAATGATTGTATTCTGCTCGTCCAGAAAGAAGAAGATTAAGTAAAAATGGGAAACAGTTACTCTAAGATCTGATAGTGATTGCTTCTCTTTTCTGTCTGTCGCAGACTCTAGGGTCATGTTGTTCCTAGTTCCTCAAATACCTGGGAGGATGGCAAGTAGTCATGGGTGAAATTAATTCTATGTACTTGAGTATAGGTCTCGGTCGTTGTGTCCTTGGGCAAGACACTTCACCCATTGCCTACTGGTGGTGGTCAGAGGGCCCGGTGGCACCAGTGTTCTGCAGCCTCGCCTCTGTCAGTGCGCCCCAGGGTGGCTGTGGCTACAATGTAGCTTGCCATCACCAGTGTGTGAATGTGTGTGTGGATGACTGGATGTGTAAAGCGTTTTGGGGTCCTTAGGGACTAGTAAAGCGCTGTACAAATACAGGCCATTTGCCATTTTTACCATAGTGCAACGTTAACATACTCCTATATACTTACATTACAATCGTATACAATCTCCACTACATCTGATCATTTTTAAATATTTTAGTTAATCATAACATCTGCAAAAATAAAGTGTTAAGATACAGCCTAATGGTTTAATAAGTGTCATTCTGAAATAGAAAGTTCTGCATTATAATAATTTTGTTTTAACACCTCCACGGGAGGCCAAAGCCCAATGCAGGCCCCCAAGAAAGGGCAATTGCCACCAGTGCTGTTGACCAGCATGGATAGCTGTGCCGCTGTTGATCAAAGACCGAGGAAGAGGAGGAGAGGGAGAAGGTGTGTTTGGACACAGCAAGAGAGAAATCAGAGGGGTAGGGTCTTTGAATATAGGGACTGTGGAGCTGTTAGGCAGGAGTAAAATAGAGAGAGAGACAAATGATCTGTTCTGGTGACCCCTCAACGGAGCAGCCGAAAGGAGAAGAAAAAGATAAATACATTGTTGTTTTTTATTAATTAATATATGCACGTCCACAGTTTGATATTTCTGCTTCTGCATTGGCAAATGTCTTTGATCTATTATTTTTTAAAAAGGCAAATCAAAATGATAATATAAAACTGGAAAATCTGAACTGAATAACAGGCTTTTGAACTGTGCAATAAATAGAGTTTTCATGTTAGATTTTCATTTAGTCAGTATAAAGGAAAAAGCACAAGTCTGTGTTACACCAAATATTACAAGCTGAAACTTAAGCCCACGCTGCCCACTACTCCACCCACTACACCCTACACAGTTACTAAATCTATAGTGTGTAGGGGGTGGACTGGAATTCTTCTGTGTTTCTATCTTCCTCTTATTTCTGTTTTGATGTTGTATCTTGTTTCACTCAGTGTGCGTCATTGGGTGCATGCTCCCCAGAGAAACACTGACACGACACGTCTTGACCACGTGTGACTTTTTATTGCGTCGGTTCACTTTTCAAAAGAAGATACAGCCACACATCTATCAGCAGAGAAGACTACAAGTTAGTAAAAAGGAATTTTTTTTCTCCTTTCCAAAGATTAATCATGTATTCTTACAAACATACAGGCAATGCAACAGTCTTAAAATACACAGAACTATACAATACCAGCATATTGATGTACAAAACAGCCAGCAGCATATTTGAGCAAAACATTGTTATATGTGTGTTTAATAATTTGGCTGTTCATTAAAGGCTCAGTTTCTGCCACATGGGATTATGGGAGGTGAAGTGCCCCCAAATCCAACACTGTGAGATGTACATGTGTGGCATAGAGGCACAGATTGAGCATCAGCTCATTTTGCATGAATGGGTTAATGTCCACAAACGTGAAGCTTTATGCACTTATATCTGAACATGTTTAAAATAAAAGTCATTATATTATCGTCGTAGGTATATTACAGAGACGTGATGTTACGTGGAGGTGTTTGTGTGTACAGAGGGGTCACAAAGAAATGAAACCAATCATAAAAAACAAAAAAGGAAGTAAAACATCAAGTTTACGTAGCAATGAAACCACTTACAATAATTAACACTTACAGAAAAGGCACTGGAAGTCTCACAGTTGCATTGGTTTGAGTAAAAAAGAAGATTTTAATAAATCCAAGGCTTAAACACACTTTGTAATAGTGAGGAAATGGGTCTCCTTTACTCAGATAGATGCATGATCCTGCTGCTGGGCATTTTCTGTCTACAGTGGGCTTGTGGGATTAAATTATTAGTGTTGTCACAATGAGAATGTGTGTTTGCAGTGGACAGTGAAATAACTAAAAACAGCTGCACACTATGTACAATATTAGGCATGTGATAGGGCATTATGTACAGCTGGACTCCCCCCTCCCCTACAGTTGTTTCTCTCTGTATTTATAAGCATATCACAACTATTGTGTTTTCTTAAGGGGTATGTTCTCTGCTGTGCTCGGATAAAACCACGCAGAAAGATTTTTTTTCTCCACAGCCAGGTTAAGGATGCTTGTTTTCATTGATGAGCACGGTTTCTTTTATTGTCCCGCCTCCAACAATACTTTGTGCTGATGGTGCATGATCTTTATCGGCCGGACGCTTGTTTGTATAGCACGAAAAGAGAGGATTTGGTTTGAGGTCGCCGCTATAGTTCACTCTCTGATAGGGCAAAATAAGCTCTGCTCTCTTCCACGGGCTGTTGATATCACAGTACGCAGCGCTCTTAAAGGCAACACAACATAAGCAAATCTCAAAAAGAAGAAATGCGGACTGAAAAAGACATTCGACATGTGGTCTCTTTTTTTCTGTTTTTTCTTTTTCTTTTTTCTTTATTCCGGACTTACTCAGCTCTGGCTGCGCTACCTGGTAAATAAACATGAAAAAGAGAGAAACGCTCCAATACTGATGCACATCTCTGTTTACTCAAAAGAATCCTGTGTACATGGATGCAATGGATGAGGTGTTGTGAGGATTAAAGGCCTTGCATAGAGCTGAAACCTCTGAATGTGCAAAAGAGGAATGCTCTTCTAAAACCTGAAAATGGACTTGTTCTGCTTCTTCACAAAGACCTTTGCAGGCTACACGTTAATGTGCCGACATTTAGTCAGGTGTATTTTCCACGCGAGAGCCTTCTCGCTGGCAAGGCTTGCAGCAACATGCTGCATTTGCAGTATGTGGTGCCTGAATGGGAATGAAAGTCGGTGCCTAACTATGGCGATAGAACTGAAATGCAGACACACAAGTATATTATAACCCCCCTTTTCCCCTATCTACTCAAACCCTGTGTAAAAAGGTCTATCCCTCTAGTATGTACTATTATAAGTCTCTCAATAGAAAAGATGTTTCTAAAAATTGAACAAGGATCGTCAAGTAAAAACATCCTCCCTCACATGTGTCCTTTCAATATATTTTTAAATATAAGAACACGCTTAATAAAAAAAAAAACTCCTGTTTTTCTAATCTACTCTTTTTTTAATATTTCATAGTTATCACAAACATTTTTTTTGTTTTTTGTTTTTGTTGGGGTTTTTTGTAACTTGGTAATCCTAAAAGGTTTTAGTCCCTGTTGATTTTGTTTTTCATACATTTGGTTTCTGACCTGCCTGTTCAAGAGTGTGCATTGTCTTGAGATAGGTGTGTGTGCTCTCTTTCACATTGAACGTTTTAGTGTGTGCAGGTGTCTCACAGGTTCATACGGTGAGATCGTCTGACCTGGCCCTGCTGCTGGCTTTGCTCAGTCGGCTCAGCGGCCTGTTGTCTTCTATCGTTTCCGCAGCTTCCGTTCCTGCCTCTGCTGGAGTTGCCCCCTCCCCATTCACCGCCTCCTCTACCTCGATGTCCTCTTCTGCAGCCAGATCCACCCTCTCTGCTTCCGCCTCTGGCGGCTGTACCTCCTCAGCCTCTTCCTCGTGTAATGTCACCCCTCCTGTCTCAGTGGTCTGGGCGTAGGAGGGCAGAGTCTCGTCATACACCTTAGAGATGTCCTCCATGGGCAGCACTTCCTCCGCTTTCTCCTCCAACCCCTGGAAGGGTGGGGCCCCTCTGCCAGCCTCCATGCCCACCTCAGCCAGTGGGTAGAGGTGAGTCATGGGGGGAGCTTTCTCCTCCTCCAGCAGCCTGTAACCTTTTGCTCTCTGCAGAGAGGGAACAGCCAGGGGGGGCAGGCTCTTCCCTTGTGGCGGCAGGGGGGCCAACCCCTCGCCTTGGGAAGGCCCCGGAGCAGGGGCTGGCTTTCGAAAGACAAAGCGAATCTTCTTCAGGCCCAAGTGACTGATCTCCACAAAGTTTAGGAACAGTGAGACACAGGCCACAGCCAACATGAAGATGATAAAGACAGTCTTCTCCGTGGGGCGAGACACAAAGCAGTCCACCGTGTTGGGGCAGGGCCAGCGGCTGCATTTATACAACGGCAAGATGCGGAAGCCATACAGAAAGTACTGGCCCACCACAAAGCCCACTTCAAACAGTGTCTTGAAGATGATGTGGCAGATGTAGGTCCTCAACAGGGTGCCCTCCAGCCTGAACTTCTTGCTTCCTTTCGTACTGGTCTCCTTAGTGGTGCGGACGCTTCCCTGGTCAGGTGCCAGAGGAAGACGCTCCTCACTCAGCTCCTGTTGCCGGCTAAGTTCTGCCTCCTCCCGCTCTTTGCGTTTCTCCTCCATGTGGACATGGTGGACAGCGTGACCCACGTACACCAGAGACGGCGTGGACACAAAGATGATTTGCAGCACCCACAGGCGGATGTGGGAGATGGGGAAGGCCTCGTCGTAGCACACATTCTCACATCCAGGCTGCTGTGTGTTGCACACATAATCAGACTGCTCGTCGCCCCACACAAACTCTGCTGCTGTGCCCAGGATGAGGATGCGAAAGATGAAGAGCACCGTGAGCCACACCCGGCCGATCACCGTAGAGTGCTCGTTGACTTCCTCTAAAATATTACCCAGAAAGCTCCAGTCACCCATGATCGGTCCGTAGCACTGCAGAATGAAGGGTGGGGTAGGGAGGGACACGAAGGGTGCAGATGGACAGGGAGGGTGGGGTAGGCAGAGACCAACAGGGGGAGGGGAAAAGAGGGTGCCAAAAGTAAGCTATGCATGAGAGGAAAAAACTTGCAAACATTTAAAAATCAAACAAACGCCAGAATTTGATCGTAAATTTGATTTGTACGCACACATTCACAAATATACAGAAAGATGAAAGTAAACAACAAACAGCAATTTGCTGGTAATTTTAAATATGAAAATAACCTTTAAGCTAGGCATTGATTTAACTGTACTAATGGCTGCATATTCTCATCGTGAACTGGACTAACGAAAGTTAACAAATGTGAATACTACAAGCTTTTACTTTTGCTAAGCTATCAGACTATAACACACTGTATATCTAAATAAACCAATAAAAAAGAGATCACTAAATAAAAATAAAGTCCCTTTTTCCTGAAATGTATAATAAATCGAATCAAATGGGCAACTTGCCACAGCTGCGGCTCCGGCGAAGTTGAGTCCTGTCCCGTTCTCTTGGCACCCAGCAGGGAAAAGTGAACTTTTTTCTGCCCTCTTTCCCACCTAAAGCCCTGTCCTTGTCGCCCCACTGAGCAGATGTGAATGAATCGGCTCTGATGGTTGGTTTTTAGTTTGCTGCAATATTTAAGCTTGGAGCCAGACGGCCTTTATTTGCCGGGCGACGTGTGGTGACGCAGGAGACAATAGGATCAACAAAACCAGAGCGGGGATGTATGGGAGCAGGCCTCAGGCTCCCACACCAACATGGCCACTGTACTGCCAGGGCACCGGGTCCACAGTGGAGCAGTCAGGCTACATACATGCGACTTCCTCGAACATGCATACTGTATACAGAAGCATAGATACAGTAGAGGATACAAGAGCAGCAGCATGTGCCTCCGGCTGTGCAGGCCAACATTAGAGCAGAGAGGCAGGTCAGTGACAAACTTTGAAGGAGAGCTTATGTCCTTGTGCGGTAACACTGAACACTGTTGTTTATACGATTATCTAAAGTGAGCATTAGGTCATTTCAACTATGTAAAGGGTTAATTAATGTATTTTCCCAAATTTGAGGAAACAGTGGCTTGCTCCTGTCCACTTTTATTTTTCTGACTGAATGACTTTTACAACTATGTCTGGCATGTGGCTGTGATTATTCTGCACATGGTTTACAAGTAACACGACATTTATATCCACACAACATTTACTATGGATGATTGGGAAAATCTGCTTCTGCACTTTTTTTCTTGGCTTCAAAATTAAGATGTTACTTAAAAAAAGGAAAACCTCTTTCACCAGTTACAGTCTTTTTCTTTTGTCTTTAATAAATTAGAATCTGCGTCTCTCAATAAATGAAGAAAAAAATAGTACTCGTCCTTATATGAAACAAAGACTTTTGTTAAATATAAGCATGTCTCTAATTCGTATTCTGTACATAAATCAGGACTATACATCTTGTTTGTTTGCACACTGTTATCTATATTATTTCTGGTTTAAAAATACCATAAAGGCAATTTTATAAAAAAAAAAATTATGTAAACACATTTAAAATTTTAACTTTTAGATGAACAAAATGTGAGTTTTTTAATGCTAGAAGAGACCTTTGTGTGTGTATGTATCTCATACGTGTGTCATTTATGTGTGAAAAATGTGAAGCACTGAATGATTGTACACGCTGTAATGTCTCTATTAGGGAACTAGTCAAACTCTGCCAGCTGAGAGAAGAAAAACATTCAGCTGCAAACTTTGATCTCAGAGTCATTCCACAGATGTTTGCACAGAGGAAAAGCTGCAGCGGTGCCCAGTGAGGTTGTTTTCCATTGTTTTGACAATTACACTATTAACAAATCACCATGAGTTTTATAAGGCTATTACATAAAACATAAAGATAGGCGAACTGGTATGTGATGCCTATTTAAAAATATAAATAAATAATTTTCTACCAAACCAAATAAGTCATATTTCCACTCCACAAAGCGTAAAAATACACGTTGAGATGTTAGACGATGCAGGTTAATTTCCAATTTGTCCAGTTTATCCTGATATGTGGAACATGTCAGTGATAAACATGACGAACTTCACCAGTTTGAACTGGTTCATTAGCAGTAACTGCTAAGATGGAAAAGAAAGGTACAGCAGGGAAGGGTTGAGCGCTATTACTTCGTACAAAGAATCCCACTGTAGTCACCAAACCAATATTAAGTTCAATCTTTCATCCTCCACAGATGGGGGCTATTGTCAGAAAGGTGAAAAAATGGAGGACTTGTGACTGAGAAAGCAGACGGGCAAACCCAGAAACCAGCAACTGATAGTTATGTTATTTTGAGTAACCTCAAGAAAAGCAGAAAAGAAAGGAGAGTAAAAACCATTTCTGAAATCAACAGCACAGATTACCAGATAGAGTCACAAAGTGAAGGATGAGTGAGTGAGTGTGGGTACAAAGAGAGAGAGGGGTACTTTAGAAAGTTTATATGTCATGGAAAAAGTACCAGCCAGACTGCACCAAAGGTAATCTTTGAAGGGTTCTGTTTTTCTTACAAATTGTTAGGTGAAGCTGCATTTATCACTGAAATAAGGCAGTGGAATTCAGCTTAACTGTTTTTGTGCTTCCCTTTTTTGGTACTTTGGTATCTTTTTCGGGCAATTCATAGATTTTGGAGTGTGGCTTAATGTCCAAATAAACTTCATTCACTGGACACCCTGCAGGCTACAGTGCTAGCTGCACCTGGCTAGTACTGGGTTGGATTTGCTTTTGCACTCAGAACATTCTGAAATATTTGTATCTTTGACAAGATACTCAAAGGTTTTGGTCAATATGATAGCATGCCACAGTTGATGGAGATTTTTTGGCTTCACATGCATGATGGTAATCTACCATTCTACTTCATCCCAAAGGTGGCTCAAAATCTGATTACACTGGAGCCCATTTGAGTACAGTGCCAACTTCAAGTTTGGAATGATTTGAGCTTTGTGCCATCTTAGATGGCAGCATTCATCCAAAATTTTTAGTCTCAGTTTCCTGTTCTTACTTGAAAGTGTTGGAACCCAGTGTGGTCTTCCGCTGATGTAGACCATTTTGGTCAAGGTTCAACATGTTGTGCATTCAGAGAAGCTCTTCTGCATACCTCAGCCTTAATGAGCCATTATTTGAGTTACCATTACTTTCCTATCTCCATGAAGCAGTCCGGCAATTCTCCCCTGACCTCTGACATCAACAAGGCATTTTCACCCAGATAACTGCTTCTCACTAATTATTTTTTCCTTTGGTGATCATTTTCTGTAAACCTTAGAGACAGATCAGCAGTTTCTGCAATATATAGATTAGCTCAGGCATCGGCAATCATGCCGATCAAAGTTCCCTAAATTGCTAAATTGCCTTTCTTTCATATTCTTTTTTATTTCTTTCCTGTCCCGTTTGGTTCTTTTGCCATCAGAATTGTTGTCTAAAGGCAAAGAAAGATGCCCGACGGATTTACTTTACCAAATGGACCATCCCAGCCTTGCCATATTGGTCTATTTAATTCACCTTTGCTTTTATTGTTTATTTTATTTTCATTTGCTGAACACGGGACAGACTTGACTGGGGAAAAGAAAAGGGAGAAAGAAAGAGGGAAAGAAAAAGAGCGGGGAAGAGGGACGGTGATAAAGGGCAAAAACCAAAAACCAACAAAACAAACAGACAAAAAGTACATATATCAATCACCTGGATCACCTGTTGAGAAAGAAAAAAGAGAAAACAAGCAAAGAAAAAGAGAGCAATATAATAAACAACATCATAGCGATGATCTATGTGAATATAGGTAGCAGCCAAAAAGGGTGTAGTTTGTGTGTGTGAGCACCCGTGTGTACACCTGTGAGCTTGTATTTAAAAGGTTCCTTCATGTAATGATCTGCTAGAGGGTGTGGGGAGCCACAGCCCCGTCCTCCAGGGCATGAAGCAGGTATGGAGGAGATAAAGGCTCCAGACATCCAGAGGCCCCAAGAGCAAAAGAGACCAAGGAAGACCAACAGAGGGGCAGCCGCACCACTATCCCGGAAAGAGCTGAGGAGAGCCCCAGATGAGGGGTCGCTCAGCAGCCGCGGAGCAGAAGCCAGGGGGGGTTGCAGCCAGCTGTGCCAGAGTGACCGAGCCCCCGGCCGAGAGGCCGAGGGCACCCCACTCGAAGGGGGTGGGGGACAAGCAGCCACCAGGAGTGAGCCGGTGGGTACCTGGACGCCCATCCCCGGACACAAAGAATCACCAATGCACCGATGTCTGAGGGCGTCTGCCACTGGCAGGGGGAGTGGTAGGGGGAGATAGGCCTCCATACCATGGAGTTAGGCCTTTCTTTCACATTCTGATGCTCAGTTTGAACTTTAGCAGGTCATCTCGATCCCGTCTACATGCCTAAATGCTTTGAGTTGCTGCCAAATGATTGGCGGATTAGATATTTGCGTTAACCATCAGTTATAACATATAATAAAGAAATGATCCACCAAGTGTAATTTGAATTGTCATAATGACAGTCAGTAAGCCTTCCTTTACCTACGGGAATAAAATCAAACTAATAATATTCGTTTTTTTAGCAGGAAAGCTAGCAGGTCTAGCAGGTCTTTGTGGTCTACTGACCAAATCTTTCTGATCTTACATTGTAACAAGTTGCAATGTTTGAACACTCTGAAGATTTATTTTTATTTTTGTTTTTTGTATTTGTTTTTATATGTGGCGTCTCATCTTATGATATTGAGCAACAGGTTTTTTTTCTTGAAAAATGCTTTATAAATAAATTGTACATGCTTACACTCAAAAGAATGATTCTATGCCCTCGTAAACGTGAAGCAATCATTTTGACAACTGAAAAAGATCAAATCAAAGGTTTAATTAATGCAAAAAATAATCATTTTAAAAATATGCTCTGTAATAAAAGAATGTATACTGGTCAAGTACATTTTGCTTGACCAGATACCATTAGATTTAACATTTTGCATTCCATTTTCATGTAATCAGATTACTTAAAGTAAAAATCTTTAGGATTATACTGAAGTTTACACTGGTAAAGGTTTGTCCTCCTAATTAATTAGTATAAAGATGCAACTTCAACCTTACTGCCTTTGTAGTATCTGTGTGTAAAGTCTTCATAATTACCATCATTAAAAACATTACCAGTAATGATTTAAGATATGTTTGTTGCTACTTGTCTGTAAAATGGTGTTGTGTGAATAAATGGCTTTACTATGCCCCATGTTTCTGTATGAGCATACGAGTATAAGTATAAGCAATTAGGATGTTTTGCATTAGGATGTTTTTGTACTGAAATGCAAAACCTTACCAGCCCGGCAGACTTGCCCTGTTCAATATCAATATTGAGATTTCTTTGTGCCAACATTTAATACTTTTATTATAAACCCCACTTGAACTTTGCAAGAGTTTATTTGAAGAAAGCTTTTGTTTGTTCTTAGTCTAAACTGTTGAAAACTCGCTCTCTTGGTAAAACATCGATGCCCCAACTTAAAGGAAAGAACAGAACAATTACAGGACAGTCACAGTCTGACAGTTACACAACTCACTTCCCTCTGCACAATCACACTTCCAAGTTCCACAAATGCCCTGTAGTCCCTGGCTTCAGTGAAAGATGTGTGAACAATGCTCTTGTTCTTAAAAGAGCTATATGGCTATTCTGCTTGTTCCTGAAGTCACACTGTTTAGCGTCTTTTGTCATGTTTGCATGGCTTAGTGACTTTTCCCATTTATTTATACATGAGTTTGCGAGATGAGTGACGCAGCCTATTTGATTAACAGAAAGTAGTAAGCATTATCAATATCTAATAAAAGAAAGAGATGCACCATCACTGATTAATTGTTTTCTCAGTTTATTTTACAGATTTTTCAGATAGACGCTGGAGGTGACCTCATGCTCGAAAGCCACGTGTAAAAGATGTATCAGCACTCAGAGTTAGCACTCATTAATCGATAAAAGTCATCACTCCTTTTATGGGCGTATCTCCGCTCTGCCCATGTTACAGCCTGCCCTCACTCTCTCTCAGCCAATGGTGTTCACAAGCCTAGGTGACATCACAGGGCTGGTGAAGTAGCAAATCCACCTCTTGATGTCTGCTCTCTGATCTGTTGGTTGGTGGCAGATTTGGCCTCCAAACAGAGCTCCGCTGATCCCGCAGCTTTTCACAAATGAATGATGTAATCTTTAGCAAACCATGCACGAGGCACTATCTTGCCGGGTTAAACGTCCCCGAATCATTTGCTACACTTTTTCTCTGCCTGACATGGCAGCCAGGAACATGAGTGTAAATGTTGCCTGACTATAGAGATATAGTATGTCTCCATGTGTCCAGGAGCAATCATATCTTCCCTTATAGAAATGTTCCCAACAAAAAGGCCAAATCCTTGTTTCCTCTGGCCCTGGGTGGCACATGGGCTCCGCCCGTTGTGCGTTGGAGAATAGAAGCCATGCGCAGAGCCCACAGAGGCTTCAGGGTGTATCCACTGAGCTGGGGGACCAGGGGAGTCCCTTTAAAGAGCTGTGTGTTGGTATAGTGGACGCTTGCATGCTAAGCCCTACGGTGGGCCCGTGAATGGCTCCGGGATTTCGCACAAAGACATGATGTCATGATGCAGGGTGCGGACCCTATTGAGCACGTGCATTGAGGCGTGAGGCCAGATTAGACCTCGAAGCAGGGCACCAACTGGACATTAATCAGAACGCCAACACGCTAACAAACATATCGTACGGTGATCTTCCTACAGCGTGATGGTGCCATGCATTTCCTGCTCACAGTGCCTTTGAAAGAGAGAAAGTAACCAAAATCTTAGGTTTGTAATGAACTTATAAATGTGATGCAATTTAAGACCTCTGTTACATCTAACAATATGCATTATGTGATTCCAACACATAGTAGCAGGGGGTTGGTTTGATTTGGCCTCCCCGTTACCCTTCACACAATGAACATCTCACACCACTCCCTGAGGGAAAACATTTTTAGAGGAGGAGTACTTTAGAAGCAACAAAACACTTTTGTATGCATGACACATAACACATATATAAGGACTGCATACAGTACAATTACACCTTCATCAGCAATGAAAGCAGAAGGTTGTTTCTTCTTTCTTTTGTGCTTCTGCTTTGACCCCATCGTGGGGTCATGTCCTTGCTGCAGTTAATGGCTGGACTCTCATCACTCTCTGTGGAAGCAGTCACCAACAGGGGCTGCAGTGCACATAGAAATACTCTTTTTCTTAGCTTCAAACAAGCACTCACACTTTAATATTAAAATACTTGATAAAAGAAGCTTTTTACAAGGTGAAGAAATGAAGTAAGTGGATCAAATGAATCAGAGAAAAACAGAACATGGAATAATAAGAAAAGAAAACTTGTCAGTGTTGATGTCAGTGTTGCCAGCAACCCAAATTAAAAGGCAGGAAACATCAGTTAATTTCTAATAACATTTTTTAATGGGAATTGGTGACCCCAACAAGCATATTAAACCATCCCATGGGCCTAATCTTATGTATAACTTCCTGCAGACCCACAGTTCTCCTCTAATACTTTTTTCTAAAGACATCGAAGTTCAACAGTCAGCTAAAATGCCTGCATATTATGCACAGCAGTCCTCATGCATTACACACTTTTGAAATTGATTTGTATAATCTCACAATAGGGGGCATCATTACTCAACAGAGGACTGGCATCCAGCAACTCTGAGGCTGCACGTCCACAAATGCAAAGGATGTTCGGTAGCAACATCACTGAGCCTAGAGAGTTATTATAAGGAGAAAAGACCGAGATTACAGAAGACAGAGATATATTCCATGCCATCCATGAATTTTTGATCCATCCTCTCAGAAGAGGGCATAGCCTGAGGAAGATTCAGCACCACCAGCTGTGTTACTGCTGTGCACAGCAACTGTTATCATTTCTTTTTGCGACTTGCCTTCAAGGTTTATCAGCACACTTCTTGACATGTATGTATTGTATGTGTATATATATGTATAAAATATCTAAATCTTTGGTTTTGACATAAAATGATAAGAAAGGAAGGCTATATTCTTAGTGTACCAAGCCATATGATTGTGATATGACATAACATGTTAATGATTATTATATATGAGACTACAGCAACACCTTCATTCTTTTCTTTTTCAAGCATTCGGCTATATTTGCAGCTGTGCTTGGGATCATTGTCCTGTTGTGTGACACTTTCAGCCAAGCTTTAACTGTCAGACATATGGCCTCACGTTTGACTCTAGAATACGTTGGTATACAGCGGAGTTCGTGGCTAACTCAGTGGGTGTAAGGTGTTGCTCCCATGGCTGCAAAATAAAACCAAATCATCACCCCCCTCCTCCACCATGCTTGACAGTTGGTATGAGGTGTTTGTGCTCATATGCTGTATTTGGTTTCCACCCAATGTGCCACTGTGCATTATCTCCACTTTGATCTCATACATCCAATGGACTTTAGTGTTAACATCTTGTGGTTTGTTCAGATGCAGCTTTGCAAACCTAAGCCATGCTGCCATTGGAAGAGGCTTTCTACCGGCTTTCTTCTAAACAAGTCGTTTTTTGATTGTTCTGAACTTTAACATTTAACATACTAACTTAGGCCTGTAGAGTCTGAGATGTAACTCATATTTTTTCCAGTTCCTCTGAGCAACAGTCTGACCTTTAGGTAAATTTGCTGGGAAGACTGGCAGCCATGTGAATTTTTTTTTCCACTTGTAAGTATTTTTCTTTCTCTATAGATTTAGGAACTTCAAATTGTTTGGAAATCCCCTCATGACTCTTCCTAAATGGCAACAATTGTTTCTGTAAGATAACTGCTTATCTCTTTCTTCCTTGACCTTTGCAGGCCAGCAAATTGCCAAAGCATCTGCTTCTATAGAGGCGCTCACACTTACTGATGGAAGCTGTAGTGGTGTGTTCATCTGAGTTTTTGTTGCACGGCTGCACGTCATCAGTTCAGAATTCTACAAGCCCAGTTTGATCACACAGCACTTTAAAGAAAAAACCTCTTGTTTTCAAACTCACAATGTTATTGTGTCTTTTTTCACACTCTTTTAATCACATGAACTTCACATGAATCATCTCTGTTGCTCGTAGTTCTGTACACACAGAGGAGACATTCACTGCGGGTTTAAAGCGATGGCATCAGCGATGCCCTTCACAGATTACAACGTGACCCGAGGGCAGCAGTGTGTCTCATGACAGAGCAGAACACTATGACCTCAGTGACATAAGGCTTATGTTTTAAAGACAGGGATACGCTTGTTTCTAAACTTGTTTGTTTAGTCTGCTAACATAAGGCCATGCATGTGTGTGTGAATATCTGAGTTTCATCATTTCTCTTTGTATTCCGTGACCTACTGCCTCACTGACAAAGTTTTTCTTTGTGTTTCTTTCCTTTTATTTTTAAATCCTTTTTCTTCATGAATCATCAATTTGGTTTTTGAGTGGTGTTGAGTAAAGCTTTCTGACATTCAGATACCATCGCTTCGCTAGCAACTGTCTTTGTTATGCTTCCACTTTCACACAGACGTTCTTTGCTTTCAGGAAAAAAAACAAAAAAACATTCTTCTCAGTCAAATTTTTCATTTCCTTCGAAAACTGGTGCCGAGCTGGTGTCTCTTTCCTGAAATGGGGAGAAAGGGTGAAACCATTCGTGAAGGCATTCAGAATTTACTGAGTGAACACTTGCTGTATTACCCAACAGAAACTGGTGAGAAGACAGACAAAAGCTGCAGTCTAGGAGCATGACATGGTGAAACTAAACTGAAGCCAAAAGAAAAACATGCCAAGCCTTCCAAATTAGTTAAAATTCACATATAATGAATACACACACCTCCTCACATGAATCTACACATACACACACAGGCCCTATATGTGTCGCATTTGGTCGCGAGCCACAGCATTGTGTGTTTCAGGGCTGAGTTCTTGCGCCCAGCTGGAAATGAGTTCTACCATTGTGTTTTGGGAAGTCATATTTGTTGAATTTGGACCAACCCTCTGACCTTCATGTGTTCAGTTGGTCACACGGGCATTAGTCTCATGGGACAGGGTCATTTAGAGCCTGGAAGTGCATAACCAGGCCCGCAGAACACACTTTACTACAGGAAATGGCAGACAAAAAAACTCATATGCATTAAATTCTGTTTGCTGAGAAAGTAAAATGTGTCATGACAAAGCCAGTAGTAGTGCTGACAAATTAAAGTTTGTTCACTGGTAAATATTTTTTACCGGTTATTGTGTGACATTTTGTTGGAAAAGAGAGCAGTGTGTTTAAACGGTGAGAAGATTGGACTGTTTGGACTAACTACCTGCATTTGTGTTTAAGGCTTCCCCTTCCGTGTCCTGTTAAGACTAGCAAACACCATCCTCCTGTGTCTGGTTGTTCAGTGGGCCACCGATATCAGATCCCAACTTGTTTGCAGTCTGATAATAGTGTTTTAATTTCTGAGTGTTTTTTGGCAAAGTTTGATAAACTCTCACCAACTTCATCTGGCATTTTCAGCAGTCTGCTACAGTCTTTTTGTAAGAAAGGGATTTTGTGACTGCTTTCTACTCATTCGGTAATTCAGCATAGAATCTGTCAATGTCTTTATGACGATATGAGGACTGAAAAATTGAAAACACAGTTGAAATAAGAAGTTGTCATTCATATAGCTTTAAAAATGTGGAAGACATTGCTAAAGAGATAAAAACGGGAACCCAGAATGACTTCTGACTGCTATAAATGAAGTAGCATGGTGGCTGCGGTGTAGGAGGTGGTTAGGTGGATTACTTTCTGGTCAAGCTTTACATGATTGAACAGGAGCAACCACAGCTGTATCCTAAATGCCTCAATACATGCGAATTAAATGTTTTATACAAACTGGCAGGGATTTCAACTGCATCATTCACCTCCAAAGACCCAGAATGAACAAGAGTTCATTCAGTAGATAAATTAACTGTGAGATCAGAAGATTCAAGCTTGAATAAGTCATTCTTAAACTGTTGACACTTTCCCTGAGCTTGAGTCAGAGGATATTAGATGTAAAAGTCACAGACAACCTGGGAACTGCAACTGCAACTGGGGGGGGGGGTTACAGATTTTCAGGCTTTCAGCCCTGCATGAGGAAATGAGCCATCCTGAGAGCTTGACTGAGTCCGCCCCTAGAAGAGAGAGTGACAGAGAGAGACTGGGTGAGATACAAGGCATGAATTGTTCTCACCATTGAATAAAGAAGGGGCAGCTTCCGCTCTAGCAACACCAGGCACTATGGAAGCGGAGAATCGGTGCGCATACAATGGAGATGGGGTAAGGAGAGGGGAGGGCAGACAGGAGGTGTGAATGGAGGAAGGATGTAAGTCCTGTGCCCGACTAGATGTAAGAACCTGGATGAGAAAGATGCATTTTAGGACGACCACTCAGGAGAAAACTCCTTGACTTTTGTGCACATATCACTTGTTGCACTGACTTTCTCACAACCTGAATACAACCTTTCCAGAATGATGCATTCCTTGGGACATGTATTAATATATTATTCATATACATTAATTCTATTGCTCTGGGACACAGAGCCACTGTGGGTCAGGTGTGTAGAGACTTGAGTAAATATGATTATTTTTATAAAATAAACAAGCTGACATCTTCTGACCTTTGTGAAACTTTATTGGCTTTTTAAAAAAAACAGCTTGAGAACAAGTGCACGAGAGAGATTTAAGTGTCTGGCCGAGTGTAACAATTATGTTATTACAATTAGTGTGGCCGATCCTTAAAATATTATCTCATATTCTCTCATATTGTTTTGATGAAAATCAAAGATTACCAAGTAGGAAAAATACTGACAGCCATTACAAAGAGGACATAAAGTCTCTCATAGGGTTGTAGACGAAAGAGCCAGGTGCTCAAAATAAATAAAGTACCCAGTACCAGCAAGGTGGCCTTAAAGTGGTTAACAATAGTTCTTGTGCATTTAGTAATACAAAGAAACATGTGTAGATGTTGTGTATCTTTATGTTTATGTATCTGAGCCACCTTAATTCTTCTTTACGTAGAAGATGAGTCTGCTGTGATCATAAAGAAATGGTCATGGTCAGCAACAATACTGTGGTATTTAAACGATGCTAAGTTGGTAGTAAGTGCCAGGAAAATCATTGATACAAAGTAGGTAAGGTACTTTGCTTACCATCTTGGAGCAACTGTGACCACATAATTTCCTCTGGGATTAATATAAAGTACTCTGATTCTGACTGATAAGGACTGATTCATGCTTTCATGTCGCTTTTTTTTTTATTCTGACCCAACCATTGAAACATTGCAGGAGAAATTGACACTCATCAGACCAGGCAATCCATTTCCAATATCTAAGATAAATTGTGATGACTCCATGGAAACTATAGCTTCAGTTTCCTGGTCTTAGCTGACCGGATTGACATCCGTGGTCTTCTGCTGTGGATCCAAGGTTCACTTCTTCATACCTTAGTTGCAATGAGTGTTTATATTTCAGCTATACCGTTGTCTTCCTAACAGCTCAAAGCAGCCTGACTGTTCTTCTCTGAACTCTGGAATCAACAAGGCAATTTTTCCCAAAGAACTGCTGCTCAGTGAATATTTTCTCTTTTTTCAAACCAGTCTCTGTAAACCCTAGAGATGTCTGTGCAGGAAAATCAGCAGCAAATCAGCAGTTTCTGAAATACTCAGACCTGGCTGTTTGGCACCAAAAAACCATGCAACGTTCAAGGTCACCTAACTCACCTTTCTTCCATGTTCATACGTTTTAAATGTTTCCATATGTTTTCTGGTAACTTTGCCTGACTGCTGAGGGTTATTGGTTTCAACAGCCACATGTGCTGAGAGTCAGCAGAACGAAAAGGAAAAAAATGCTGTCATCTGTGAAACCAAAACAATACCATGAAAGGTGTTAAAAGATGATATAATACTTGGGAAAATTCCGATTCAGAGTGTTAATATGAGCAACGCCTTTCATTGAGAGGTCATTTATACTTATATTGATTACAACATGTTTAAGATTTAAAAGCCATTTTTAGCGTTTGATATAAAAAAAAAAATATCACCCTGTGCAGCTAAGCACACTTGCCTCTGCCTGGGAATCAACAAGGTGTTTTGAAACCTGCAAGGAAACAAAACAAAAGGAGGATGAAAGCTATGATTTTTTGAGAAAGTGCCGAAAGGGTGACTAAGGTTCTGAGAAATGCAGAGTGAGAATGAACCTGTGGGCATGCATATCACTCAGGGCAGGAAGAGCAGTCTCAAGGACTGGACGTGACTTTATAAGAGAGTAACACCCTCTGTCTCTCTATCAGGGAAATCCAGGCCAGACCCAGGATGACTTCATGCTCAGATCCTCTCAGTGAGCCAACCACCCAACACAATGTTATCTGCAGATAGAACTGGACACGCGGTCAGCCATCTACTTGCAGCCACCACCGAGGTGTTCTCACATATGCTACGCTGGCAATGATTTATAACTTGATCGTGTTTCTTCGAATGCATCTGGGACACTTTAACAATGAGCAGGAAGCCATAAAACATAGCCACGGTAAAGTGTCTAAGACAGAAAATACACAACAACAATTCATGAACATACTTAAATTGTTAAATCAGCTGTAAAAGTGCCTCTTGCTTGTTATTTATTTGATTTAAAATAGTTCCACTCAGGGGTCCATCAGGCAGAAAGAAGCAGTACTAAACTGCTTTTTTGTTGCCCTTGCCTGGTGGCTGCACGTCGCACTTCTGCTGGATCTGACCAACAAAGCTGTTCTTTCATTCACTGTTTGTTTTTAGGGTTATATAGGAGGCATACTTAAACACACCCCGTGTCTGTCTTCAGCCATCATACAAACTGAAAACATATGGGCTAAATTTGTTCACACACACACACACACACACACACACATGCATACACACAGTACCCATCTGTCCTCATGTCTCAGTTAGTTAGTCGTCTTGGGTGAGGGGTCACACAGATATCCCTCTTCCTGCATTTGTTAGGCTCCTTCTTCACGGCTGCACACTGGGATGCTGTAATTCTACCTTGGTGGCGAAAATATGGCATTAAGTCCATGCTTCCTTCGGCTCTTTCCATATCTTGATAACCTTGTTCTTAGGAGGGTGGAGAAGGAACTGACAAGGCCCTCTGCATGGATTTTGTTTGCTTTCATTTCGACATTCAAACATTCAATAATCTTATAAAAGCTTTTGGAATAAAAACACTGATAGCTGACTTTACAGTATGCCTCACTGACGTTTATTTGAGGCCCCTGGGTATTTTTCACTCCATGTAAATATGTTAATATTTGATACAGATGCAGAAAATAATGGCTTTTCTTTAAAATACAGTGGGCTACAGCTCCATTTACTCTCCAGCCTTGTTTTAAAAAGAAAGTGTGCCGCTTGTTTTGATAGCGTGTATTCAAACTGTGCTTATCTTGCCATATGTGTCTGCTAGAGAACATATGGAAAGATTCAGCAGCTAAACCCTGAGCTCTCAGGAGACAGTAGAGATTGAAACAAAATGTCAGACCTACATTTTAACAATCTTTAGTGTTCTTTAATGTTAATAGAAGTTCATCAAATAAGTATTTTAACTTAATAACTAAATATAATATAAATCACACTCTTGTTTGCTAACCTGTTCACCGTATTAACTTGAAAGGGTATAACACAGTCACTGACCACATGGCTACTTACATCTCTTTAACCGCTCAGGAACACAAATATCTAATCAGTTAATGAGTGTATTTAGGTGTGTAGGCATGGTCAACACGCCCTGAAGTTCAAATTGAGCATCAGAATAGGGAAGAAAAGTGATTTAAGTCATTGGTACCAACAACATTTCACGGGTGTTGCTCTGAGTATTTCAAAAACTGCTGAGCTAATGAGAATTTCCTACACAGCCATCTCTAAGGTTTACAGAAAATAGCCCAAAAAAGAGAAAATATCCAGTGAGCAGTAGTTCTCTGGGTAAAAATGCTTAATTCATGACACAGACTCACCAAAACTGAACAACAAAAGACTGGAAAATGTAGAATCGAAAGACTAATCTAATTTCAGCTCATCTCTTGCTAAAGGGTGTTACCACAGCAGGTTGCTTTGCATGTTTGATTTAGCGGTTTTACACCAGAGGACCTTGCTGGCACAACCTAAAATGGAGCTTGTGTCTCCAGCTGAAGTCAAACAGCTGTATGCATCTAAATAATTTAGAGTCAGCTAATAATATTACAGTGTGAAGTTTAAATTCAAACTATTTGTTATTTAATTTATGTGATTTATTTAATCCTCCAAATTTCAAATGTAAAGTGAGGCCTTTGAAAACAACCGTTATCATGCAGTGTTGTTTCTCTGTGGCATGTCACAGATCATGAGCCAAAAAAGGTTTACAGCCCACATCCCACATTCTCTCATTGCACCATTGAAAGGATCGCAACTGAATTGTACATAGTAGTCAGTGCCAAAGCCATTGGTATTACTCAACATTACTCAGATAGTTCACTTCCTTTATGACTCCTCTACCTGTGCTACTGTTATTATGTGGCTTGACAGTAACACAGGTAAAAATTTAAAACAATTTGTAGCAAAAGCAAAACAAGAAATAAAGACAGAGCGAGTCTTCAGAAGTGTGTTTATGTTTGTAAGTTTGTTGCGCCCCATATGAGAATGTCACAAAATCAGGAGAAAATTCTAATTTCCCAGCATTGTTCATTTACTTCTTGTATCAACAATGACGGCTTTGTCGTATTAATTATGTGATGCTGCCTCAGATGCACACATTCAGTGTTGCCATAAAAACACAGACTGTGATCAGTGCAACTGTGAACAGAAATAACAGTGGAACGAGGGGGTCCTGGTCCCTTTTCCACCGTTAGGCAATCATTGTAAATGTAATAAAACCATGTTAAAGAGAAGTCCTCACTGTGGTACACATGATGAGGCTGTGAATATGAATATCAGCCTTTTTGCCATCTGTGCCACAATAAGGATCAAAGTGTTGTTGGTAAGAGTAGAGCTGATCTCACTTTGTGGAGACTTATGTGACGTCTAAAATACAACGACTGTGGGCCTCTTGCAATTTCGACCTTGTTGGTTCAAAGCTTTGTCGGCCTATAATGTGCAGACAGCATGGCTAATCACTTAGTGCCTCAACCACATGCTCTGCACGGCTTGTCAACGGAGCGACAGTATTTTAATAATAACCAATAGTTCTCAGTAAAAACGTCAATGAGAAAAGGGTGTGGTCTGTGTTTCCATTGGTCTTGAAACATACTACCTTGAAAAACTGTGTCACTATCAAACTAATAAGGTCTTCTTTTTACTTTACAACAGCTTACGATTGGAAACTCATGGCTTGAGTAACTGTTAAGTCACTTATAAATGAAATATCAATTCAGTATCATTGTCATTCGTAGTGTTTTCTCTGTTTTTTTATCTCTCCTTGAGTAGTGTTTTTAAGATAGTGATCATTCTCGCTGGATTTGTGTGTTTTTTATCTGATGTGACATTCCACTGCTATCTTCACATCACCTGGGAACCTGAGTTTCATCTACTATCAGGCTCCTGATGTATATCTAGCTACCACTACTTCATGCCATTCGCATCAATGCTTGACTTCAGTCAAGATTTTGCCCCTTTTTATTCCCTGTAATAATATGAAGCAAGTTTAACATACACAGGATATCTTTCTGCTTTTTGCCGTCACTTATGCTAACATGAGGCTGAGCGATCGTACAATACTTGTTATCTTGACAAGCTAAACTGGAAATTATCATTGTAGGTAATTGAAAGGGGTGGCGCTAGCAGCGTCTGGTCTCATTTTGCAAGGAAGATAAAGCCATAACATCAGGAAAATATGAAGAGGTTAAACATATAGCCTAATGCATAGCTGATATGAAGATACCAGCCGGGTACTATAGCAATGTAGTCTATATTACCATTATATATACCATCATGCTCCAAGGAAGGCAATCTCTTTCATAAAGGCTGGAGAGAAACCCCAGGTGCACCCACATTTAAACAACCGGCCTCCTAAACACAGCCTCTGATTGGCAGCTACAGGCTGACCTGGGTAAACAACTTAAGTTCCCACAGCACATTGCAAAAACATCCCTCCGGCCAGATATGATCATTATTTCTGAGGCCTCAAAAGAGCTGATCATGCTGGAACTCACAGTGCCCTGGGAAGAGCGGATTGAGGAGGCCAATGAAAGGAAACGAGGAAAGTACCAGGAACTAGTGCAGGAGTGCAGGGGAAGGCGCTGGAAGACTTTCTATGAGCCCATAGAAGTGGGTTGTAGGGGCTTTGCGGGACGATCACTCTGCAAAGTCCTAGGCCGACTGGGTGTGGCTGGGGCAGCCAAACAGAGGGTCATCCAGGCTGTGAGCGAAGCGGCAGAGAAAGCCACTTGGTGGTTGTGGATTAAGAGGGCTGATCCGTGGGTAGCTACTGGTACGCAAGTCGGGGCCTGATCACCCCGGCTGGGTCACCTGGGTGAGGGTGTATGATGTTGTGAGACCCGAAACACCTGATGACCCCAGGATACATCACTGAAGATGCGTACCAGTGCATCCAGGAGATGTGTCTTGTATAATATTGGTGCAGTATTTGAAACACTTTATGAATATTTGAAGACTGGAAAGGGCACACTGTATTAACAAAGTTTAGCCTATTTGAAGGTTGAAAGTGTCCTGACTATATCAGTTAACAGGGTTTCAATGCCCTGACATTTAGACACAGAACAATCAGATGGATTAACAATTAATATTGTTAATCCATTAAATTAATGTTTAGAGGGGTGTAAGACAGTCATAGTTTATTTCACCTGCAGGCCCAGTGAGTTTAAACCATCTAAGAATCTACTAAAGATTAAATGTAAAAGCAAAATTCAACCACATGCTTAGATTTTGTGCAGATTTGATGTAAGGTCTACTAGAGGTGTAGCATTTTAGGATCATTCATTATGGCATTTTTGCTGTTAACAAATAAAAAATAAAAAATAAATAAATCGAGAAATAAAGTCAAGTATCTATATTGATGCTCATCAGGGAAAAACATAGACATGTGCAGACATCCAAAGGATCAGGAATGGTGACTCAGCTGATTGGTAAGTAGGCGGTGACTTCGTACCTGTTAAGGTCAGAGGTCAAATTTATTTATATAGCACACTTCCAGAAAGATGATGCTTCACAAAGTGCTTAACAATATAAAAATGCCATTAAAAAGAAACAATATATAAACAATAATAACAATATAAAACAATGATAGGATAATAAAAGAATTTAAAAAATAACTAAGACTATTAAATAAGACCAAAATGCTTGGGTCATAGTGTGTTAAAAGCCAGGACATAAAAATATGTCTTCAGAAGTCATTTAAATTGATCAAGTGTTTGTGCACTTGGTCAGGTCTGAGACCTGCCACAGAGAAGGCTCTATCGCCACGAGATGTGAGATTAGTCCGTGGGATGGATAGCATTAATTTTGAGCTACACCTCATGACTTTTCCTAGAGCATAAACAGAAAGGAGCTCAGACAGGTAAGAAGAGGCTCGGGCGTGAAGTGACTTAAAAACAAAAAGTAAAAGTTTAAATTGGATCCTGTAGTAGACAGGCAGCCAGTGTAGGGAGGCTAAAGCTGGAGATATATGATCTCTCCGTTTGGTACCAATGTTAATATGTATTCTGGGAAATCTTCTGCAGACTTAAGGTGTCTGTAGCAACAGGTTACCATGGTGATAAACCCTGATAAGATTTGTTATTCTGAAAACCCACCATTTCCTTAAGCCTGAACTTAGCTGGATAACCCCACTATTCACTGTAGATCACTGTGCTCCCTCAACTACAACTAAAATGAAGTATTGTGTTTTTGTAATGAAAATGTTAAATACGCATATTGCAAATAAGTTATTCTAGTAACAACTAAACCCGTGTTACTTACTTGGTTTATAGTGGCAGGATCTGCACCAATCACCAGGATTGAGGAGGACACTGATTCTGGAGCACATGGGACTACGCGAGCTAGACCTTGGGAAATTGGCCACCGTATATATGTCTCTTTGGAACTCAAGAAAGATCATCATTAGCTCATGGGGTTATCTCTAAAGCATGATCTTAGTTAAAACCTGCCAAAAAATTCACTTTGAGCGTATTTTATGTTTTTGTTTTGTTTGTTTTTTTAATTTAAGACCCAAAATATGTGTAGTGGTTAAGAAAAAACATCTGGAAATATCATAGCTAAATATGCTTATTGGTAGTCAGTGGCATGACTGTGTATTTCAAAAAAATTATCATTGAGCCTCTGTGATCTTCTGGCCCCGTCGGCTGTAAAACCAGACACACTTCTGTGCTGGAAATCCTGACATAACCTTAGGAACATGTTTCACTATTATACTCATAAATAAATAAATACATAAATGAATTAACAACATTACTAAAAACCGCCACTTTCGCTGGATGGACTGAGGCAAAGTTGTAAACTGCCCTGTGGGTTGATCATCTGAAATTTTGAATTGTTTCTGGAAGTGACATTCTGGGCCAACACTTGTCTGGGCTTAAGAAAAGAGGGACCCATCCGTCGGTTATGAACTCACAGTTAAAAACCTAGAGTCTGTGGTGATATAGGCGTACATACAAGCGCATATAATTATTTTAATTACATTAAACAACCTTGACTTTCCGTGTTGAGAATTTCCTACTGTGGATTACAAATTCCCGTTAGTGGGTGCACATAAGGCTGTGATGACCATTCAGAAGTGCATGTCCATCAAACATGGCTTCCCTTGGACTTGGGTGAGGCAGGGCTGAAATGTGCAGGGGTCAGACTCTCAGGCTATAGGGGAGGGTTATGTTAATGCATCCTGGCAGTGTGGGATTTTTCCATCAAACACTCAAGTACAAATTCTGCATACTACGCTCACTCATAGAAATTCATATAATGCAATCCTCTCCCACTCTTGAGCTCACTGTCACACATACACACATGTTCAGACCTCATCCTGGCACTACTGAGAAGCTCTAAGCGACAAGATTACTTGAAGTCATGGACAGCACTTCTTTGTTACAAATCTCTTCGTGCTGTTATTGGATGTGAATGCTGTTCCGCTTCTAAATCCATCCTGATGTTCAACACAATGGGACCATCAGAGCACATCCTTTAAACTGTGGAAAGCTTCATAATTAGGAATTAGCAACAACTTTTCCATCCCTTCAAAAAATGGAGTGAAGCTGACTGAAGCCTTTAAGGGGTGTTAGATACTCCATGGGCTTTTGACGAAGGAAATGAAGGGAAAAAAGAGTAAATTATTTAATTAATGACCAGCAACCTTTGAAAAATGAAGAAGGAAAGAAGAAATATTCAGAAACATTACACCCAGACACATTTCTTTAAATTAAGCTTGCATGCAAAGAGTGGGAAAGAACAGACTTATATAAAACTAATGTAAAACATATATATGGCCATACTGTATGTATATGGGTGGGAGTACAGCAGAGGTCATACCTCCTCGGGCCAGAAGTTAATGAGTTTGTCACAAGATCCTTCTTACTTGGTGCTCCTGCTATTTATACTTAAAGATTTTTCCAGTTCCACAGTCAAAGGCACAGTTGTTAAAGAGGAGAATTTAACCATTCATATGACAATTTAGGCCATGAAATTGGCAAGGATAAGAGGCCCAAATCAGTAATTAAGAAGTTATGGGAGTCTTTGAATAGAATAACAAGGTCGATGGAAACTCTTCTGTAAAAGAAAAGTTTGACTTTATGGTAAATAATCCTATTTGCTTTCTTGTCAAGAGCCTAAGTATTAAATGTGAAGGTGCAGTTGACAACCTTTTGACAAATCCTGAAGAGTTAAGAAGGAAAGTCAGGTCACACGGGCCGACAAGGTAAAGAAAAGATAACACAAAAGGTGACATATACAATTTCAGAGATAAAATCAACAATCAAATCACATCAGATCAGAATTATATACAAATTATCTGAGCACTTAGAGGTCCTACTTCTCTTAAACAACATGGCACATGGTGGCACAGTGGTTAGCACTGTTGCCTTACAGCAAGAAGGTCCTGAGTTCAGTTCATCAGCCTTTTGATGTGGAGTTTGCTTGTTCTCCTTGTGTTTGTGTGGGCTCCTTCCAGGTACTCCTGCTCCCTCCCACAGTTCAATCGCATGCATTTAGTAGGGATAGGTTAATTGGTAACTCTAAATTGCCCATAGGTGCAAATGGTTGTCTGTGTCTATGTGTTAGCCCTGCAACAGACTGGCAACCTGTCCAGGGTGTACCCTAAGACAGCTGGGATAGGCTCCTGAGGCCCTGAAAAGGGTCTTTTGTGCCACATAATCAAATGGATAAATACCCATGTTTATTCTGAATGTGTAAAAAGTAGATACAGTTGCAGACGTTTGATGGGAATACTTTACTGTGGTCTGTGAATAGACATTTTTATTAAGGGTTTTTCTTTGTCCCAGAATCTTGAGACAATTAGACAGAGCATTAAAACCATTTCAAAAAAGGAAGACTGGACTACAATGCTTAAAAAAAAAAAAGGTCTGTAACTCTGTAAGTTAAATCTGCTTTTCTTTCCAGAACCTGGTGTTGTTTAGGGAAAAAAACAATTTGTACATAATAGTAAACAAAATTTTAGCTCCCAGCATTTTTAGAGTTTTATTGGACACTCATCAGCGCTAAAGACCTCGAGGCCTCAGTATCGCTAAAATAGACAGTTAGGCAGTGTAATCTGGTGCAAGCCAAATCTTCATTGTTGATATCTGACTTAGAATAATTTCATTTGTAGGCTTTGAAGTATCCTCTTAATTAAATTACCAGTAGAAACTAAAAGTCACAACATTTTTGGTACAGTAGTTGTACCTCTTATAGCTTGAGTTAAAGCTCCGCTCTTCAATATGCTGCATAATCTTTGTGAGAGACTATTATCAAGTAAACGACGACAACTTGATTCAACATAACAAACCCCACAAAAACTTTTCTTTAAAACTCTGTATGTAGACCTATTGTAAATTTAACATTAAAATCTTCTCATCAATAACCAAGTTCAGGTAAACCTTGTAAATTGTCCCCAGGAGCTCCTCTCTGTTCCCAGCAAATAACATCTCGTCTGATTACAGGACCTGTTTAATCTTCATTCCTCCCTGTTGTGGTTATAGGCGTGGGTACGAGGCAGGTTATTTCCTGGCCAGGTGCAGTAACTTCCTGGAAGCCAAGCTAACCAGTCTGGTGTTGCTGTTACATTTTCTATGACGCTAACACTGCATAATGGGTATAGTTCCACATAAAGTACATGTATTTTCCTAAATGACCTAGTATTATTTTTAAAATGAAATGTGAAGTGGTGGGAAACCTGAATGTTTCTGAAAGACGTTAAGGACATGCGAGAAGAGAAGTTATCTGCCTGTGTGTTTTTGCTCTCAATACTTCATTATAACCGTTGGAATGGCCTCCAGCAAGGAGGAATTAAACCTGAAAGATTCCTGTTATATAATAGAACATGTGTCTGCAGGCAGAGGCCAGTACAGGGGGTCCTCGGCTGACACTCACATTACATTCAGCAAACAGGGAAACAAGGGAAGAGGAGGATGAGCTATTTTGGTTTTGTTTGTGACTCTTTGTTGCAATCCCAAACTTCACCAACTGGTTGCAGGTCTGTGTGACTTTTGAGGAGGGATGAAGGGAAACCTTGAGACGAACAAGTGAACAAAGCAGGTACGGTGTTTTGACCGAAATCTTGATTCTCCTGTGTTTACTGGTTTCCTGAAAACGCAACTTAGAGTAAAGTTGTTGGTCGTTGAATTAAAGCTAATCCCATTTTCACTAGATAATTTGGATTTACCTCACCTCATTACAGTTTACATCTCACACTGTGGGAATTTCACCCTGAACACAGAAAACTCAGCCGTAAACCCAAGAGTCGCATGGTAAATAACTGTCTTGAAGTTTACTCTGACAGGAATTGCCATTGATCCCAGACAAACAATTCAACTTCCCCTTCCAGAGAACGCTTCCCAGCAAAAAATAGAGCACCAGGGATGTAAGAATTAAGGGGGAGTGTGGAGAGGAAGAGGAGGAGATGGAGGAGGAGGAAGCGAGAGAGAGAGAGGGAAAGAGAAGGGAGGTCCATGGGGGAAACACTCTCTCGTGATGCCCTGTTTTTTCTTCTCGTGCCCCCTGTGTGGACAAACAGCTCGTGGTGGGAAGACACGACGCTCAGATGCCGGCGTCAAGAGTCATCTTCTGCTGATGCCCACAAGAAGGTGGTCCTACAATCGCGCTGTGGTCATCTGCATCTACACCTGCCATCTGTCCGCTAACTTAAGGAAGACTTAGTTCCTCTGAGGGACCATCTCTGCCTGATTGAAAGCAGCTTCTCGAATATCGGCACTAAAGCAGAACGGTGAGTAAGCATAGAAGCCTCTAATAATGCTCAATGCAATTTCAGTGAAATGATGCAGACTTTCTGGTAAAAAGCTGCGAGCATCTTACTAAAGCAGCGATGAAGTCTTTAAGGGAGTGATGATATCTTGAAGAGAGGTACGATGGAGTGAGAGGCCTGGTCTGTGTTAAACCCCCTGTCCTCCCCGGCAGGTACAGCTGTCAACCCACTTGCGTTAACTCTTTTCGTCTCGCTCTTCTTCCCTCATGGCTTTCATATAAGACAAATATACTCAAACAAAGCACAGTACTGGAGGTAACCTAAAGCACAGAGCCACCAGCAATGCATACCTACTCAATGAAGACTTTAAGAAATCGTTATCCCTGTGCCGTGATAATTCTACTTTAATGCTAGCACAATTTACCCTTACAGTTTCTGTTCTTCTACAGAGAAGGGATAAAATCAAATTAATGAGTTGCCTGTAGATACCAGTTACTCTTCTGAGTGTTCATAGAGAAATACAGGCGAACAAAAACAAAAACTAAAGGACTCTTTTGTTCAAGCAGGCTTGAACAACGGTGGAAGACATTTAAATTCTTTAGTAACAGTGCTACGGAGCACAACTGCTCTATTATAAGCAAGTCTTTCATAATCAAAGAGGCCTCTTAAATACACGGGCGGTATTTAATGTCGTAATGATACAGTTTGGGGCGTTTTTTTCTCCCTTACTTACTATTTAGGGATTTGTTTCAAAGATGAACTGTACATTTCTTTTTAACTTACTCCCCAAAAAGTGCCGTTTTTATGTATGAAGTAAGAACTTTTAGGACTTCATATTTCAAAATAACAGATTTATAACTTCATGTGATGCTCAGTAAAAAAAAAAGAAAAAATCTTACTCTGTGATTTCAGCAGGATATTCAACCTCAATCTGTATCAGTGTTCCTCTGTTTGACATTCAAGCACCAACAGCTGATACATTCACACTTAAAAGTAGCCATTAGCATGTCTTAGTGTGAATCGAGACTCCCTCTGCCATCATAAAAAAAGAGATTTGTTTAAATACCTGCCAGTAAAAGAAAAAAGATTACCAGCTCGCTAATCTGAAACCAGTGCCCTATGCCAAGGCTGAATGGTATGTGTATTACTGAGTATATAGACTGTCTTCAAATAAGTAAACACCGAAATAAAAATAGATAAAACTGCTTTTCATGATCAGGAGTTTGTTAGGAGGTTGTTTTGCTCCCTGAAACACCTTGCAGCTTTCTGGCCTGAAGGTTCCAGCGTAATGCCATATGCAGCACAACAATAGATCATAACAGGGCTGTGGGTCTGTGTACAGTAGTGGGTAGATGAAGAGCCAGACAGCCATGTAAGGTAGCAGACAGCACATCGGCCTGCTGGCTTCTGCTGGTGTGACTGATATATGGGAGCCCAGACCCGTGCGGGTCTGTAAGAAGTGGCAACAGGTGACTCACATGAGAGCGAAGAATTCTCGCTCTCGTGCCAAATCAGATCCACTTTGTAGGTCACCCTACACCAACCTAACACCAGCCAGCGTGCCACTATAGCTAAACTTAAACACACTCATCCTCGATTGTAATCCTGGCATTTCAGGAACAAGTCCCTAACCCAAACAGCTGCTGCAGGACTGGGACTGACTCTGGAGACGTGCTAAAGTTCAAGCATTAGAAAAATAAATACGTGTGTGCATTGTAACTGGGAAAAATAGTACGAGAGAGTAAAAATAACCAAGTGTGAGTGACTTCAACTTGTATATCCTTATCCACTATGCTATTGATATCTAACTGAAATAAGCTCAGAAAACTTGTATGTACTGTTTTTAACACATGGCGGTTCTGTAGTAAAGCTATACTGAGGCTGTTTCATTGAGAGGAACACAACACAACACAACACAACCAAGGTCATAGAGTAAAATAGTAACAAGAGTCAAAAAAACTTCAGATAATAAAGTTTTATTGTATGCTATACCTGGTTAGAGGATGTGATAGAGATGAAGATCACTACAATATATCATAATTTTTAGATTTAAAATTGAATTAAAAGCATAACAACCCAACTCTGGTTCATGTAAAAACAATTAGGTGCTTAAAACACAATGTGCACCATTAGTGTCTTGCTGTTTATTTAACTTTTTCCTGCAGAAATCTATGCAGCGTTATGGATTGTTTTGTTTTTCCCCAGCGCTGATCACATTTCTGACACTAAAAAAACCATCTTAGCGCATGCAGCTCATTACAGAGGCTTTATAAATGCATCAGGCCTTATAGCTGCCGATTAAATATCTTCAAATAACGCACATGACCATTTTCTTACCTAGTTTGGCTATTCAGTTAACAGGGTTTTGTATGCTGGTAACTCCAAAATACAATTAGGCCAAATTTGTCCTTCCGTAGGAAAGAAATGACTTTTCCTGATCTCTTCAGCAAATCCTTTCAGACACGAATAACACGATTGTTCTCAATGCACAACATACGTTTTCCTCCACTGATGGTAGTCTAAACAATGCCCCATCAGAGGGAAGCGAGCCAGGAAAGTGTATAACTCACCACCTTACTGTCTGTGTGCTTGTGATGACAGCGCAGATCAACCAGTGTATCCTGATCCCCTGAGAGCATCCGGAGTCTGTCAAACACGGCTTAGTGCTGAAAGGTGCACATCACTGAAGGAAAGTTTAAATCAACCCTGCCCCCTGTTGTTACCGGGCTGTGGATACATTGCAGGCTGAGGGGGAGTTGGAAAAAGAGTGTGTAGTTTATAAAGCTCATCAGTAAAATATCATCAAAAGGATTTTATTGTCTAAGATTTAGAAACCACAACTGAGGGAATGTGCCTATGTCTCTTTTGTGTTATGACACAAGGTGACTCTGGTGGGCATAAATTTATAGCAATACAAACATAGCTTCGTGTTCCTGTAAGATTTCCCTAGCCTCGGGCCTTGCCACCAGCCTCACTGGTTCTTAAACAAGCTCCACCGCCCTCTGGCACCGCTGATGTGCTTCTCACAGACTGCGGGATTTATTGTTGAGTTGCAAGGCAGAGAAAACACACAACATTTTTCCTGTTGGTCTACAGTGAGTCACAGCAGCAGCCATCACCTCTCAGTGAAGTAGCTGCTACTTTTCTCTTAACTTGTCTCAGCTGCCTGACTGATGTTCTGACTGGAAATTACAATAAGGCTGCACACTGTGAGCCCGGTTTGAATTGACCTTGCAGTGCTGAAACATCATCGTTTTTCCTTCAGTTCGTAGAAAGCTAAGCTTATTGTTTGGTTCATCACAGGATCCCTCCACCACATAAACTTTCCTTCTGTGAAGCTCCCTCAGTGCAAACACAGGCACTTCGATCAGCGTCAAAGGAAATAAGTCAGTGATACGTAATGTTGCATTTACGCACTTTGCTATTTTGAATACAACCTAACTAGATTCTCCATTACTCCTCCATTACAATACCACTGAGATTATAAACAGACCTGACAGCTGTGATGGTGCACAGGCAAAGCGCACTGTTCAGAAAAGGGCACAGTGGATCACAGTAAATCCCTGCAGCACAGGTGTGATCGACAACCAGTGGCAGTAAAAGGCACTTTGACAGAAACGGTTCATAGGAGCAGCTCGTCTCTGACCTCCACCCCTTTCACCTTCTGCTCATTTCAATGTCTTGCTCCTGCTGTCCACAGGAAATCATATTGTTTGAGATTGCTTCCTCTGAGAGCAGGAAGAGGTATTCGAGGGAAGGAGACCGTAGCCAAGAAAACAGCCTCACACCACTTGTTCTGAATTCTGCTTTGCCTTCCTTTCTCATCGCTGTGTATGTACACCATGTGCCCAGACTGACGGACTATAAGTCCTTTCTAAAAGAGGCAGTTTACCCAATCAAATCCTGCTTACAAGATATCAGCATCTAAATGGTGCACAGCTTTAGAACCACAGGGGAACTTTGGCAGCCTTGAAACTAATATTGCATTAAATTAAGAAACTGTGTGAGAGTCTGAATACCACTGTACCATTGTACAAATAGATTAGGGAACAATCAGTCTTCACCTAATCTCCCTTTAAAAAGCAAAACTCATTAAAAACATGTATCCTCTTAAAGAACATCATTTTACAAAATGACTTGTTCTGGATCTCTTCTATGCTCACGGCTCGAATCTGGGATTCATTTAGAAAATGACACATGCAAACCAGCAAGAGATTGTCACATAGTTTGTCATAGCCCAGGGGGAAATGCATTGTTACCCAGGTTTGCACAGGTTTGTTGTCAGTATCAGCTGATAAGAGCGTGGCTGTTTTAATGTGCGGTCTCCTGGCATTGTGCTGGCTGGATTCTCAGTCACTTCCTCAACTCTGCAGCTGTTTGCGATTTACTTCCAGTAAAGATCGTGAGCTTTTTATCCGTTTAAGGCTCTGGGCCAGCTGCTGTCCAGTTATCCAAGGTGTCAGATCTATGCTGGAAAAATAGCACAGCGCAGTTTTCCTGTGCTGCGCATTGGCTTGTCAGCCTTGGGCTGTGGATGGAGGTTAAACGTTTCTTTTCCAAAATGTTGTCATACTGGTGTTTTGTTTGCTACCACTCTGTGCTGTAGAGATACGGAGCACAATGCCCTGATTTTCCATCTTATTGCCATATATATACTTCATAGAGACACAGAGGGAGGGGGCGAGACAGATGGTCATGGTCATTTAGACCATATCTCGCTGTCACACATAACCAGAGTCAGTGTTAGCCAGTCGATTCAAAACCTTGCACTGTGGACCAAACAGCTATTTGCTATGGAAACAGCTGCTCGAGGATTTCCTTCAGGAAGAGATGAGAGGTGGTAAGAAATCATATTAACATCCCCTGTGGCTTTTGTAGCTCTCTTTCTCTCTCTCTCTCTCTTTAGACTTGTGCTTGGTTAACTTTTAGTTTTATGTTCTGGCGTTTTATTGTGAAGCACTTTATCTTGAAAGGTGCTGTATAAATAAAATCTTGCTTACTTACTTTGCTTGTAGGGATTATACTGTATATAATTTCCTTCCATGAAAGTATATTTGGCTTTTGGCTCCTTTAGAGTAATGTCTACATGTTCTGCTACACCACCAAACAGAGCATTAACTTCAAATGCGTGACGCGTTGGAAAAACCTGTTGACCTGTGACCTTCAACCCTTTTTTCTTTCTGAGGTGTTTTAACCGGCTTTTATTTCTTAATTGCGTAGTAAAAGCTAAAAGTAGCTACATGCATATTCAGCCCATAAATGTTAGAAGTCACCACTTGATCCAGTTTGACAGGTTTTCTTAACCCCTCCATGATGGCGGTCATCTGTGTCACCCATAAAGCTGTCTAGTAAACCGCCTTATAGGGTCATTCTCAGCTGAGACTTCCCAGCCTGTCACTGCCATGTTTGGATCTTACCCAGACTCTCAATAATGCTTAAGTCAAGAGATTAGTTTGAAAAAAAAAAAAGAGAGAAGAAGCAGTCTGACTGACACCTCCAGATAGATGGAGACTGGAATCTGAAGGAGGGTTTCATCCCAGCAAGGGAGGACAGTGGCCATCTAAGCCATTGCACTGAAATTGTGAGTGGTGTGCCGCGGGGGGAAATGGGAAATGTCCAGCTCAGGCCAGGTCACAGCACTGAAAAAGGGCAAAGTCTTTCTGTGCTGACTCGCCCCTTTGATGGAGGCGTGTTTCGCTTTCTGTAATTTAATCTGTTTTAATAATTTGGAACAGGACAAGAGGGAATGTAAACACACATAATCTAATGTTTAATAATAATATTATTATTTTCTTTTACATGGCTACCAAATTTCTTCTCCTCCGTCTGTCTCTCGGGGGAAAAAATGGCTGTTCTCATGTCACAGTATCCAGCCCTAAAGCGATTCACAGGCGGAGAGGCTATTTTTGTGCCACACAATGCCACTCATACACCAGGTCATTCCCATCAGCGGGAATGCAGATGATCTACAGCTGTCACTGATTGTCTGCTTGTATTTCTCTTTTCCCCTTTTCCCCCTCCTCTTCCACTCTATTCATCCTCCACCTCAGAAACTCCCCCTTTCCCCCTCCGGTGCACCCTCTTTTCACCTTCCCCGTTGTTCCTACCAGCTCTTTGTGCTTCAGGTGTGCGCCCAGGCCGTGAGTAGCGATGGGGGACTGGACCCTCCTGGGGAATTTCCTAGAGGAAGTCCAGGAACACTCCACTTCGGTCGGAAAGATTTGGCTCACCATCCTCTTCATCTTTCGTATCCTGGTGCTGGGCACGGCGGCAGAGTCCTCGTGGGGGGACGAGCAGAGCGATTTCCTCTGTGACACCCAGCAACCAGGTTGCACCAATGTGTGCTACGACAGGGCCTTCCCCATCGCACACATCCGCTACTGGGTGCTGCAGATTGTCTTTGTCTCTACGCCCTCCCTCATCTATATGGGCCACGCCATGCACACAGTGCGCAGGGAGGAGAAGCGGCGAAAGAGGGAGCAGGAGGAGAGAGAGGCGAGAGGTGAAGAGGGAGGAGACCTGGAGGGGGAGAAGGAGTACCTCCAGCAGAAGGAGAGCGGAAAGGAGGTGGTTGCTGACGGGAGTGGCAGAGTTCGCCTAAAAGGGGCGCTGCTGCGGACCTACGTCCTGAGCATTTTAATCCGTACAATGATGGAGGTGACTTTCATTGTGGTGCAGTATCTTATCTATGGAGTGTTCCTCGATGCGTTGTACCTATGCAAGGAATTGCCCTGTCCCAATCCGGTTAACTGCTACATGTCACGGCCCACGGAGAAGAATGTCTTCATCGTCTTCATGCTGGTGGTGGCCGGCGTTTCTCTGCTGCTCTCTGTGTTGGAGCTCTACCATCTCGGCTGGAAGAGCATCAAGAGGTGCATACACAAAAAGATGATGCAAAAGAGCAAGCAGAGAGCTGTGACGGTAGCGGTGTCTGCAGCCTTGGAGTCCAACACCTCACCACAACCCTCAGTCTCCTGCACCCCACCTCCTGACTTCAACCAGTGCCTGACAGCCCCCGCCTCCATAAACCGCATGACTTCCATGGCCTCTCATCCCTTCAACACCAGAATGGCGCTGCAGCAGAACTCAGCCAATCTGGCAACTGAGCGACATCGTAGCTGCGACAACCTGGAGGATGATGAAGACTTCCTCAGGATGAGATACAACCAGGTACCAACAGGCCTGCCCAATAACTGCTCGCCATTGCCTCTGCTACACTCAGTGTACTTGAAGGACAAACGGCGCCTGAGCAAGACCAGCGGGACCAGCAGCAGGGCTCGCCAAGATGACCTGGCAGTATAAATTCACAAAGTGTGGTGGATGAGGAAGAGAGGAAGAAGGGCTGGACCTTCGGAAGTAATGTGTGTCTGGGAGATAGATCTCTGTGATGGAGGCGTGAGCTGAGGCTAACTATGAACTGTAGCACCAAGGCCTGACACTTGAGCACATGTGATGAGTGGATAATGTGAACTTGACTTGTGTGAGCTTTGTGTCCTAGAGCTCTAAAGAAAAACTGCAAAACAAGCTGTAAAGGAGAATAATGAGAACAGAGTAACAGGTTTGACACCTGACTATTGCACATTAGGAGTAGAGAGTCCTTTCATTTTAAACCAGTTAACTACAGATTAGCTGATTTTTGTCACACACAAATGCAAAAAAAAAAGAAAAAAAGATTTGCAATAAATAGACAAGATCGCAGTATGCTAGAAACTGTGAAGCTCTTCGATAAAGTGCCTTATCAAGCGTCAGAAATATCTATTTCCTTATGACATTGTTTTTGTAATTATTTAAAAGCCGTGGTAGAGACTGTCATTTGAACCACTTGTTGACCTGATTGCACTATACCTGCAGGCAAACATAAAAACGTAACTCGGAAATAATAGCACTGCAATCTCAAAGCCTGTCAGTGAAGTCAGTCCTATACTAGTCAGAAGTCTTCTGTGCACAGAAATGAGAGAATGTAGCCTTTTACAGGATTTTCTTTTTGAAGGTCCCTCAAAGAAAAAGCAAGCGGTCCTGCTTGGATGTTGTTATGAATGGATTCAGCCACTAGGTGGCAACAATGCACTAGCGTTTCCCCCTTTCTCTCCCGGACCCATTGTGTTAAAAGTGTGTTCCTAAGAAATGTGTGAGTCGGTTGGTGTCTTTGAATGTATTGTTCTTGTAGCACAGTAACTGTGCGGGTAGTTCATAACCATGTTGTGAATATACGTCTTTACAAGTGGAAGATGATTTTTTAAAAATATATACATGTATATGTGCATAAACATAGCACAATATTTGAAGAACTGTCCATCCTGCTGTACATCCACTGCAGTCTTTGGTTATTTCACACACACATTTATGCAATAACTGTCATCGCAAACCCACAACAAATAAATAAATCATCAGCTGTACAATCTGCTCTGTTGTTCTCAGCGTGTGATTTATTCAGTGCCGTACAACACTTGCCTTTGATTTGTCTGTCGTATGAACATAGAAAGACTTTAGTATATGTAAATATGCACACACTAAACTGTTAGAATTGCACAAGATGAACATTTAGAACAACTAACATTGAAATAACGTGCTCAATGCAGAAATGCTGAAATCAAGACAAAGTGATGCAATTTCCAGATTCGAACAAAGATGAAGAGTCTCCAGCATTTCTGAATCACTGTACCATTGCTGCAGCGACTTTCTGTTTGCCGTCCTCACAAAGGACCTGCAGGAGACAGATTGTGGAAGATGAGCAATGTTTACACAAACAGAGACTGTCTCGCCATTTCTGCCAGGACGCTGAGGTCTGGTATCCAGCTTAATCTGCCACATGCTGAAGCTGAATTGGAAAATCCTTGTTGCTTTTGTATTATTTTTATTTCTGTGGAACCTCAGTGCTTTCTGAGATTGAGCTTCACAGAGATATTTGTGTATTCTGAGTTAGACCAGGATGGTGATAGCACATTTGCTGCTTAATAAAATGTTTTCCTGTCTTCTTTTCTAAAGGATTCATTTTTAAAAAATAGTTTGAAAATTGTGCAAGAACCAGAATCAGCTTAAAAGGATATAAATGGTCATACATTAAAGAAAGACAAACACGAGACTATGCATCAAACTAAAATTAATACAAATGGAAAACCTACAAGGAAGTTTATAAGTTACTCTACAGTGAAAACTATTAAGTGTTATATATCTTTTCCAATTGGTGTCCTTTTAAGACCTCTTTCCAAACAAGAGTAAGCTCAAGGAGATTTTGCTTTACTTGAGTTATGATTCAGTAATGATTAAGAGGACTCTGGCAATATGGAAGATGAAGGTCCCTTCAGTGTGACTGGAATTCGTGAGCAAGTCATGCGTTAGGTATCTCTACGTGAATGCGTGACTCACATCTTTTTTTAAAAAAAAAGTTAATTCCTGAAAAAAAGTCTTCTTTTTAAAGATCTTATATAAATATAAATGGGGCATGTTTCTTGTTTTTTTTCTGCAGTTCTGCTTAAGACTTTTGGAAATTTAATTTAATAGATTTACATGCTGTAGTTAGAAGGAAAAACTGGGGGGAAATTCAGACAAGTATTAATATCTTTTACTAAAATAAAAACAGCTAAACTTGTTGATATAACACACATAGAATAAGTACGTTTGTGCCATAAGACGGCTGAGATCCAGATCAGGGTCAGCCCTCTTTTCTTTACATTTTCCTTAAGGACCTGAACATTCTTATAATTGTTTCTAAATAGTCTTAAGCAACAAAACTCCAGGCTTTTTTCATTAATTTTCCTGCAACTGACCAAGAAAAAACTCCAGCAAAGCCCTGCCGCAGGACCTGAAGTATGCATCTGGCCCTTTTTTATTCATCTACTGTTCACTGTAGCTTCATCAAAAATGCTCTCAGTGAAAGGGTGACTGTCAAGAAGCTGCTTTTAAGGAAGGGAAACAGAGAGAAGGTGCTGAGGTACGCCAAATTACACAAGAAGTAGACTGAAAACCTTGTCTCGGGAAGTTCAGGCTGTGCTTTAGAACAAAGGTGGTCATAGCAAATATTGACTTTCAAGCTTGTCTGAACTCCACAAACTCTGTTTTACCGTAATGTACTGCATATCCATTTTTATCTCAAGTTATAATTTTTAAAAAGAATTGTCTTGGGTTGCTCAAGACTTTTGCACAGTAGTGTACATTTGCAATTAAAGATTACAACAACAAAAAAAGCTCAGAAAATCCTCGCTTTTGGATAAACAAATAGTCCAAATTCGAATATATTTGATCTATAACTTTATAAAATAGATTAAAGTAACAAATCCTCTTACTTCGAAATGCAGATACAGTTTCTTCCTGTAGAGGGGAGTAGCGTACTTTGGTGGTGTTCTCCCCTTCAAGTCTCCAAACAAAAACAGAAGAGCGGCAGTACTCCGAGGGGATGTCGGGAAATGTCGTTTAATCTTCACCTCTCTCTTATTTTCTTCTATTCTGAAGCATTATTTGCCGGCCTACAGTTACCGACATGACTTGCGCCTCTGTACCGGTGGAAACTTAGTTGCTGAATGACTGAAGTGAATTTTGTCATCTCCCGGACGCCGTGTATGTTTTAATCGAGGGTAACACTTTATTCTGTATCTGTAGGTAATGCCGTGGCTGTGTGGTAGCAGTGATCTTCCTTGGTGATACTGGCATCGAAGCTGACAGCAGGGACTTTACCCTCTGCTGCACCTCGCTAGTTTAGAGTTCACCTCGGTTAGCTCTGTTTTCGTAACGTGTTTCACTGAGTTCCTGTTGCCTAACCTGTGCCCTGTGCTGTTGAAATGCTAATAATCTGAGTTTTATAGCAGAACTAGATAGTGTTACAAAAAATAAATATTTAATGAGGAAAACGTCACATCCTGGGGAGCTCATTGCACCAGTGTTGCACCATCAGAAACCGTCAACTTTTTTTTTTAACGTTGATTCTCTACACTCACGCTTCTGTCTGTAGTAACAACTTCCGCTTTACTCAATGTGTTACAGTTGGCCACACCATCATCATCTCTGACATCCCTGACCGTGACAGGAGGTCTAACTGTACCAGGTAACACAGCTTAGTGAAAAGAGCAGAAGCAGCTGTTAGACTGATTTTAATGGCCTAACAAAGGCTTTTTAAATGTGAGGCTTTTGCTGCTTTTCTTGTCTTGTTTATTTGAAATCCTTTGAGTTTTCACAGTTTTGTATTGAAAGACTGATGAGGATTTGTGACTGCTGATTAACTGATGTTGTTCAAACAGAATGTCCAAATAATTTAGTTTAAAAGAGTTTTAAATGGATGTTTGTATGTTTTCATAGTCTCTTAAAACCACGCACTTGGAAGCTTTAATAGTTTTTAGATCAAATTCCAACTTTCTAATCGATCTCTTATGTAAGGGACACAGACTGTTTCGCTCCTGTGCATATGCTTTATCTCACTCTCAGTGGCTCTGTGGTAACAGCTGGTGTCTTTTGTTCACAGCACAGCCATGAAGGGACTTTGGGGCGGAGCGGCTGCGTTAGGGTCGGCGTCCGTGGCGTTTGGCTCGATGCTGTGGTCACAGCAGAAGACTAAACCGGAAAAGGCTGCTACGGGTTCCAACCTTGCTGACACGAGCGCTGATTCCCCTTACGAGCTAAAGCTGGTCCAGATCTTGTTCCGGCACGGCGCCCGAACGCCCCTAAAGTCAATACCTGATGTTATGGAGGTAAAACTGTCTTCCGTTAAGAGAAAAAGATGTTTCACACATGAAAAAAAACTGCAAATTCTTTTTTTCAACAAAGGCCCAGTGGGTGCCAACGCTCTTGGAGCCACCACCGCACACCAGCATCGACTATGTAGTGACAGATCTTCAGGGTGGCCCCAGGCCCCCGGCTCCTATAGAAGACAGCTATCGGAAAAACATACTTAGTGTGAGTCATTGTCTTTTTTGTTTTTTTAAATAGGTGTGATGTGGCTGCTGGCTGTCATCTGGCTTAGTTGACTTTGACTCTCACTATGAAAATGATGGAATAAACTTAATAATGCTGCTTTGCTTTTAGTGGTATGACAAAGTTAATGTCTGAACACATTTCTTCTGGGCTTTCCATAGACCTTATGTGTGTAGCACACTTGTTACTCTCCTCAATTCATGTAGTTTTTCTCCATCTAGTGGCTTAAAGGTGCCACTACAGATATCACTGGCCTGAGCTCACTCACTCGCCGCTGAACTGTACGTAGAGCTTCCTATTGACATATCGTGTCCGGTCACAGTGTCCGTGGAGCTGTTACTTTCCTGTGCTGAGAGCTGCTTTGCTAAAGAGGTTTAACTTCACTGGATTTAGCTTAGAAAACTAAATCCCCCAATATGGACTCCGGCCATTCTTGTACCACATCCAGCCCGGATTCCTGCATGTGATCACAGGTGTGTGTCTGCCCGGCCACATCTGTGGGTATATAACCTGATCCTGTTTGTTGTGTTTGGCAGGGTGGCACATTCCCTGGTCAGCTGACCACACTGGGCATGCAGCAGCTGTATGAGTTGGGCAAAAGACTAAGGGGGAGATACATTGAAGAAAGCGATTTCCTTACCTCCACATTTAACCCAGCTGAGGTCTAGTAAGTGGTCCAAATCATAATGAGGAGCAAGGAGAAAAAAAACCCCTCATATCTGTGCTCTGACACTTTGATAGATTGGGTTTATGAGTGCAAGTACAAAGGATATGAGTTTAAATGCTTTTACTATTTTAGAACTGGGTGCCTTCCAATGACCTATTTTTTTCCTCCTTATTTCTAGCGTGCGCTCCACTAATATTGTGAGGACCATTGAGTCTGCCAAGTGCCTGGTCGCAGGGCTCTTCCAGCAAAAACAAAAAGGTAGAGCGGAGATGTGCAGTATGTTATCCCATTTTTCTGTCTCATCTCATCTGTTTATTTAATTTTTCATTTATTTTGCAATTTCCTGTTCTACTTGCAGCAATTGTGCCTATTTTAACATCGGAGGCCGAATCTGAAATCCTGTATCCTAACTATCACGGATGCAAGATGCTTAAAATCCTTTGCGGGTATGAAGAGAGTGTGTTTTCCTAGCAATAGAGTCCCATCAAGCCTAAACCATCCTACTGGAGCCTTGAAATAATGTGCTGTGGAAACATTATGAGCAGAGTTGAGGCGCCTGTGACAGGTTGTCACGGTGTATCTGTGTTTTGTGGCTGACACCGCGTGTGTTCTTTGCAGCCACCGCTGGGCAGAGTCGACCACTCTGCCAGACATCGCGGCAGACCTGCAGAGCATCCAGAGCGAGCTGGGGATTGCTGCTCACCAGAAAGTTGACTTCATCCTCATTAGGGATGACATGGTTGCCAGAGAGGTGACACTGCCACATTGTGATTTATGTGACTTTTTGCCAGCTCTCGCCACAAGCTATCAGAATTACATAGGATTTACTGTAAAGACGTGGCCAGGAAGCCGCAACCTCGCAAGCTGCTCCTTATGTAAGATGAAACTCAGCATCAGAGTTCATTAATCTTCTTGAGATCCAGCCTGATATTAACCCAGATATTAAGATTGACAGCATGTGTCCATGTGTCACAATAGAGGGTGAAATCACATTTAATGAGTAGGAAGCCGCAGCTTTTCTGGAGGGTTCTCACTAGTCAAAGTCAGCGGTGGTGTCGATGTCTGTTGTCATTTAATTCTCACAGACAAATGAAATCAATGCATTTAGCTTCATGCTATTTAAACAGAAATTATACGGAGTTATTTGAAGACTTGCGACTTGTTCCTTTGCATTAACAGACACACGGCCTGCCCTGCCCTCAAGTGCTCGACACCTGGAGGGATAAAGTGGAGCAAAGAGCCGTGGATATGATGTGCCATATCTTCGAGCCCAGCAAGAGGTCAGATTAACCAAAGTCACCAGTCCCAGGGGCTTATCTAAAAGGCCAGATTGAGATTTACCACTTGTGCATTCAGCTTCACAGGCTGCCTTTCTCTTGCTGTCTGTGGCAGAGAGAGCTTGCAGCTGTCTGTGGGACCTCTCCTGCACATGTTGGTGGACAACATCGAGGAGAAACTACAGGGCACCTCATCAGAGCCAAGCAGGTTGGACGCGCATTATTTCACACATAACTGTGGTTGGTCTTCAAATGCTTCACTCTTGAAATGCTCTCTCGAACAGGAAGGCGTTTTTGTACTCCGCACATGACACCACTCTGATTCCTTGTCTCTTGGCTTTGGGGATTTTTGACATGAGATGGCCACCGTATGCCGCTGATCTCACTGTGGAGCTGCACCAGAACCGGAAAACTAATGAGGCCTTTGTTAAAGTGTCATATGTAGGCGAGGTAGGAGCTGAGAATGTGTCGCAGGATGAGCAAAAACAAAAAAAAAATTGCATTTTTTTTTTTCTTTCTATAACCTCAAGTTACTTTTTCTTTCTGCAGGATCAACTCATTGGGGGTTGTAGTGCAGTCTACTGCCCCTTGGAGGAGTTCAAACGGGTCCTCTCCACGTACTCGCTGAGCCCTGAAGACTACCACTCGCACTGCAACAGAACCGTAGGCCCGACTGAACCTTGAGCAAGCCTTCGCATCGGCACACCGCTGACAGCCAGCACGCATCATGCCTTTTTAACATCCTCAGTCCTCTCTCCATCCAGCCGGCATCAGTCATTATCATCTCACTGTCAGAGCACGCTGGAGTACAGCCACTTTTGTAGAGCTTTCGGGTTACACCGCTTGCTTTCAGGAGTCAACATCATCTTGTTACCATGGCAATCACATTAAAGGTGCTATAAATGACATTTTGAAGCACTGAATGGTGCACTAGAGCACTGGCATCTTAAGACCAAAGCAATCACCCCCCCACCCCCTTTCTCTCTGCAATTCATTTACAAACAGAAAGGTTGTGCACACGTGAGCCAACAAAAAGCATCCAGCCCCGACCATCACTCTATGCAAACACAGTAAAAGCCATTAAATGGCTGTGATATGCTGCATGCCCACCCACCATCAGCGGCACTTTTCCCATATTTTTTGTCCTGCATTCAGATTGGATGTGTGTTTTAAAAAAACATACACACACACACACACACAGATTTCGTTGACATCTTAGATGGACTAACAATTGATGGGGTGCTTTTATTGCGCTTGGTAATGTCATAAACTGTAGTAACATTACCTTGACTTCCCCTGCCTCTTCTGTTTGTGCTCTTTGTGGGGGTGGGGCACCATGTGAATACTCTGAACTGCATTCTGTCTCTTTATAAATGCAGGGAGGACAAACATTTTCAAAGGGAGGGACTCGTACACTAACGCACATGTGGCTACAACAACAAAGAACAAAGACACTCATTTTACAACACGCAGGAGGCTTGCAGCTTCGTCCTCTGCTAAGATCATCATCACTCCACTACATCTGTATGAATAGCTTTTTGCTGCTATATGAAAAACCCGATATATAGAACCTTTAAAATTAAGTTAAACGATTAGTTCAATAACAGCTGAGTGCAAAGTGGAAGAGTGTGATAGATGCTTTATATTTGAATGCAAGTTAAGCTTACTGATTAAGGCTGAAGTTATTTTATACTTTCTAATTGTTAACCCCACAATTAGCTTCATTTTTAAGAATCAACTGGTAACTCACCTGAACAGGAGGAAAGTTTACATTTGTTTGGGATTCTTTATGGTTGCAAGCATTTGCTGCACTGGGAAAATATAAAGCATATGTGAATGCTGCAAAGAAAATCATGTTTTTTGCAACTAGGGGACATCTCAGTCAGTAAAATGTGGTTTGTGTTTTTAATTAACTTAGAAATGAGGCCTTTATGGCACATTGGAATGTATTACATCAGGCTTTAGTCTAGCATTGATATTTATTCATAGGATAAATTTGTTGTTTTTCCTCTTTTTGGGGTGGTGTTTGTTAACATCTCCAACAGCATTCTCAACCTTTCCTTTACACTTTTAAACAACTACTGCAGTTATACATCACACTGATATATGGACAGGTTTGTATTATGTGGCCTGTGTTTGATTGCTGATTAAATTATTCCATCAAATCAGTTGCGCTCCCAACTGTATTCATCATATTCATTTCAATCATTCTTCAGGGAAGTATAGTTTAATGTACTGGATCAAGTGTTTAGAAAGGTGTGTAGAGTAGAGACTGTGTTAGAACACTTATTCTGCTACATGTTTTGAATGCAACATTTTGCCTCCTTGTGAGACCACAGTGCAATGCATGCTTGAATCACACGGACCCAAGCGTTGCGCTGTTCCAGAAACACACGTTGTACCTCATCTGTGGGAGGTTCCCATGACCTGCCACTCAAAATGTAAAGATTTATTTTGGTTTGGTGTGACATGAATACAGATTTTAATCAATATGGAGTCTTTTTTTTTTCCTTCTCCCCCCTGTAAGCTCACATCTTGCGAGAGGCTCTGAACTATTCCCACAGGCCAAATGAAACTTTTAAAATACAGGTTAGAAAAACCTCAAGGCCTCTTCTGAAGCTAATGGAGAAGCATTTGAACGCATCAACAAGCTTGAATCTATTTTAGAAGTGTGGTGTCCTCTGAAAATAGTCTCACTTAGTACCTCCTGATAAAATGTCAGCATATCAACGCTGCTCCTTAATATGACTTGCACTTCTTGTAGCAGAATGTTGGTAAGCTGGTATGAGTATGTACAAGACAAAGACGCGTAACTAGTCCTTGTAAGTGAAATAGTAAAGACTCCTCTGTGGAAACATACACACGTGTGCACACACACACACTCCATAGACATGTGTATAACAAAAGAATATCTTTTATTTGTAGTCCATCACCACAGCCCTGGTAGGCTATTCTGCACCAAAGCCAATGGAGAAACACATGACAAGCTTATACAATAGAGAAAAGAGAAGAAGTCAACTGGATGGTAAGCAGTACGTGTTTACATTTCTGTGTCTCACTCCGGACACCACACCTGCCTTACTAAAAAAAAAAAAAAATTATTTTATCTGTTTAAATTTTTTTATACCAGATCTACCTAGCTCTAGTTCTATAATACCTGGCATACCTGCTGCGGCGTACAGCCACTCCTGTCCTATTCTGCTGACCATCGGGAGATTATTGCTGTGGGAATGATCATTACCCAGAGTCAACAAGAGAGTCAAAACAAAACAGGAACACAACAGGAACAAGAAGAACACAGCACATCTGGGTATTAGCAATAGTATTCACGCTGGCGAGCGTAGGAAGTCCTGAAAGTTTTGGAGCACAGAGCCAAATGTCATCTACAACTTGAAATGGACTGGAGATTATCATGGTGCTGCAAAGCTGCCAGGATCCTCACACTTAAAATGTGTTTGCTCTCAATGGTAAAAATAGAGAAAGAAGACGCTTTCTGCAGATGGTCCATGTTTGTGCTTTTTTAATAATACTATTATCTTAATGAGGTCATAGTTTGGTTTGTTATACACTGGAGTTACAAAGAAAATTAAAATAGACTAAAATTTGAATAGCCCACCAATGGTAAACAGTACAGTATTTTTAGGGGGACGTTCCTCCCCCAATGAAAGCTTGGTAAGAGGAGTTGAGAGGTCACTGATAGAATGCCTATACATACAGACACATACATACATACCACACAAACGCACATTCGGTCAAGCACGCCAACGCACTCTCACGTATATACTGTACAGATACAGTCAAAACAATGGAGCGAGAGACAAGATGGATTTCCACTAAAGTCTTCACAAAGCACAAATTCTTCTTTCCTTTCTCTTGTTCCATACCACTTTCGTGACAAATTTGTTTTTTTGTTTTGTTTTTTTAATTTCAAAAAAGTAGACATATACTGTAGCATCTCCACGCTGACTTTTAGTTAGGTTTGATTCCTCTTTGATGTCGAAGTCATCTTTACAGTCAGATAATCAAAAACCCCAAAAACAAACAAACAAACAAAAAAAACAACCCAAAAACCCCCCCACATGAACAGTTTTGCAAAACTGTGTGACCACAACAATCCCATACATTCTGAAGTTCATGAGTCAAAATTAAATGTTCTTGTGGCAAAAGTACTCCAATGCGGCCCTGTCACAGTCTCCGCCGGAATAGTTCACACAGGACATTACCAGGTGACTGGTTATCTCCACTCTGCTCATTTTCTGGGTACGCCATCTCGTTCATATTTTACCTCCTTTACTCGAGTCCATCAGTTTAATGAATACTCTCCGGAGTCCGATATCATTACTCCTTCCTTGTGTATTGTCCAAGAACATTCTAGATACAATGTTTCTGTTGGATTAGAACATTCCAGGGCCCGGACTGAAGCCCATGTCCATGTCACGAGGCCTCATCTGACCCCCCATCATCATTGTCTGCTGCGGGGGGCCGCCCATGCCCTGCAGTGACATCATCATGTTAGGTGAGCCTCCAGGACCTGGGTGGGCCATTTGTCTCCCCTGGATCATCCCTCCTGGGCCCCCAGGGGACATCATCCGATGCTGAGGGCCTATCATGCCTTGGCCCATGAATCCCGGTGGCCGCATTGAATTGTGGCCAGGGTTGCCCATTGGCATGTCTTGAGGGCCCATTCCCCCAGGACCAGGTCCCCCTGACATTCCCCCCATCCCCTGCATTGGCATCCCCATCCTTGGTGGGCCGTCGCCCATCATGCTCTGCATGGGAAAGCCAGAAGGGTGTGGCGGTTTCCCCCCGGGGTTGTCTCCTCCACCTCGAGGGTAGTAAGACAGAGTCTGACTGGGCTTCTCTGAAGGGATTATCCTGGACAGGTCAAACTCGGGAATACCAGAAGCTCCCGGCCGCATTACCTCATGAAGGTCTGCGTCACTGAATCCACCTTGCATGTTATTGAACTCTGGCCCACCAGGGGTATTGGGTTTGCACATAACCCCATCAGCCCCTCCCCCATGAGACATATTCCCCATCCGTCCTCCCATAGGTCCTCCCTCTCCCTGGAAACCCATAGGATGGCCAGGGAAGCCTTGGGGACCGGGACCATTGTGCGGAGAGAAAGGGCCTTGCTGGGAAGGTGACTGGGTTAGGGGGTATCCCTGGCCCCGGTGAGGGTAACCCATGCGTCCCTGTGGCATCATTTGAGGGTTGGCCATACCAGGGTCTTGAGGATTTGGTGGTATCATCATACCATGAGGCATCATGCCTGGGCCCATATTTGGGGCATTGGGAGAGGGCATCTGTGGGGGCATGCCATGTGAGAGAGGCTGGGATCCCATTGGATTCATACCTAGAGGGCTGAGGGCAGGCATAGGTCCAGCATTTCCAGGTCCCATCATACGTGGATTGACTTGGTGATTCATTGCCATACCTATAAGTCAAAAAGAAATTATATACAGAGTATAGCGACTGGTAAAGTAGCTCAAGTTCAGAGAACTGAAATTAAATATTATACAGAAGATATTTCACGTCTTACCATTATTGTTCCCTGACGGCAGGTTAGGGGAGCGAGCTGGCGGTGAGTCATCATCAGAGCTGGCAACAGTCTTTATGGCATCGTGGTAAAGTGGGGTGGAGCTGGGCATTGCAAACTTGGACATGCGTGACATCATGATGGAGAGCGGGTTCTGGGATAGTGTTGGTTCAGGAGGTATGGTGTAAGGGCTACCAGACGGGACATTCCCTGGGTGAGACATGGAGCCAGATGGAGCACCTGATGAAGGAGGGGCTGAGGGAGGGCCGTTACCACCTAGACGACAACATATGAAGAAACAGAGGACATGACAAAGAAATAATAAAATACAACAGTCGATTTTTTTTTTCTTCTTGTGGATTGTTTCACATTAAACTACCACAAGTGACATTCCTTGCAATTTGTGTGCAAATTCAGACTTAGTAAGATAATGTGGCTACTATATTATGTGGCCAGAAGAGGGAGCCACTGGACCATAACCCACCCAACCCCACCCCACAGATGTGTTAATCTGAAAGATCTGATGAACATGGAAGATAGACACATCAGATCCATATCATTTTCAGTTTTTAGGTTGATTCTGTTTCAACAAGTTGAGTCAAATATCTGAAATGTGATCACTGAGACAATAACTATAACTAAAATTCAACCCAATAATCATTTAAAAAATAAAATCCCAATATTAACTGAATAAAACTTCTCTTTTTTCATTGTTTTTATTTAGGAATTTTCTTTTTACAAGAAAAGGGTACAGATAACAACAGAAAAGGAAAAACAATGCATACCTTGCTCCATACTTGGCATCATATTTGGTGAGGTGATACTGAGCGGAGGCTTGCCACCCTGAGGGGGCACTCCAGGACTCTGCATGGGTGGTTTTGGTGAGGAAGCCCATCCTGGAGATGGGTTAGGGAGAGAAGGAGATCTCATATGAACAGGAGAAGCACCTGCTGATCCCATCATGGAGTGAGGAGACTTCATTGGTGCTGAAGTTGGAGGTGCTGGGGGGGCAGCAGGGCCTGTGGAACCGGTGAGCATGCCAGCCAGTTGGGACGGTGTTTGAGGGGACTTAAGATTAGCCGAGGGAGAGCCCATCATGGGGGACTGCACTTGCCTCAGAGGAGGAGACTTAAGTGGATTAACACTGGGAGAGTTCCCACCTCCTGCTTGGACATTCAGATCTGCTGGCTTGCGGCCCCTCTGGCCTTGTGCAGGACCCCCAGCAGAGGGAATATGATTAATACGGCCATTGCCTCCAGTTGGTGTAGATCTGTGCTCTGGACCAAATGCTTGGTCTGCATGTGGACCCCTCATTCCTCCAGCACCCCCAGGAAAGGATCTCCCAGGCCCCATAGGAAAGTCTCCTGGCTGCGTCTGCTCAGGGAATGACCGACCCTGCATGGGCCTGCCTTGTGGACCCATATTTTCCATTGGCCCTCCACCCCCTCTCATTCTCATCATCTCATCAGGGCTCATATTCATGGGGGGATCTCGTAGTTTTGAAGGATGCATATGAGGTCCTGGCCCCGGGCCAGGCCCCATGCCGAACTCAGGTCCCATTTCTCGGCCCCCTATTCCTGGCAGTCTAGAGGAAGGACTCATGGGACCATCACTGGGCATTCTGGGAAACATACCCATGCCATTACCTGGTTCCATTCCACTTCTTTGGTGTCCCATCATCCTCTGCATGTCCATCATCATCCCAGGAGGAAGACCCTTCTCTCCACCCATTCCTTGGTGAAACATTGCCTCTTGGACTGACTGAGGGTTTGGGAAACGCTCACCACGAGCTCCTGGACCAGCAAACATTGGCCCAGGTCCTCCAGGGAAACGCGCTTCTCCTATACGGGGAGGCAACTCATCAGGCCATCCCATTCCAGGCCTCGGGGGGCCCTCCATCTCGGGATTCATCATGCCAGAGAAGCCAGGCATCCTCTGCATATGTGGGGGCATACCCCTGGGGCCAGGACCCATGCTCATGCGCTCTGGATAGTGATCCGGTGGCCCACCGGGTCCTCCCCACATTTCTCCTGGGCCCATCTGATAAGGAGGGGGGGGCCCTCGCATCATGCCACGTGGACCATGGGGGTGCATCATCATATCAGGACCAATTGGCCGGTGTTGCATTTCTTGTTTCTTCCTCTTCTCTTCATAAAATTCCTGCTGTAGCTTCAGCCACGCCACCTGTTCTGGGGTCATCTGCTCTCCATCTCCACATCCACCTGGGCCTCCCATGTGTGGACCCATTTCATCCTGTGGAAATGGGGGCATGTCCCTGGGACCATGGGGTGGGCCAAAAGGAGGACCTTGTGGACGAGGTCCTACTGGTCCACCTGGTGGGCCTAAACTCTGAGACTGCGCTATCATAGCCTGTAAGGGGCCCTGCTCAGACCTCCGGGGTGGCGCATCAGGACCCCCATCATGGGGTCCACCATGAGATTGTTGAGCTCCAGCTGGCGGGGCATCACGGTCATCAGGGAAAAGCATGCGCTGAATATCTCGCAAGGTCTGCAGAGAGCGCTGCCGATGTTCTATCTGTTCTTGTGACAGACCCTCTGTGTTCACCTCCATGTTCAACAGCTCCTGGGTTAGCTGCTGGTGTTGCTGCTGCTGTTGGGGTGTCAGACCTGTTCCACCAGTTCCTCCACCCTGTCCACTTTCACCTGATGTTGGGGGATTGAGGCCAGCCTCTGGTTGGGTTGCAGGGACCTGGTCAACTGGGGCTGTAGTGTTACTGGGGCTGCTGCTGGGAATATTTTTGGATTCCATGCCTGTAGAGGATGAGCCTTCCTGCGGAAGAACACCAGATTGGCTCCCTTGATTTGAAGGCTGTGGTGGGGCTGGCTCTGACGTGCCAGGTAAGGACGGGTTGGATCCAGGCTGGTGGCTCTGATCTTGGGTGTGGGACGGAGGCTGCTGGGGAGGATTGGAGTCGTTTGCTGCATTGTTCTTTAACACAGAGAAAGAGAAACGGAATTGAGATGTAGCAGTGTCAACATAATCATGTTCATATATATATATAAAATTTCATATGCCATGTATATATGTTAGTATTTATTTACTATGAAATGAGTATTTACCAAGAGGAGGTGAGCTATGTCCCTGTTGTTGGAGATGTTTGTAATGTGGAAGACAATGATGTTTTCTATACGGCCACTAATAACCTCTTCAGCTGCCCTGAGGACAAGGAGGCAGACGGTTAGATATCAGTCATCAGACACAATAGTGAGTGTGAGTGTGTGAGACAGTGAGCCACATGAATGAGTCTTAGATGCGACCATGAAGGTAATGCCAAGGTCAGCAGACTAAGAAAAGTATTACACGTGCACACCTTCTATTGGGCATCCACATAGTTGATCTCCAACTCCCAAAAGAGAGTGGTAATCTAAGCAAAGCATGTACTCCCACTGAAAAACACACGTGCTTGTGCAGATACACACAAAATATTTAGGCTATAATTGAAAAAGCTGGGTGAAGGACAGGCGAGGAAGCCAAGTACCTTAGTCCCACATATACAAACAGCTTTAACAGTCACTGATGACAGAAGCACAAAGATACACTCAATGAAAATATCACTGTTAGCAATTCTATTTTAATCGTGTTGCTGCAGATGTAGGTTTTTATTATGTAAAAAGAAAAAATGTTTTACTTTCTATAAACTCATTAATATTTAAAACTTGGCTAGATAAACCAACTGTGAACACCAACGATTAAACAGGAATATTCTATTTCTAAGCCAAAAAATATATGACAAATACAAAGTAATAGAAAAGGTAACTTCTGACTTCCTTACTTGTTAGCTATCCCTGTGCTGAAGACATAAACAAATTTTGAGCCTTGTTTCTGGCCACTAGCAGGCTCTGTTGTGGAGACTTGGCCTCCCAGTGTATTGTGGGAGGGCGTTGAGGAGCGACTGAGTCCGGCATTGGAGGTAGAATGTGTGACAGTGTCCTGGGGATTCACATCGCTGGAGTTTGAGTCTGCAGGGAGAGAACAGGGTATCACCCACGACTTTAAGCACAGACTTATGGGAAATGTAGTTCTACTGAAAACCGCTGTCAAGTCAAGTTGATTAATGGAGGGAATATTATATATGCTTGAATGCACATGTTAACACACTTACTGAAGAATCCTCTGTTATCTTCGTCACTTTCTCCCCCAGAGTACCAGTCAGCTCCACTGTACGGCGCCCTCCTCTCCGTAACACATATCCTCTTCGCCCTGCTACTATCTGTACACACACACACAAAGCCATCAGTGGCCTTAGGTTTATCAGTGTGACTGGCAATGAGGGACTGCAAAGTACATCTTTCAAGATGTCCAATTTGTATTCTCTTGGCAGAGTGTGTAGTATTAGCAAACAACACAGCAGATGATTTGATAATACTGTACTGGCTGTGGTGATTCTTACCCGTTTCTTCACTGGTAGGCGTACCACTCTCTGGTTGTTCGGATGACTCTGCAGAGTTGTTCATGCTCCTTTTGGATTTCACCTTGGAGCTTGGGCCGGAGCTTAGGCTCTGGCCATTTTTAAGCCCCACTCCACCTGCAACATTTTGAGCCCCTTTGGTCTTGGGGTCACAGGGTGAGGGCTGTGATTGGCTGCCCGTACTCCCTGGTTTGCCCTGATTGGGCATTTTAGAGTCACTCTGGGCGGCAGTGGAGGGAGACACGACAGGAGGTGATCGTACCATGGCCTCCGTCTTAGGTTTAGGGCTGAAAAACAATGAATAGATAAGGATACATTTACGCCATGAACTAAAACAGCTACTTTGCCTTGAAATCTGTGAAAAACATCAGATATTTTGGATACAACAAAAGGCCAGGGGCATTTTAGCAGGCTTATCTAATAATCATTTTCTGGAATCAAGAATGAACCAGGTAAATCACAGATAAATGCGGAGGCACCTTGCCATCCATAGGGTCTTTAATCCCACGACACCTAGTCATAACATGTGCCTTTTTCCCCTCCGATATGGTACCCAAGAGGGGTGGCAGAGAGAAAACCAAAGGAAAATGTGAACTTTGTGTTCTTTTAGTCC
>NW_024582409.1:2629488-2659742 GCF_018398535.1 Haplochromis burtoni | reverse complement strand
CCTCTGTAATTATAGGCTGCTGGTACTGAGAATGTAGCAAACCAGACTTTTGCAAGCAACATATATACACACATAAATGTTCACACAGAGGTGAGCACTGTGTAGAACATACGAACACACACACACACACACACACACACACACACACACACACACACACACACACACACACACACACACACACACACGTACAAGTAGCATAAAACATATGCCAACATGTCCAAAAGGTTCAGCCACAGCTCTGCACACTGTACGTATGTAGAGAGACACACAGCCAGCACAACAAGAAGGCAAAGCCATAAGTTTGGCAGTCCGTGCAGTCATTTCCAGAGGCTCCAGAACCATGAGTCAGCAGGGAAAACTTCCAAGCCCAGTGTACTCCCTGACCCTGGAAGAGCTCTGGATCACGCATCAAAACCTTAAACTAATAATTCACAAAAAATGATTTTACATTAGCATTACAACTGACCAACACCTAATTTCCACACCATACAGGTAAAGCAAATTGTTCAGGTTTGTACCACCTTCTTGACCTTGCCAACATGCAACTCTTATAGATTTATCAGGTATCGTGTAGACATACTTGCTTACAAGCCTCACTTCAAAATACCGCTACAATTAAAGACATCAAGAGAGTAAGTTCAATTCAGTAAAGAGAAATGAAAATACCAGAGTAGTAATAACCTTAAAAAGCATAAGGATAACATGTTAGCTTTATTTTATTTATTGTTTTTATTTTATTTTACTTTTTTGTTTTTTAATTTTAGATGTACAAGTGAGATGACTTTATAAGCGGCCGAGCCTTCCTCTTTAAGAAGAAAGCCCTGTAGGTAACGTGTGTGCCTCAGGGTCCTTGCAGGGACTGAGTGACTCCGTCTGTCGAGTGTGTAGGAAAAAGTAACATTACAATCATTAAGCCACAGCCACTGGTGAAGCGCAAGCAGACAGAGGTAATTAAGTTAAAGTAATCAGCCAAAAGAGTCTAGATAGGGCCTAGTTTCTGTGTTAACAGCTATCCAAATGCATTCTCTGCCTGCTGCTACAGAAAAGTAAATGATGTCCATGCAAAAAGATTACTTAAGAGTAATTTCTAACTATGGCTAGCTTTTCTAGCCAAACTAGAGAAGAGACACCATTTTAAACTAGGTCTTCCTACCAGGTTTAGGAGCTGGAATAGAAAAAGAAATAACTGTCCTGTCCCTGTGCTCCCGTTTTTCTCTTCACTTTGCCTTCATTCCCTCAAATAGTCGTGGCAGACAGTTGTGCCTCGTGTAGCCTGGTTCTACCAAAGGTTTCTTCCTGTTCAAAAGGAGTTTTTCTTTCCCACTGTCACAACATGCTTGCTCATACCGGATCATCTAATCGTTGGAGTTTTCTGAGTACTGTAGGGTCTTTAAATAAACCAGAAGTGAACTGAAATTGAACTGAACTCTGTGCCCACATGCATCAATTAGGAAAAGAGCTGCCCCATTCTTGATGGCTATAAGGGTTTAAACGACATGCTGATTGTAAGCAGCGTAAACAGATTTGACAGCACGAATATGTTTATTTCTTACATTCAAATACTAGAACGACAGCTCTCTAGAAAGTACAGTACATATGAGCAAAAAGGCCGCCTTAATGTGGCCTCGGTCTTGCTGATTTTTAAAGTTAATATTTCTTATTTCAACTAAATCTAAGCTGGAAAAACAGGCAGAGCTTTTCAATTTGCCCTTTGTTCTTAACTGTTGTTAATGACCTTGGCTTTTTTTCTTCTTCTTTTTTTCCAATTACGTAAAAAAAAAAAAAAAAGAATTGCCGTGGACAGATGTTTCCTCAGTAAAGTTTGATTACATGTTATTGAAGCTAAATAACAAGCTTAAGTGGTTTAGTCATCATTAATAGTCCACCAAACTGCCTAGGAAGGTTGTCTTAACAAAAAAAGAAAGAAAAAAAAAAGGGTAGTAGTTTTTCAAACAACCCTTTAAAAAGTTTTATTTCCATGTACTTCCAAAGATTTTCATGCAGTTAAAAATGCTTTGCTGTCCATCATAAACAGTCTGGATTAAACATTATTTTAATCCATAGCTTTAATATATAGCCAGTATAACCTAGATTTCAGTTACACCCACAAAATAGCTGATCATTATTAGAAAGGAAGTATCACAGGGTAATATCCACAGGTTGTATGAATCCACTCACCTTTGTGTGTTGGTGGACGGGGAGTTCTTTAGCCTATTGGAGTTCATTGATGGAGCTCCCAAGACTACAGAACAGGGTGGAGTGATGAGCTGGTGAGGACTGCCTGTGTGTGTGAGCGGCGCTTTTGCACGCACGTTCCTGGAGCCAGGAACAGGATTCCCAATGTTCGACAGGTTTCCCCGACCGTCCTTGGCCTCTTCTCTCTCTTTCTTTCCTCGTTCCCTCTTGCTGAAATGTGTCGCTGCTGTACCTGCCGCCGCTGGCCTCTCCTCTTGGACCTCCAACATTCTCTCTACGTCCTTGTCTGTGTGGGTGTGCGTGTATGTGTGTAAGTGTATGTGTGTGTGTGGGAAAAGTGTGGAAAAAAATAACAATAGTCCAGAAGGCTTCTCTTGTTCTTGTTCAGTGTGTATTTATGAAATTCCCCCAAGGGGGCTTTCAACGGCCCTTGGGCACACTGTTGAGAGAAAAGAAGGAGAAAAGGGACCGTTAACAAAACTGGAAAAGGCAGACGCCGTCTCAAGAGAGTTCAAAGTGACACTCTACCCAAAGTCTTCTTATTATCAATCTTCCTGTCTATGAGTGAAAGATGGAAAAGTTATTTTTCCCCCTCTTTTAAAGTTGCTTTGGGCAAAACAGGGCTTAATAAAGTAATTCTGACATTATTCAGTAAGAAAATCGTAGGTCAAATTCATTACCTGACGACTTACACAGACTTCAGTCATTGTTAATTGTAACCTCAGCATGTTTGTTTTTCCCCCAGTGTCTGAAATGTCTGCTTATAGTGCATTTTTTTTTTCGCCCTCAACACACTCAGTGCTTCACACACAGACTTTATATGGGCAGGCCGCCCAGGTATGTTAAGACCCGCCCAAATACATTTAGAGACTGGCTTTAGCTTTATTCCATATCCATCTGAGAGAATGATGCCATCCGCAACGAATGGACAATACCCTTTGCTTTTATTTTTAAAATTCAGACACTGCTAACCCGCTTGCCAGCAGATCAACAGCCTGGTCTCTACTATGACAGCTTTCAACATCATTCAGCTGCTTTCCAAGATTATCGCATCCTGCAAATGGACAAATTACATGCACCGTCTTATACTTAATTTATGGTAGAGACAATGTGTCTGTTTGCATAGGTATTTGTCTGCAGAGAGGCTCTCCGTAGGCAACCAACTCCAACGTCAAAAGTCCTCAAAAAAAACACAAAAAAAAACAACAAAAGCACATAGCTCGACGTGGATGAGTGTATGCATAGCCTGAACCCTGACGGCTTGAAGAGTGCGCCACAAACAGGAGCAGCATGAGAAGCTGCAGTGGACGCTGTTCTTTATTTTGAACACTTGGTTTCACTTCAGCAATTTGTAAGTTATAAACCTGCTTTTGTCCACAAGTGATGGACCAATAATAGCACAAGCAAGTAAAAGTAGCCTACAGATCAGTTGTTTGTGGCGTCGCCCCCTAGTGACAGTAAACAGCTACAACATGTATACAGCCATCCACAAAGCTGTCTGTCTGCAATACCACCGCAGAAGCGCCTTGGAGCCCTTAGACTGCAGCTGGTAATGATAATCTTCTTCAACTCTACAGATCTGCTGTGTCCTCAAGGTCTACCGACTGGGGGAGAACCGGTTCATGTGTCTGTATCGAGTGCTTCAGAGCAGACAAAGTCTACCACATCCAGCTGCAGTCCAAAACAGTGAAGGATAAGAGACTCATTACAGAGACGGCGGATTATAATGCTCCGGTAATAATCACCAAGTACTTCACAATTGTATTTGCAGGAAAAAGTTACAAAATAAATAATCTAATAATTTGTTTAAGAAATTGTGCATACACCGTCTTTGGAAGCTCATGGGTGTTCCTACAAACACCCCTGCAAGTACAGTCTAAATCTGTAGTGAACTCTGGAAGTACGTACATAATTTCAATCCTCATTGTTCAACATGTGTTAGTTAAAGCAACTGACCAATTTAAACAGCTGACAGAACAAAGACTGTAAAAAACAGCAGACACAAAACATCAGTCTTCCCCTCCACTAACTCTATAGTTTGATTCAATTTATACATCATCAATATGCAAGATCAATCATCTCAAGGTGCTTGATAATATAAATGCTCCACTATAAGCTGATATGGAGTCTGGTTCAATAGTAACTGATAAAAACTAAGTCACAGCCCAAACGCTGCCACCACTGCTTAGTTTGTCCACCAGAGAGCACCAATATTTATCTGGAAAAAAGAAATCTGTTGATTTACATATAATGATTTTACAATTTAAAAAAAAAAACAAAAAAAAACCCACCAGTTAGGTTGGTCATTGATACTTTCTTTATCTTTGGTACATGTGGTAGAGCTGTCGAGCTGGTACTGTGACTCACACCAATCACTGTCTTTTGTGTGTGTTGGTGAGTGAGAACTGCACGAGAATCCTGTTCAAGAGAGCAGCCCAGTCAGTGAGATTACATTGTCATCCTGAAAATATTTAGGAGCTCTTCCAAAACACTCAGCATTGTAACTGGCTCCAGAGTCCCCCTGGGGAGAGGGAGGTGGAATGGTGTTTGGGGGTTGTGTCGCCCCCTTTTCTACTTGTATGGGGGGATGGTGGCAGCACTGGGAAGCAGACAAATACACCGACTCCTGCTACAGCAGCAACACTCATCTCTCACTGGTCACAGAAGAAGAAGTGATTTACAGCAGTCAGGAGCACAAATTACTGCACACAGGCAGACGCTGGCTTCTCAACAGAAACAGAGGCGGCTTGTAGAACCAAATTAAACCTACTAGATTAACCTTTAAATGTAAAAAAAAATACTGTAGTGGAGACACTTCAGAGAAATGCTAGGCTCATTATTAAAAATGTAATGAAAGGCAACTTCTTTTACGCATTTTATATTGAAGCACGTGTAATTCTGCAGCTGTGATATACAGCATAAATCAGAAACAAGAGCTTCTGCTAACGCGACAGTCCCCATATAAAAGTTCAGTTAAACTTTGTGTCTGAATAATTACACACTACCAGCTGAACAGGCACGCAGAAAACAGGTTCTGCTGTTAACGTCTTGTTTCTATAATTGGAGCTTGTGCTAGAGCGGAGTCTAACGATGACACTATATCAGATGCTATCGGCTACTGTGTACCGGCCACAAAAAACATGCTCAGGGTTCCCCTTCACTTTAACAATGTAAACTGAATTTAACGTCTGTCTCCAAGAGAAATCTAATTGGATGAACCTTCCTGCTCCTAAAAAATTTAAATGTACACTACAAAACCTAATGAGATATTAATAAAGGCTACTCCTAAAGTGGCATCTGATTGTGATTGTTGGTGTTTTTAAACAGGTAAAATGTTTAGGACACCAGTAACAACTAGGACTTTTAGAGGGTGTACCATTTCATTTGTACATTAAAAAGAGCAATGAACGTCAGAAAAAAAAAAAGCTGACTGACATTTAAAAACACCATTTACTTTGCAAAAACTGGGCATGATTACCAGCTAGGGAAAGTTAGGCTCCTCTATTCCCTCTTCACAAGGTGCTGAGGGATGTATACTAAACTCTTTTCAACCATCACAAGCACTTTGCTTAAAGCTCAGTGAACCCTTTAGGAGAAGGTGTCCAGCGCAAGTTAAAAATATTCGGACCTGGTGGGATCAGGCAGTAGTTGGCCTTGACTGACTCCTTCACTATGGAGCAATACTAAAGGAGGAGAGCCTTGAGAGAAGAGCAAGAAAAAATAAAATAAAATAAAATCACTTAAAATATATATATTTCGTTTGCATTAGTAGATATAGTTTATAATATATCAAAGAACCAGTCTTCTACTTCATTCAACTCCAACTTGCATGTAAAGCCTGGAGGGGCTTCATCTAAATCTAGACCCCAATAACAAGCATATGTGTGTGATGCAAGTCTGTGCGCGTACATGGAAGCAAACAGCAGGAACTGTCAATCATCTGTTCTTTCCAATCGCACGCTAACAAGACACTAATTGGAAAGCTTGCTGACATGATTGTCATAAGGAATACACGGACACACACACACACACATCAGGTGTGTACGTTCCAGCATGTCTCACACACACACACATTTAAACAAGAAAGCATCATAGAGGTAATCACAGAGAATTCACTTCCTCCACCTCCAGTAAAGATGCTGAACTGTCTATCACGGCAAACACGAGGAGATGCAGTTCATGCAAGTTAATGGGAAAACAGCATAATGACGCTCCAAAAATGAGCTTTTTGCCTGTGATATAAATATGAAGGGGGCAGAAAATAGTTCAATTCAATTAGATTTGGGCTTTCCGATGCGGGTGGCACTGGAGGACTATTTTATTTTCATGCTTATGTAACAGTCATTGTATGCTGCCTGCTTAGAGAGTAGACCCTTCCAATCTACGTCACCCAAATTCCTCTGAAGGGGAGTGGGAGGCTTTATAGCAATGCAGTATCTACTGGTATACTCCGCTGGTAAGGTGTGGGATCAGCGAGAAGAAAAGAACTATGTTGCTGTCAACATAGTCCACTGGCTGAAAATTTTAAACACAACAAAGATTTATTTAAAAAAAAAGAAAAAAAAACAACACACATACACACACACACACACACACGCGCGCCATCCCTCTTCCCTCATCTCAGCCCTGCTGGTGGCTGTAAAAGGGCCTGCTGATGTTTCAGCCTTATTTATGCAAATCCCATTTTGCAGTTCAGTCACAATGGAGTATTGCTCCCTCTTTCTCACTCTAGCTTCCCTACCCACTCTCCGTCTGTTCACCCTCCATCTCAAGAATTGCTTTTGCCCATTATTTGTTTAGGGGAAATATCAAAAAGCATTATTTCCACCTCTTCTCACAGTTTTCTGTAAGAATATACAAAACACATGGCCATCAGCAACCAACTGTACAATCTGAAAAAGCAGCAGCCAACTCAGAGCAGGAAAAACAAAACAAAATAAAAAAAACAACGCTCTACATCTCATCACAACAGCTTATACACACACACTTCAATTTAGTGAAATGGTCACATGAATAAAAGCTTATATGCAACAAAATGATTTTTTTTTAATCTGACAGAGTGGTGAAATAAGGATGTGCCTTATGCCAAAATATGCCCTTTTCTAATGAAAACACATTTTAAACCTTCCGAGTGTTCAAACTATGTTTGATTTCTTCCCTTAGGAGTTAAATATGTAGGGAAAATCTGGATAACTTTGGTAAATGGTAAATGGCTTGTATTTGTATAGCGCTTTACTTAGTCCCTATGGACCCCAAAGCGTTTTACACTACATTCAGTCATTCATACATTCACACACTGGTGATGGCAAGCTACATTATAGCCACAGCTGCCCTGGGGCGCACTGACAGAGGCGAGGCTGCCAGACACTGGCACCACCGGGCCCTCTGACCACCACCAGTAGGCAACGGGTGAAGTGTCTTGCCCAAGGACACAACGACCGAGACTGTCAGAGCTGGGGCTCGAACCGACAACCTTCCGATTACAAGACGAGCTGGCAACTCTTGAGCCACGATCGCCCCTTTATCAAAGTAAGCCACAGGTGGTGATTACAGGATAGCAGCACTGAATTTCTGTACTTTTACCAAATCTCTCTGAGTCAGTCCTTTAACTTTGTCAGTGTACTGTGTGTGTATAATGGGAACAAAGCATAACACAGTGGTGTCTGTGTCAGATACTGCTACTGTGTGTTTATCAACATGGGCTTGAAATGTTAGACTGGACTATAAAATTTATGATGGCTGCTCTCACTGACTATATTACTTTTTGCTTTAGTTATTTTTTTATGGTTTTCCAATCTACATGCGCTGTACTATACCTTAAATTGCATCTTAGCTTCTTGAAGGACAGGTAAATCTTCTATATCTGTTTGCTCTATTTGTGATTTGAATTGAGTTTAATAATAATAATAATAATGTGTAAGTGTTAGTCCCCATAGGGAAATAGTTCCTCTGCATTTAACCCATTCACCCAGTGAAGCAGTGGGCAGCCACCAATGCAGCGCCCGGGGAGCAGTGTGTAGGGACGGTACCTTGCTCAGGGGTAGTAAGACAGCAGGGCCACAAAGTAAGAATAGTGGCTGTAATGTCACTTAAACAGAAATACTGAGTTACAGCAAGCAAAACTTGCCAATCTGTTGAACTCAAGGACAATGAGTTTTATTATTTATACATTAAACTTGTCATTTGCAATTCTACTTCATTATGAAGCTGCCACCGCTAAAATACTAGCATTTTAGTTTATGTAAAGTTTAATGCAAATCTAAAATGATGACGATGATGTTGATATGCAGCTTTAGCTCAGGTAATAAACAGCACAACCTGCACAAACATTACAGCTACTTTCTGTCTTGAAGAAGTGAGACAAAAAAAAAAAACAGTAAGAAAAAAAATGAAAGTAAGATAAAGATATCTGTTGGACATTAACAATACCACAGTGTAGGAAACACCTGCATGCTCACCTGTTCAGGTGACTTCCTGAAAGGACTCTGCCAGCATGCCACACCCTGCGTTGTGCTCATTATTTACACTTAGCGAACACAGAATGCAAAGAATCCTGAATGTCACTAAAGATAGAGCTGTGACGCCACTAGACTAACATTTGACATTATGCATGCACTGTGAGAGGCTCAAGGACGCACGCACAAGTATGACCAGGCTTCCTTTCAACTGAAATCAAGTTGTTACAAGAAACTTAAAGTCTTCTGTATTTTCCAAATTGTTGACTGCTCCCAGAGTCCAATATTTACACACCTCCATCTTTCTCCTTTTTTTCCTCAGCTCCCTCCATTACTTCCAATATTAGCTTTCCTACTGGTCCTGCATAACAGCTTTCCCAATTCAAACCATCCACAACACATTCTCCTCTGGTCTGCAGACCAGGCCCACCATCCCCTGGGAGGCGACATGTGTGTAATGTCACACTGTGTCATATCATATCGTGGTGACAGAAGCCTCACCGTATCCATCACAGTGATGGAAGTGGCAACGAAAACAGGAGGATGGGAAAGGGGTGTGATACGGTAGTCATTACACAAGCCATTGTCTTCACAGAGAGTGCGGGTGGGTGTCTGTCTCCCAGTCGAGTGCAAGTAGGCAAACACACACACACGCTGACTCACTAGTGGCACATCTGCTGGCGTAGCCTGGGAATGGTGCCATGTGTAGTGGCCAGCTCCGGCAGCAGGACTGGCACTCAGCACTCTGGCCTGCTCTGATCTCCGTCTCACACACTTCACCCCGCACTTCCATCTCTTTCCATCTGCCCTCTGTCTCTGCATCCCTGGCTAAGTGACTGTGCCTTGCTCACACAAAACAAACACACACACACACACATACACCTTTGTACTCAATACGAGACAAAGACAACGGGATAACTGGCAAGAACGTGCCTGTACTTCTATGACAAGAAGTGCAAATTAAGGGGGTTGCTAGTATCAAAACCTGACAGTAAGATTTTTAAAAGGTATCAAGGTAAAAAGAATCCGACAATATTTCTCACTTATAAAATGCAGCACATCTTGGACTTTATAGATGAAACATCAAAGACTGCACAACTTTTGGATCCCAGATAAGACTTGGAACAATAAATCACACTGAAAACATTTATACAAGAATAAAACTGGTTGTAAAACCCTTCGATGTCCATTTGGATCAAACCAATCAGGTCAAACTGTAGCTGAGATTTCTACTGAAGTATACTCTGTTAGCTGGAGAAAGCAGAAAGACGACCAGAGCTGGAAGTGAGCTTGTGAACATCGATGCCTGTGGGTCCAGTTCTTAACCATTATACCTAGAAGCTGGTCACCCTTCTATTAATTCTACTTCATGACTAGCACATCTTAGCATAGTAAGCCATACTAACTCATGGCATACCATAATATGAGAGACCTTATTCTGGACCTAAGGAGTTTAATTCTGGGTTGGATGTCTGAATGATTACGTTCACCAATCTGTCCATTTTTTAAGAAGGTCGTAGCCTTGCAGTCAACCCATGCAGTCACAAGGACGACATGCAAACTCCACAATTAAAATGTACATGTATCCCACTAGATTTGCTTTCAGCTGTGACATCAAAATACATTGTGTTACACTGCAGAGTACAAAGTGATTGAGGCAAAAGAAAACTCCAGCAAAGAAAAGAGGGAAGAAAAAAAATTTAACTGCCTCTCTTTAAGTCTGCTTGTTAGCTGATGGTGCATCATCCTGCCAATTAACTGCTGGTGGTCTCTCTTTGGGTCTGTTCAGGTCAACTGCATTTCAGATCTAGTCCAATTATCTTAAGGTCCATTTAAGACTGCGTATGAATTTTTTCAGATCCCCTCTGGATCCCTTTAGGATCAAAATTTTAAACCCATGAAGACCTCCAGTAGAACTGCTAATTAATGCAAGAGCACTCCTGGAATCAGCAGTCACTGCAGCAAATATGAGCAGTAAACAGTAAGACACATACGCATTTTTCCCCTCTAAATAATGATTTCTCTCATTTCTATCTCAGATATGAATTAACACAGGAACAGCACTCAGTTAGGACAAACTCTGCTGCCCTCTGTGCAGAACCCTTCTTTCCTCCCTTCCCCTGCTCTCTGGTCCGTGACTCCCCTTCCTTCATCCGCACAGTCGCTCCCACACTCGGGACACATTCCAACCTTGCTCATGCTGGGAGGACGTCTCCCTGTGACTACAAGTATTGTGGGAAATCCCAACGGCCAGGCCTTTCAGCAGCCATGTAGACCACTGAGGTAAAGAGGAAAAGAAATTTGCGTTCCTCACCGGTCAACAAGCTTTTCTTGCAAGCAACTTGTTATTACTTAAAACGTTTCATTAATCAAACTGCATCAAAATTTTTAAAAGAATATTAAGCAGGAAAGATGACAACACACTATGCAAAACTTCAAGACGTGCTTACCCAAAATATTTTCCATACATTCTTTTCTGTATTTTACAAGCCACAGTGCCCACAAGAAACAGGCTTTGCAACCTTTCAAACTACGTAACAAAGCTCAGGCATCTTTACTGACCTGGTATTTCCTAAAGAGAGAAACTACACACAAGCACACGCACACACACAAAGAGTATATAATAGATGTTCTATCTTCGTTCTTTTATCGTACAACAAAATTAGCACTCTGGAGAGAATATGAGACAGATTGTGTCCCTGAATTACCCCAGTTTACACTGGTGTGTCATACCCATGGAATTTTAAACACACTGGCTAAGACCTGCCTAATTAAATATACAGTCACAGAGCAATATACACGCACATAACTATACTGGTGCACAGACAAATACCAACATGAGGCAGTACTTAGCTGTCCTAATAATGTCGGAGATCCACTGAGAACTCTGCTTCAAGTTTATGGCATGTGCTGTTCCCATGAGTCAGAGCATGCTCGTGTGCATTTCTGTCTGAGCTTCCTTTAGGTCCCTGCATATAACCATGGAATCGCAGCAATAAGTGATATGTAAAGCCATGCAAAAGCCACGCCCCTGGTGAACTAACTTAAAATGAAATCTTCACATTAATGGTGATGCTTCTTAATCCTGATATCAGATGCATGCTGAGCATCCTGCCTGGTTTCTTTTTATGCAATTTATTCACCAATAACCATTTAAGGCGATGTTTTTTAACTGCCAACATAACTCAAGAAAATACATTTTCAGAATGAAGCTTAGAGTTGTTTTGTTCCTCACATTCATGATCTAAAACTGATTAAGAAACAACACATTCAAGTCCTTTGCTCACAACCACAAGCAGGTGGCTCGAATTACTCGACAGCGGGTTAAAAAAAAAAAAAATCAAATACAGATGCACTAAAAGAAGTGCATCTTCAGTAAAGGGCCCTAATACATGTCAAATCAGCATCTGTATTGGAAGGTCTCTTGAGATTCCCATCTGAAGCGATGAGCTTATAATACAATAAAACCAGTGTGTGTAATTTGTGCCACATCCAAGACACATGACATTTGTAATTATAGGCAGCAACGTGTGAAAAATCCCCTTTGTCTGCCTCCTATAACAAAGCGCTTACAGTTGCGGTCTAAATATAAAAATAAAAGATTACCTTTAAGTTAGCTGATTTAGATAATTAAGGCGCTAACATCTGATTTTGTCTGCTTGGAAACTACTGTTTATCTGCAACAAAACAAAAGCTAATTTTTGCTACTAGTTATAAATGATCTGATTACAATATAAACAGTGGTGACTCTAAATTGAGATTACTCCATTGTGAATAGTCCATGAATCATCTATCTAAAGATCTTGGTCCATTCTAGTTAAAATCAAAGTCTGACTCTTAGTGGGTTAAGAAGGTACGATATGCATCTTCTTGTGCCCAATTACGGCCCAATCTAGGTGACACAGGATGAAAATAGGCAGTTGATTTTTCTCACATAATACATAAATTAAAAAAAAAAAAAAAAAACTAAAACTAGCATGTTGACATTTTTCTGGGTGTTTCGTGGCACTTCTGTCTTTCCTGTGTGGTTCATCAATATCAGTAGAGCGCTGTGCCAGCTGTTGAGTTTTCTCAAAAGTTCAGCTGTGAACAACTGCAGGCATGGCAAAGAAGATGAAGAATGATTTTACCACTTTAGTTTAGGTGGAATTGTGAAGTGACCACTAGTCAACCAGTATCATACTGCTTCAACTGCCACAGTGTGTTTGGATTCTTTTCACAGAAAGCATAAAGTATCAGGAAAGACTGCAAGCATGATTGACTGGGTAGCACCATGTAGTCTGCCATGTTCCTCAGTCACGAAAAGGCAGGATTTCATAACTCTATATTCATCTAAACTGACACAGTGACCATTGTGTGGTCTGGACCCTTGTTTATATGCATCACTGTTACCCTCACCCCAAGTGGTGGTACGCGGTACCTACTCAGCTCGACTCATTTTCTACTACAACTGTGTATCACCTAAATGTGCGTGGGGTTGTTTTAGCAACACATCCAAATGTCCTGTGATGTCCTTTGTATGTGGCACAAACAATACAACAATGAACGACGTCGAGCCGATAGCATACCCGCTCAGTCTATGGCTTTTACTCGGGCCGTGATTTTTGTGCCGCTACTTTCCTCGATGCTGGATTTCAAAAATGACAGTTTTAATTTTTGGGAAGGAGTCACTCTCATGACACCACTGACTGACCAATCGGTGGCACACAGTCTGCTGACATTACATTTTCCGATCAACTCAGCTCACTTGGAACCTCAGCCAAGCAAGTACTAAAAGAGTACATGGTACCAGGTGCTATCACTAACAGAAAACCCGAAAAAACGAGTCAATTCGATTCAAATGCAGCCGTGTAAGTACTAGCAGAAGAGGGCTATTTCTTGCACCTCTTAATTTCTGTAACCTAATATACACACAGCCAGGTTATACACAAGTGTACAGCCGTGACAGCCCTTACTGACATTTCAATTATATAAATAAAGGAGCTCAGAGATTCCCAGATTATACAGAGGAAGATTCTCGAGTAGCTTGAAAAGATAAGACTTCCTGGAGGGGAAAACTGTGATTTATTTGCTTGATTCTTCTGGATTCTTCTCCTCTTATACCTGCGCTAATGCAGAGGGCTTTGTTCTGAGCAAGCTTTTCAAATGCAGTGACCATAAGACTCAAGTCCAGTATAAACTACAATTTTTCCATCTTCTTAACCAAATGAGGCTGGTAGGGGGGCTGGAGCCTCTCCCAGCTGTCATATGGCGAGAAGCAGGTTACACCCTGGACAAATCGCCAGTTAATCACAAGGCTAACAAAGACAGAGAAACAGACAAACATTTTCACTAATCTTCACTCAAACAGCCAATTTAGAGTCACCAGTTAACCTTACATGTGCGTGTTTGGACTTTGGAAGGAAGTTGGAGAGCCCAGGAAAAGCCTACACAAGCACAGGGAGAACATGCAAACTCCAAACCGCCCAGATGCCCGATGGGTTTGAACCCAGGACCTTCCTGCTATGAAGCAGCACAGCTAACCCCTGCACAACTCTGTGATTTTTCACTATAAATTATCTATTGACGTTACTGTTAGAAAACAGTCAAAACTAAGCATTAATGAAAAAGCTTCATTCTTCAACTGAGAAGCTTACACTTTGGTAGAGTTGGTATTTTTGCTTAAAAATGGACTTAAATTAATGTTTGCTTTACATCAATATATCAACTTAGTTGCAAAACAATTTCCTGGCAAGCATTATGTAGATTAATCACTTCAGCCATATAAACAACATTTAACTCTATGAAGCTCTGTTTATTTCTCACAAACTAATTTAAAATAGTGCATTTTTTTTACAAAGCGCTGAAACTATCACTTATCAGAAGCTCAACTAAAGAGAATAAAGGGCTGGAGCACCAGAATCTTCCTCATATTTACAGTGATCGCTTAGTCAAAGAATACTTACCGATGAAGAGTTACCACAGCAGATGAATAAATTGAGATTTCAAATTAAAACTGAGCTCCCTGAATTGTGTTAAAGTTTAAACAAACACTGTTGGGCATCTTATCGGATCACCAAAGATAAAGAAATGAAACAATAAAAAACTCCCAGTTAGTCAACTTCATCACGATACAATGCTTTCTTCTTGTGGCCACCTTGTTATTCGTTAAAGCCATTTTTCACTCATGAAAACGCTGGACGTTATCCAGCGTTTTTACAGTGGGGATGTTGTCCAAAGTTGCACTTTCACAGATGTGGCACACAACAGGTTGTAGTCAGAGTCAAACGTCTCTCACTTCTTGAAATACTTTAAGTGTTTTTGATGAGAACACCGCCTGAATGAAACATGCAGAAAGCAGGACACAGGATGACCACCTGCTAGCTGTGAATTTACCACACCGTTATCTCACAATCAAGACATCACTCTGACTTTGTACTGGGCCAGCTGGCAGATTACAGACTAAGTAATGTCGGCCCCACTGTGAGTAAGTGTGTGAAATCAGTCCTGGTCATATGGTAAGCTAGGCTAACCCAAAAAAAAAGTGTCAGCCTTGTAGCAGGAAAGGCCCTCTGCTTGGTGGCTCACAGTTGAGGTAAATGCAGTTCACAGAGCTCCCCCCCACCCCCCTCCCACAACCACCACCACCCAGGTTCCACCTGAAAGCAGCTCTGTTTGCGAGCGCCCTTTCCCTCGTTGTAGAAGAAGCAGCCTGTCTGTGCCATAACTGTCAATCACAGCGAAAAAAACATGAAAGCAGATTGATTGGTACGTTCTGACTCAGCCAGACACATCCCCGAGGATCTTGTATGGGCAACAATCCCACCACACATCCACACGAGTCCGTGACCTCCTACACTAAAACGATGTGAAAATGCAGCTATTAGAGAAACACATTTATACATTCAGCTGCAGCTGGTAGGAAAGCGGAAAAGACTTATTACTACGGGCTCCATGTTGTGAATTTACATATTTAGGCCTTAACCGTACCCCTTATATTTTATTATTATAGTAATTAATCTTAATATTTCTTATGATGGACCAACTGTGATCAACACAGAGGACGCACACAACCGATGCGCTCGCTTTTGTACAACAGTTTGTAGCAGATTGAGAATTCAGAGACTTTGCAGATTTGAAGTGTGTAATTTTATCCACTGAAAGCACTGATGTCCATGTTTCTACAACAGGATAAAAGTTTTGTATTGTTTTAATAACATCACGTTATTATCCATCCATCAATCTATCTGTGTATCTTCACTCTGTTATTGTCTTCCATTTTATCCCATTTCACCTCCTATTGTTACTGGTTCTAACTGGCTTCTGCCGTGTAACCCAATTTGCAGCAGGAAGATCATCATTTTCCACTTTCTCTCTCTAAATGCCAATTCCGCTGCCTAAACTTCATCACCGATTTCATCAACTGGCTCAATCCGATACAAGCGAACGTTTTTTCCCCCCCCAAATAGCACCTTCTGAACCCACTGATTGCGACTAATTGTTGATTTTAATTACACTGACTCTCGTAGAAGAACTGTGTTCACAATTTCATGCCGAGGATGAGAAACATTGTTGCTAGAGATTAAAAAAAGTTGCTGTAGGCATAGATACCTATCAAATGCATTAAGTCCATATTTATATCTACTGAAAGAGAGAGAGAGAAAATATATCAACTGTCCATTATAATTGCCAGAGGAGTGAACAGGCAATATCAGCAGCAAAATACAAATCAATAGCCAAAGAAGTCAAAAGTTTCTTTTAACCTTCATCCGCTTACACCTACTCTCAGAAACATCCTGCAGCGGCAAGCTTATTTTAGTGGTTTTGAGCAATCCTCTACAATCTGAGGAGTTAAAAATTGCTTTCTACATCCAATGAACTAAATAAAAATATATTCTATGAGTTCATAATTTTAGCCTATTATACCATCATATTTCTACAGTTCTGGTGGGAACGATGAACATAACTACGCACCACAGTACTTGACAATCCTGTTATATAGGAGTTTGGTGATTTTGAAGTGTTTCAATTCCCTTTAAGGGCCACACTGCAGTATATCAAGTACTTAGATTACAGGTCTCTTGCATTGTAGTAATAATTTAACACTGCTAGACTTTAAAAAAAAAAAAAACGATACACAAAATCTTACAATGCTAAGTTAAGGGCAGAATAATGTTAGTAATACAAGTTAAACGTCAAACTTTATTTTCCCTTCTCCTTGTGGACATCCTACAACCATGAGAGCCATTCATGAAATTAACTGAATTTCTTAATGAACTGTGAATGAATGTCTTTAATGAACTGATCTTTCATTAGTGCAAATAAAAAAAAGGTCCTACAGAGATGAAATAAACCTTTAAAGCAGTAGAAAAACACACTGAGTCGGGTAGTCTAATCCACTATACGACAAGGGAGGGGACCCCCCCCTCCCCCTTTACCCGCCACACAGTCACAGAGACAAACTGCCTCTCCAACACATCCCTCCACGTCATACACAACACAAGGCTTGCGAGTTTTAATTAGAAAACCCACGAAGCAAACAAATGCACAGAAACATGAGAGTCCAATACTCAGAGGCAAAAATAAATCCTTTGCCGCTTTACATCAATATCCATTTCCCCGCGTCCTTCACCTCGCTGTGGTTTTTGGTTAACACACTTCAGATTAGATAGCAGATAAATAAACAGTGCGCACAGCGTTCTCAGGAAGAGCGCCCTGACCGTGTTGTGTCCTCAACATGTGCAGATCAGAGAGCGAGACCAAACACTGCGCTGATAGTCCAATGCACTGCAGCGGTGAGGTCCTTTTCCTCAAGCCGCTACCCCCTGAGCGTCAACAGCAGTCAAACAGGCTGCCTGCTCCGCAATTCAAGGCTCCATCATCAGAAAGCAGGCACCTCCAAAGATAAATGTCAAGAGATAGTGACCGGCGTTGCAAAGTGCCCGCGCCTGACTTGGTATGGTTACATCACAGCAGCGTTAAGCTATCAGTTTATGGCACCAGTGAGTTTTTGACAGCAATTATAGCGTGGAAAAAGCAGAGCTGAAAAACATGCGCCTCGTGCTTCTAGCTCTTCTTATTCCAACATATAATGAACACAAAGGCCTTACGGCTACAGATTGTCCAAAATCACCCCTTTGTTTTAGCTTTTTCAGCAACCCCTGTATAACAGAGTCCATGTCATCTACCAGACAGTAAGCAGAAAAATGTAGATTTCAGACACTTTCAAGCATGTGTGATTTTCCATTATTTCTGACAAGCATCGGGCCACTATCTACATTTTAACACAATGAGGATTTTTTTAAGGACAATTCAGAAACTTAAAACAAACTGTTCACTGTAAATACAGTTAGCCATATCGTAAACAGGGAGTGACTTCAGACACTGGCTTTATAATCCTGCCATTACTTGTTTTACTTACTCCTAAGCAATGAAAACAACGAGGAAGCCCATTTACAAGCATTCTGTCACCCTAGAGAGGACAAGGGGAGTGTGTGTGTATAAGAAACTGTGTGATAAAGTGTGTAATAAAAGAAGAGAGAGCCAGAGTTGAGTTGGGTTACCTCAGAAGCCCCCCTGCCCTTTCAGCAGGGCCTCATATGGAGAACCAGGCCTTCAGGTCCCCTGGGCACTGATGTCTGCTCTCCACTCGACTTCTCCCAGTCAGCCACAGAGGCTGTGCAGGAACCTGGCCACCTCACGACAACCTACAGCCACAAGTCATTCACACCTGGAACAGAGGGAAGGGACTTTGCTCAACGGGCAAAACACAAACAAGCAAACGGCAAGAAAAAGCACTCAGTAGCCGGTGTTCACAAGTCCAACATGTAGCAAACACATAAACAGTGCAAAGCTGAGGTCATTAGGGGCTACAGTGACAGTGTAGGCTCGCGTTTTTTAACCCAGACACGTATTTATTCTTCAGTTATCGACCTGTGTGCACATAAGGGATTAGGAGAGCGTCTGTGATACTCTTTTAAGAGCTTCCTCACTTCTGTGCACCAAAAATGCACAGTGGAAAGACAAAAATGCATTTCTTTTTGTAAATCCTTAACTACACAAAGTCCCAATGAAAAGAAGCAGTGATTCTACAAAAAACAAAAAGATGCATGTGAAACAGCTTCAAGACTATGCAATGATGCACATTAATGGCAGATAGCAGTGTTGCCTAGCAATTGAAGAGACCCAGCAAGGTCTGCAGTTCAGTTTCAGCAACTGGTATGTATGCTCCAAAACTGTCCTCAGACTCTGAACCTCCCCCTCCTCACTGCTAACTCAGAGGAACTAACAGCATCTGATCTGAGAAAGGACTGCTACAAAGTGCAAAAGCTGCAGACTTCTCTTGAGGAAAAAGGGAAAAAAAACAAAACAAAGAAAAAACAAGGGAAAAACATTGCATTTAGCAACCTGACGAATGCTTTCAAAATGTTCAGTGAGGCAAAAGAAATCACTTGGTAAGGGAGAACAATATAAGACTTTATTCGTCAGCAGTAAATTCCCAGGTGGTGACTGTGTTTTTACTCTGCTTTTATTTCCACACTGTCGGACCTGTGGATTTTTTTTATCCTCCCTGAAGTTAAACAAGATTAGTAAAATGTAAAAGAGTGATCACATTCGTTACCATGTCTAACTCTTTGTTTTCTTTTTCCAAAGGTAGCACAGCACAATGCCACAAGTTACCCACGAACAGGCCTACTCGAGGAAGTCGTCCTTAAAATATACACAAAGCTACACAAACCTAAAACTGCTAAATAAACGTAAAAGCACGCAGCAACTACAGGGATTAGACTCCCCCCTGAAATCTCAGCGCCTCACTGGACAACTCTTGGCGGACAAAGTAATTCCATGGCGCTTGAAACTCCAGGAACTTTTTTTTCTTTTTCCTAAAAGAAGTTGTTCCTGTTTCGCCAGAGAACTGGGGGGGGAAGGGAGGACTTCAGCACTCGCATTCATGGAGCCTCGGCCAGCGCAAACAAAGTCTTCCCCGAAGAGGGAGGCAGTGGACGGCGGCTGAGAGCGAGAACAACGACGTCGCCCACAAGCACACAAAAACCCACGCATATATTCATCCCACGGCTTCGTTTGTTAATGAAAGTACTCAGGCCCGCCTTGGACAAACGTTCATTTTCAAGTTCTGCCCGCTCCGTTAACAATGTAACAATTAAATCGCTCGGCAGATGATAGGGCTGGCCGACACAATCAGCAGACGAGGCCTATAATCTCGTTTCGGATTTATAAATCATACCAAACACGTTTAAAATGAAGAAAATACAATACCAACGGTGTGGAGCTCCCGAAGAATGCAAAACATGCATGCTGCATTGTATCCTTTTTTCATTTTCACGAAGCACGGGCGGTCCTCCAGTATAATGGGGTAAAAACCAATATTTCTCCGCGGGTTTTACACCATGCCGAAAACATCGTGAATAATCCGCTTTTGTTGCGCTGGAAAAATCGGCATTTACGGTTCAAAGGGTGCTCACTGTCTGCCAGGCCAGACGCTACGTGGGTTTTGCTAGCCAGCCTTCGGGGACAGAGGCAGAGAAGAACGGATACCAAGTGAGATGTCCCCGGGAGGAGGACCCGCGTGTGCCCGTTGCCAGGAGGCGAGCCGTGGTAGCGATACTTTCCAGCTAGATGTGAAAAGGGGAACACTCACCTGGAATGCTAGCTTAATTTCCCCTTTTTCCTGAGCGACGAATTTACACCGCACAATTATCAAATCACAACATTTTCACGGTAACATTACAAAATAGGAATATGTCTCCCCCCCATTCGCCGGAGCTTTCCAGTGGTCCTACTCCATTACATCCCAGTCAAGATTTCCTGTCGTCGCTTCCCACCACCCCCCTGTTACTGCGAGATGGTTTAGTCGAATTCTAAGTAGCAATTCTAGGTCAGGTCTGTGTGCCAGTGAGAATGTTACTGTCGGACAGCCGAGAGAGACCACTGTCCATCTCCATGTGATATGGCAAACACTATAGAAGACATCTGAAAATAGAGAAGAAGGAAAAAGACACCAAACTGTTTACGTGGGATTGTTTTGCTGAGTAAACTCCTATAAAAGTAGTTACCTCGAACTTCCCTATATGAAAGAGCGTAGGCGTAGTTACGGAAGAGGATTAGGGCCACTGGAAAAAAATAAACGGGCACGTCTTTTTTTTTTTTTTCTTTGCCACAATCCTGAGAAAAAAGTCAGAATTCTGACTTTAATCCCGCAAATCTGAGAAAAAAAAGTCTGAATTCTGATTCTGAGATTAAAATCAGAATTCGGAGGGGGAAAAAGTCGGAGTTCTGGAAAACACAAAAAAAGACGTGTCCGCTTTTTCCCCAGTGGCCCTAATTCTCTTCCATACGCGGTAGATGAGCATCAAACTTTTGAAACTTTTTCACAGCACATTCTTTCTGTTTTCGTTTTATTCAAAGTTGATACACCCCTCCTACAAAAGATACATGGTGTCAGCAGCTGAAACGGTTAATCGAATCTATATAAAATCAATCAGCAGCTATTTTGTCTAGACATCTTTTGGGGGGGGGGGGGAGTACAAGTTAACAAGAGCTTGTTGCTTCTGTCCTATGTGAACAGAAAAACTTAAGGCTTTAGGAATTTCGTAGCTTTGTGTTTCTGTCTCTGATATGCTTGAGGAGGATTGTCAAACATAAGGCCCGGGGGCCAGAATCGGCCGGGAAAGACTGCAATTTAGTCCAGTGGATGATTTTGGAAATTGTGGGGGAGGGCATGCGTTTTAGACTCTTAACTGTATTTTAATAGGTTTTACAGCTTTTGGTAATGATAAAGACTTTCCCCATCACCATTCATATTACACCAAAGTAATAAAGTAATTATTATGCAAATAAATGACCGAAACAGTTTTGCTTTTTCACTAGCTACTAAGGAAATTTGAGGTTTTTACAGTGGGCCCATAGTTAAAAAGAGAGCGAGAGAGAAGGGGGAGAGAGAAAGTCTGATGATTAACAAAACCTTTTCACTTTATAATTACAGGACCGTCTGGGCAATGAGCTGCCAGGACTATTTCTACAATTTTACATATTTATTTCTTATCATTTAAGCCCAAAGAGTTGTGCTAACAGATCTTTTTGTTTACCACAGCAGCACTTCTTTATCATATAAGAAAAACTGAGACATACTGTTAAAATTTCACCATTTTTCTAATTATATTACAATATCTGAGAGATCAAAGTGGACTGTAAGTGGAGCCAATTTCCCCAGACATCACTAGTCTAGATCATCTATTTACCTTGATGAAGTTTAGTATTACATTTGTTAAAAAATAAAAATAAAAAATAAAAATCTTGTTTTATGAATGGGTGCATTTATATTAAACAGCTGTATTTATATTAAAGGGAGAAACTCAGGTTTTTTTTTAAATCAACATAGTGAAGCCTTTTAGTTCACAAATACCAACAACATGGATCTTAAACTTCCAATTATGCATGCATCTTTTCTTTGACTCAAAATACATTTCCTGTTGGGGAAATGTATTTGAACATCCATACAATTTGCAGCAGATGCTTTCTTTCATAACATTTAATCCCTAAACCCAAGCTAAAGTTGATAAACATCTAGGTTTATGTCATCATATAGAAGAGGACATATAATATCTTTTAATACCACAGTATTAAACTCGGTGGTTTTAGAAAACTAATGGTCCAGCACTCCATTAGAGGCACTTGTCACATGGTTGGATAGTTTCACAGACCTTCCCCATCTATACCTTTCCAGCGCTGAAACATTTGGTGGGGGCAGTGTCTGATCATTTTTGTAAGTTTCCTAAAATGTGAAAGTTAGCAGGGTTTCAGTTTCATGTAAAGATACACCCATCCTGCCCTATTAACACACGCACATGAACATCCTGGTTCATGTGTGGATATACACATATACATACACATATACCTGTATAATTGTGCAGTATTAGTTTCAGGTTTACAGCGCTGTGCAAAAGTTTTGTATTGCCCCTCATTTATAGAGCTTTTACCCACCAAGGAGCCAGATTTTCTTGTAATTTTCAAATGTGGTCTTGAGCAATAGTTCTCCAGGCTTTCTAGAGGTCTTTTTTTTTTTTGGGACATTGGCTTTCCTTCCGCACCCATTTTTAGAACCCAAATTGTATCTTTAGGCACTTTGTTACTAGAAGCCTGTTGCATAAAACAAGTACATACATTTGTACATAATTTGTTCCCATTTCTTTAGCACAAAATAGGCATATTAATTTTGGCATCAAGAAGGTGATTCCCAGAGAGTTATTAGTTGAAAACTTGGCATATATCAGCATGGCATTCAGTGTGTCCTTAAAAAATCTGAGTAAACTGGAAAAATGGAAGATGACAGAAGAAACAGCAGACATAGAAAATAATGTCCAAGAAAAATTACAGCAGATGAACAGTATCTGAAAGTCATGTCCTTAAGAAACAGGAAAAATCCAGTACTGTCTCAGGACCTGAAAGATGCAGTCTCAGCCGAAGGGTGGCTGTTGAGAAGCCATTCTTAAGGAAAAGGATCAAGTATGCCAAATTACACAAGAACTGGACTGAAAACCAGTAGCATCAGGTCCTATGGAGTGATGACTCCAAATCTGAAAAATGTGTTTCTAATTGGGTTTCCTTACAGAAGAGGCCAGAAGAGATACAAGAAGGTGGTTACTGTATATGTGTATAGTGCATATATCTATTTACCAAAAGGCTTTGTGGGGGTGTTGATTTGTAAGTCTTAAAACACCTTTAATTTCTTTGTAGTCAATATTTAAAGTCACTATTTAGTTTGACAGCATTTAATCTTCAACACATAATCATTGTCAGTGTTTTTCTCTCCCGGTATGATTTTACTGCATTGACAGTATGCTTGGGATCATTGTCATGCTGAAAAATGAAGCCCCGGCCAATTAGTCTGTCCAGATGATATTGGGCGGTGGATCAAAATTTGATGGTGCTTTTTGATGGTAATTCCATTAATGCTGACAAATCCCCAACACCACTGGCTGAAATATCAGTGGTGTTGGGGATCCTTGTTTTACAGATGACTGTAGACACTTTCTCCTTATCTCCTCTGTACATGGTGACGATGACTTGAGCCAAAAGTTAAAAATTTGGATTCATCACTCTATAAGACCTGTTGCTACAGTGTTTTACTCCAATTCTCGTGTAATTTGCTGTACCACAAGCTTTTCTACCTCGAGACTTTTGCGCAATGCTGTATGTAGAGATATTTGTCATATTTTGCCCATTACATTAAAATTATTTGAAGATTTTTACCACTGATGGTGCACTTCTGCAAATTTAGTATTTACTAAAAAAAAGACTAATCTAATCACTGTTCTTTTCTCAAACATATTACTACGTTTATCTCTTAACCTGGGGTTGTTCACTAGTTCTCATGATAAGCTAATGACATTAAAAATAGAGAGATGCTACTTGATAGATAAAATTATGTTGAGCTAAAGTGTACACACACACACACACACACAAAAGCTCTCACACACACACATACACATTCATCATAGAGTGACTATCACAAGCCTCAGAGGAAGAGTGAAACATTAAGGACAAGCGATGTGAGAGTGGTCCTTCTCAATATTTAATCAAGATACATTTCAAATCTAACCCAGATGTATAATCAAGACAACTGGGGATTGAATGAATTGGTGTTTAAGTGCACACATTATTAGCTAGCCTTATGGTGTGTGTGTTTGTGTGCGCAGCCGCGTGCGTGTGCATTTGGTTTTCTCTCTTTGCTCAAACTGATTTAGATTCTCAAAGTGAAGATGTTCTTGCAAAGTGGAAGCTTTCCTCTTCAAAAGATGTTTTATGGGTGAGGGCTCAGTTTCTTGTGCATGACGGTATAAGCATATCGTGTACATGTTAGAAGTGGGCGTGTACTCTCCTTTTAAAAATAAGTGGCGTGTCACTAAATTTGAGTTGACACCAGGGACTCCTTTGCTCAAAAGCCTCAAAATATCAAAATACCGGGATAGCAGCTCACTGTAACAGCAGACTTGCTGTCAGTGTTGGGGAGTAACGAAATACATGTACTGGCCTTACATATTTAAAATACAAAATATGAGTAACTGTATTTCATTAAATAGGTCATAATTAAATAAAGTTACTTAGTTGAAATAAAGGGATTACACAGCAGTCATTTCCTGTTTCATATGTTAGGCTATCCCCCGCACTAATTTTGATAATTAAACGCATTGCCGGAAACCCAAACAAAACACGCAATAAGAGGCTGTAAATGTAAGCATCCTGTTAATGTTGGTGTACAGTAAATATATTGTCTATTCAGGGAGATTTGGGCTTAACAGCCAATTGGTAGAAAAAAAGAAACAAGAAGTTGCAGGATGTGATTGCTACATTCATGCAGTTGTAAAAAGCTTGACAATGCATTAAGTAATCCAAAGTATTCAGAATATGTTGCTCACATTGAGTAACTTAACGGAATACGTTACAAACTACATTTTGGGGCATGTATTCTTTTTAAAAGTAACCTTCCCAACACTGAACTTACAGTGCTCAAAAAGATGTTTTGTGCACCATAACTAACCATTTTTTCTGTTGTTTTACATTTTAAAAATGTAGAAAATCTGAATTTCCAAAAGCTCAAGCTGAAGCCTTAAAACCCAACAAAAATCAATCACAGACAAGAGGAGAGAACATCAAATCCTTCCGTTTTTGAAAACAGTTCATATGCACTATATCTTTGTGTGTATAAGAAGTAGTTGTTTGGTTTCTACGTTGGCTCTTTCTTTACTTCTTTCCCTGTAGGTACCATATGCCTCTCCACATTAAGCAAACATGGATGTGGAGTGCCAGCTAGATGGAAGCCTTTTACGGCTCTGAATACTGTGCAGAAACATTCTGTAAGAAGGACGCAAAAATCACGGGATGAGAGCTGCATATTTGTGACTTTTGACAAGCAAGCCATGGCTACGTCGGACATGTTCATGCATGCTAGCACAGATCAGTGACACACCACAAAGCTGTGTCTCTTCCTGTCTCTCTGTCTCTCTTTCTCACACACAGACACACACACACACACATAAACACACACCTACACTGCCTCTCTCTGTGGTTCTGTGTGTGACTGTGTAAGCATGTGGGTGTGCAAGTGTGTATGATAAACCCCACTGGTGGAGTAACAGTAGACTGGCAGTATTCCCAGAATGGGTTGCATTAGACATGCACACTAGCAAAGCTCTTCAGGTCGATGTTCTGGCCCTCCAACACTGCAACTCTCTGGCATGACTAACCCAGACTGCTTTGGAAGCGGGAGAAGAAAATCCAGATCTCGTCCTGTGCTACCTTAATAGAAGAGGGGAAAAACTGAATCGCATTTATTCCACTGTGTGTGCACGGCTATCTGCCTGCATGCACAGGCGTGCATGCATCATCTGTGTGTGTTTAAGCAGGACACCAACATTGACTGTTCACTTATCATATTACCATCTGCATTATTTAAAGCTTCGATAAACGCTCTTATGCTGGGGAGACACACAGACAGAAAGGATGAAGTAGTCGGTCAGAGGTGCATTACACTTAATGGATGAAGACAGTAACTGTGACAAATTAACACAAAGAACATTAACAAATCTGTAAAATGGATCGACAGAGAGCAGTGGTTGTGGGAAGAACGGGAGGTTGGGGAATGGCTTTGCCTATCCGCGGGGCTCCTGTGTTGGCTGACAGCAGGAGAAACTGGTTGCATTTGGGTTGGTTCATTAACAGGTTTGGCTGTGAGGCCAAGGAAACTAAGGACTGGATGGCTTATCAAAATACTGAGACAGTGAGCTCACTCACACAGCAGTGAGGTCACTTACCAGAGTGTGGCAGCCTGACCAATCATCAGTCAGCCTATTATCGTGGTATGCAGTGTTGCTATGAGTAACAGAGACAAGCACTGCCTTAGGGATCCCTAATGATGGCTGATGTGCTGAGATGCTACCACTTGGTCTGTTCTCTTTTCCTCACTTCTGCCACCTGTCCATCTCCTCTCCACACACTCTTGCATTTCTCTCTGCTCTTTTCCCGCTTGAACTTGAGGACAGAATTTTTTTTCGAGTCGAACTTTCCATATTTCAGCTCGTTTCCTCCCTTCTGCCCTGCTGTCTGTCCCCCTCCTCCCTGTGTTTACTGTCCCCTGCAGCAGTGTTTTCCAACTCTTCCCCATGGCAGGTTAGTGTAAACAAGCTGGAGGACCGAAACAATGTTAATTAACTGATCATTAACGAGTCGAGGCAGACCCCGGAGATGTAAGCAGTTGCCCACCCACCTGCGTCTCACCATTTCACTAACTGGACTGTTAATGACTAATCAGAGGCGAGAGCGATTACATCGCCTCCTAACGAGAAAGATTTATGATTGCGCGAGTCTATTATGCTTACATGGCGGAGGCCTTTACTGTGACGACAAGGAAACAAACTCAGACTGTGCTGGAAGATCAGATCTTATACTTATGTAAAGTGCCGATTTCAAATCCCACATTTCAAATCTTTCAGGTGCTTGTTGTAAATACTTTGCTGACAGTTAGGTTCAGAAGCTGGGGGCTGGATCCAAATGGTGGCTGGATAAATCACTGCTGGGTGGAATTCAAAATATCACTGAGGGCTGGAGCTCATTTACAGTGATGTTGGTTAGAAGTTTAAAATGTCCTAAAGGGTAGAAACAATTAGTGATCCAAAGGAACCCAGTTAAAGTTAGGCTAAGGTTAAACCCAGTATAGTTAATCAAGAAAGCAAGATTAAGACATGCTAGGCAATTCCACTCAAATATACACAAACAAGACCTAAAAGATTTCAGATGACGACTTAAATGTACCAAAAGTTACTAAAGATGCTGATCACGTTCCAACGTTATAATTATGTTGATTTTGTAAGAAGTTCAGTGGAAACATATTTCATCTGTTTTCCTTGCACTTGTTTGTAGTAACTAAAGCATTATTAAGTGTAGGAAGGCAGGGCAGGTTTGGTTTAGCACAAAAGAGCAAAGTGACTGGAACCCTGAGACAAACACTGTTGTTAACATATAAAAGAAACTGGGAGTGCCTTTGATGCTTGAAGCTAACCACAGGTGTGACATTAAAAAAAATTTAGTGCTTCATTGACTCAGGGAATGCCGCCTGTGAACACAATCCAGGCAGGAACTGTCTTTGTCAGGACAAAGTAATTGTGTAATTGGAAAAGTAATTTGTTTTTGTGACATGGGACAACAAGAAAAGAGGTTACAAGCCAAGAAGTTCGCAAATACTGCGTAACAGTGCGTTGCATAATCAAATCATGTGTTAATCTGAACTTGTGATTCTCTCTTACAGGTTGAATTCATAAATAGTCTTAGATAAATACCACACCCTCAAAAGGTTGGAACACCACAAGTGTTGGTTAAAAAGTAAATAAAAAACAGAATTGGGTCATTTGAAAATCTCACAACATATCAGATGTTAAAACTAAGACAGTTTATTTTTTATGAAAAATATTAGCTCATTTTGAATTTGATGACAGCAACGCATCTCAGAAAAGTTGGGATGGGGAAGACAAACGGAAAACTAAACAGTAACACCCTTTTAGGTATAAAAAGGACAGTTTCTCAAAAGTAAAGACTGGCAGGGGTATACCAGTTAAGTACTGCCTCTACAAAGAGGCATATTGTGGAACAATATCAGGATGTTGTTACTGTAAGTAAAACTGTGAAGACTTTGAATATTTCATCATCTACAGTATGCGATACATCACAAGATTACAAGAATTTGGAGGAATCCCTGTGCACAAGCGCCAGGGTGCATTATCTATACTGTGTGCTGGTGATTTTCAGGCCCTTGAGTGGCACTGCATTCAAAACAGTAATGATTCTGTGATAGAAATCACTGCTTAGGCTCATTATCATGTCTGGAATCCCCTGTCTGTGAACATCATACAAAGAAGAAGCTGTATATAAATTCAGATTCAGAAACGCCACGTTCTTCTTTCGGCAAAATCTAATTTTCAAAGTGAAAGTTGAAAGTCTTTTTTGGAAAACATGGGCACAGAATTCTCTAGACTAAACAGAAGAGGGACAATTGGGCTTGTTTTTAGTGCTCAGTTCAAAAGCCTGCATATCCTGATGGTATGGTGGGGTATTGGTACCTATCCAATGTGTACCTATGCACATTTGGAAAGGCACCATTAGTCCTGAAAGATACATACAGGTTTTAGAGTAACACATGCTCCCATCCATGTGACATGGGAGGACGGCCTTGCATATTTCAGCTCAGTGCTCACAGTTTTACAGACTTTGGATGCTACACGTTGGTAAACATGGCCGTGTCCCAACTTCTCTGTGACATGATGCTGCCATCAAAGTTCAAATATTAAACTTGCCTTATTCTTTTTTTCTTACTTCAAAAGGTAAATGGTTTCTAAGTCTAAACATTTGATACGTTTTCTTAGTCCTATTGTGAATAAAACTTAGTTCTGGGTTTTACATATGTTATATGTAAGCATGTACTTTGATATGTTTGTATCTATTTTGTATCTTAAAAAAAAGAGGGGACATAAAATCAAATCAATTATGAACACTGTTTTTTTTTTTTTGTTTTTTTTCTTAATTGGCTACGTAAATGTACTTAGTTATTTAATAGCACGGCTCAGGTCACAAGGGGGGATGGAGGGGTGGCAGATATGGATGGCATTAGTTGTGAATGCGTGCACCAGCTTCCAAACGCCACCCAAACAGACAAACGCCCTGACTCACTGAGCATATTCTCTTTCTCCCTCCTATCTTTGTGTATGAATGCTTACCGAGAGGAAACGATAGATGCAGACATTCCACAACCCATATTCCCCCTCACTCTATCTTGTTGCCATGGGAACCGAAGCAGACGGGAGACAGGTTCATATCGGCCTCCCTCAGGTCTCCAGTCACAGTCTCCTTCTCTCTCTCTCTCTCTCTCTTTCTCTCTCCATGTGCTGTCAGAGCCGGCTGCTCCTGTGTGGGCCACTGATACTCGCTGATTAAAGGAAGTTATAATTTGATTTTCTCAGCAGGCGTCGTTTAATAGAGCAGTTTAACTAAAGCTGTGCCATCCCCAGGGCTTATAAAGGAGAGGGAGAGAAAGAAAGAGGGAGATACATATATATAAAGAGAGCAAGGGGGGTGAGAGGGGGAGAGAGAGACAGAGAGTCATGCTAATCCCAAACACTGAGCAATCACCCCACCACTACACTCTCCCACTCATTCTCTCGTTCTAATTCTGTTTGCCTATTTTGCCGTCTGTCTCCCTCTCTCTCCCTCAGTGCCTCTCTGTCTTCCTCTCTCTGTTTCTCTTGCTCTTCCTCTGCCTATTAATCTGTGCTTCCCTCTCCTCTCCTCTCTTCTCCTCTCCCTCCCTCATTCCTTCCTCCCTCCCTTTAGCGAATCAAACATGGGAGGGCTGGCTTCTCTATGTACAGGCTGCCTGTATTACTGGCCCATTGTGATAATAGCGTTTAATTATCCTCTCAGCTAAAATCAGCCCCATCACTCTGCTTCTCTTTCCTTACCCCCCCTTTCCTTCCCACCCCTCCACCCCCTTTCTTCACCACAACCACCCGTCTGTGGTGTGTCTTACCACCCTATCCATTTCCAATCCCATCCCCC
>NW_024582409.1:2626963-2628364 GCF_018398535.1 Haplochromis burtoni | reverse complement strand
GGGGTCGGGGTAAAAAAAGAAGGAGGGGAACTGGTAGAGAGGAACAGAAGGGAAAAAAGAAGTGAGGAGAGGGAAGTGGAGTAGAATGGAAGAATGGCGCAAAGACCTCTCTCACCCTCTTTGATGATGGAGCTGACAGGGAAACAAATGCTCCGTGTATGTGTGTGTTTGTGTATTGGTTCTAAGACAGAAAAGAAAAGAGGGAGAGACAGAAAGAGAGAAAGAGAGAGAAAGTGCAGGCAGATGTCTGCATTCACTCTGTGGGAGGCTCAAGGCTGTTTGCCGAGGACAGAGAGACAAGAGAGTGAAAGAGAGGAAAAAAGAAAGGAAGATGGAGAGAGACAGAGAGGGTAGGATTAAATGAAACCTGTTTCCCTTTGATTCTTCACTAATTTGCGGCGAGATGAAGAGCACGGAGAACAAACCACCTACGCAGCACAGTGCCACACCAAAACTCACACACAGACACGCACACACGCAAACGCACATCCCTCGCCTAATTCTCAATGGAGTTCAGTCTGACACACAAACGCGCACAGTTACATTCATCTGTAATTCACCACCTCGCGCCATTCTAACCAACGACATTGACATTTCTCTGCACGGACCGTGTAACCCCTGCTTGACTCCGTTTCTCCTCTATTTTTAATTTTCCACTCATCCCTCTGCTCTCAACTGCATTTTCCACTATCTATTTTTTTCTATTTCCTGAAGTGAAACCATTATAGCTCCGAGAATACCAGCAGACCGTGTTGCTCAGATACACATTGACTAAACACTCGGGAGCGCACACGTGCACGCGCAGGCGCAAAGTCCTTCCTCATTAGCCCTGATTCCCCCTGAGTGACATCTTTAACAAAAGGATGCAGCCTCTGCCGCCATGGCAACAGCCTCCTCCATCTCTATGCGGTGCTTCGGTCTGTTTACATGATGGGATCTCACTCTTTTCTTTCCTCTCACTCCATCTCTCTATTTCTTTTCTATCTATCTGTCAGCCTCCTGCACTTTTTCACTCCTTTCCCTCTCTTTCTCCCCCCCTGCTTCCCACTCTATTTGTTTCTCTCTTGTTTTGCCTCCCCTCACCATTTCTCCTTCCTCGCATCTCCAGCTCCCCTCTTCTTCTCTCACTTGTCTTGCCTGCTGCCTTGCCGTTCTCTTTACCAGTTTCTGCTCCCCCCCCCCCAACACACACATACACCCGCCACCCACTCCTCTCCCCAAACCCTTAAGGACATTCAGTAGAGACCACCTGCTTGCCAATCAGAAAGTGATATGTGGGTCTATGAGAGAGTGAGAGTAGGGGGGCAAAGAGAAAAAGAAAGAAAAGAGAGTGACATAGATGAGTGTGTGTGTGTGTGTGTGTGTGTGTGTGTGTGTGTGTGTGTGTGTGTGTGTGTGTGT
>NW_024582409.1:2613649-2626935 GCF_018398535.1 Haplochromis burtoni | reverse complement strand
GAGAGAGAGAATGTGTGTGTGAAACAGAGTGTGAGGGGGCTTCCAGGAGACTCTGATATCTAGGCCATGGGAGTCCAAGGCAGCCAGTGTGTCTGGTGTCACAGCAAATCAACTGTCAGCTGTACACCACCTGCCCACCCACACATGCGCGCATGCACACACACACATATACATCCAAAGTCTGAGGAGACTAAGAATAGAACACCCAGAGAGTGTTGCCACTTTTTCCTCCCCTCCTCTCTTTCTGCTCTCCTCCTGCCACCATCAGAGGTGTTTTGCAAGTGGCCTCCAACACGATAGGAATCTTTTCTGTCTTACACCTTCTCCCCAGAGCTCAGACCGGCCCTTCTCTCCCACGGTGAAATGAATCACTTCCACTGCTTTCATTTCCTCTCGTTGTCTGTAGGTACACGGTAGCCGTTAAGATCTCCTTTTTAAAAAAATTAATAGAATAAGAAAAAACAGGCAGACAGACGTCATGCACGGCCCACTAGTATCTTCTGCTTTCATAGACCAAGAAGGAGGGAGGGGGAAAGTGGTGAAAACACAGGAGAGATGCTTCTGAGGCGGGATTCGATCCGAGGCCAGCGGGGGTGAATGCGGTTTCACAGGCCTCAACCGCTAAAGCTTCTCCTGGGAGGATTTCCGGGGGCCCATATCCACGTTAATGTGCGCAACCTGCAGATATTAGGATAGATGGAGCGCAGTTGTCTCTGCTGCCTTTTAGCATACTGTTTGCATATCAGCACAAGGAGTGGCTAGGACCTCTGTACCAATGAAGAACACGCAATACATAAAACGGTGTTTGTGTGTAGGCACGTATACAGAGAGAAGTGTGGGTGCTTGCTTAGATGTGGTGTGAGTGTGTTTATGTTGAGTGTGTGTATATGTGTGTGGTATGCTGCTCTCAGTCTGGTCCCTCTGTTTCTCTGCTGTCTGTGGCCTCCTCTTCCCCATGAATACTAATGTGCTTCAAACCCCAGAGATCAACCCTCCTCCCTTTCCCTTCGCTCCCTCCCTCTATCCCTCCCTCCTCTCCCAGTCTCCCTCCCTCCCTCTCTCCATCCCTGCCTTCCTTGGCCACAGTCTTCATTCATTTCTCCACCCCCTTTACCTTTCAACTTTCCCTCTCTTTCATCTATCCTTTTACCCCCCATCTTTTACTCCTCCATAAATGCCCTTACCTGCTTCCTCTTTCCCTGCCTTATTTCCTCATCCCTCCCCTTCTATCCCCCCACCCTTTATATTTACATCTCACACCTTCTTCTTTTCATCATTTCCTCTCCTCAAATCCAAGTGTTTTCTGTCCCCCTTTTTGCCACATATTCACATGGCAAAGTGCTTCTTCTTTTAACATCGGCACCTTCCCCGTACTTTTTTCCCCCCCCCCCCCCTCGTCTCTGCTCCTCTTCTCCTTTCCTGTTCCCTCCTTTCAACACACCTACTTTTGTGCCTTAGTTTCCTCACCCTCATCTTTCCTCCCGACCCTCTCCTTCTCTTTCTTTTTCTCTCCTTTTCCCCTCAACCCATGCTTCCTTCTGCCTTGTCCCCTCCTTTACAGTACACCTCCTCAAGAGGACATGTAAATGAGGTCAGCACAGCCGAGTGTATTCACCACATCACTCAGGTGTTTGCGTGGGTGTTTTGCTGGTGCATACGTGCACAAATTAAACATGTAAGCCACTGATTTTGTGTGTGTGTGTGTGTGTGTGTGTGTGTGTGTGTGTGTGTGTGTGTGTGTGTTCATTAAGGATTGCATTCGCTCCCATCTAAATAAAAAATTTCCTGTCTTAAGCTGCAGTGAACCAAGTGCTCCAATTACATAAACGCCTTCACCCCAATACATTTTGACATCATGAAAATTATTCACGGCCTAATTCGTTTAAAATTGCATCCAGTTTCTTGGCCTCTTCCTTTTTTTCCCTTTTTTTTAAACCATGGGCCCTGGAAACAGATGATGAGTGGGGGTGAAGGGATGAGAGGAGCTTTCAGTTCCTTGTGTAACACGGAGGACACAGCTCTGTAGCTTTCTGCTGCTCACTGGACGTTGTCAAACTTTACTGCTTTTCTACACACACACACACACACACACACACACACACACAAAGAAGGAGTATGGAAGCAAAAGTGGTGTGCCTACCAACAGCAGACCATGCAATCAGGAGAATGTGAGAAAGCCCAGGAGCAAGGAAAAGTGGGAGAAGAGATAAAGAGGAAAGTACGGGAAGAAAGCGGAGAAAGCCGTTCAAGTTTTTTGGGTTCATCATTAAGACTGGAGTCAGTTCCCGGTTTTGGGATAGCCCATTCCTGTTTTGGTCAGCAAATAGCAGAAACGTGTGTGCTTGTGTGTATTCTTCTTCTTCTTTTTGTATGTGTGTGTGTTTGTTTGTTCAGCAGCGGCAGTGGGAATAATGAAGCCAGAGATGAGGAATCCTGCAGGAATTCGTCTCAGTCTGCATTCCTCCTGATGGGAAGCTGAGAGAGCAGTCAGCAGCAGAAAGCAACAGGCTACTGGAGGTTGACCCCCAGTGCATGCACATACACACGCCAACATAATCTTAAGACAATAACATCCTCTACTGGGGAGAAAACACATAACACACTGAAAGGGGCACAGTGACAATTGTGCATGCACAAACCCACCCACAGACGATGTTCAAAACACACAAAAACATAAACAGCACAAACAGGATTCAAGCAGATTGTTAGTAAACAGATTAAACTGGAGAAGCTATCCACGGTGACATGCACACACACACACACACACACACACACACACACACATATGCAACCGCACATAACGTCTGTGTGCCTATATGAACACACACACACAAATCACATTGCATGACCACTTCAGGTTTCATCATCTTTTCCTTTTTTTTTTTCTTTCTTTCTCTTGAGAGCCGGCGATGGGGGGAGCATTCCCTCTCTTTTGTTGCTGCTGGGGAGAGAGAGCACATATCCATACAGAACGCTCTCTCTCCAGCCCCATTCACACCCACACAACTCCCTCCCTCCTTTCTCCAAGCACACGCACATACACACACACACATGCACACATCCAAAAAGATACAACATCAAAGAGCCGACACTGCCGAAGGATTACTTCAGCCACACACTGGCTCCTCAATCCGGGTCTGTTCCTCTGTCCCCCCCTCCAGCCTGCCAGCACTTGGTACAGTCCAAGCATTCCATGCCAAGTAGCTTTCACACATGGAGGGGAAGCTTGTCTCAAGCAATTGCTGACAAGCTACAAACAAGACAGCCTCCCTTTTCCCCCTCTCTCCTTCGCCTTTTTTTCCTCCCCCCTCTCTCGCGCCCCAACAACTCACGTCTGCTTCGCCCCCCAACCATCCTTACTCCTCACCCCTCTTGCCCTCTCGGTCCCCCCTCCTTTTCTTTCCCCCCCCCTCTCTCCTCCTCTAGCTTCTTCTCTTTCCCTCTCTTTCTCTCCCACCTACCCACCTCACTCCCCCCTCTCTCTCTGAGAATGTGGGGGCCCCACTAGCATAAATTGTCAGCTGTTCCTGGGCGTACTCTCCATGGCTCCCTAAACTCACATAAGCCCGCATATGCAGTCGGCGGTGAAGCAAGGGTAACCTAAGTAAGCTCTGTTGGTTATGAGTCTGAAAAAGTACACCCAAGCCCCCGAATAATGCTGCAGTGTGAGGCCACTCAGGAGTTTTATACTATAATAAGCTGCACCGGGAACCGAGGCTAATGGAAGTGCGGGGTCAACGTACTTTTATTCAGCGTCTTTGCTTAATTAACTCCCAAATGCAAAGTGTTGAGTCTCACTCAAAACCACAATTTTTAACCTTATTTGCAGTTTTCGCGGGAATCGCTGTAATGCTCTCCTATTGTGTGTGTGTGTGTGTGTGTGAATAATTAGTTATTGGAAAATTAAGGTATTGCTATATTTATTAAGTCTTTTCACGAAATAATTACACCGTTCTTATTTTCCCTCTACACTGGGCGATGTCTGAAGGTTTTCAGAGCTCTGCTGGAACCATTTTGCATTGTAGTCTTATTGTTACTGAGCATGCATTGTTATCCACTAGTGTAGGCTGCCATCTAGTGTCGGGTTTGGGTACTGTTTTTTAATGAAGCGCCCAAGTTTCTACTTAAAAACATTATTATTATTATTATTTCCCATGGCATTTATGTGAAATATTCCAGCAAATATCCTGTTGATTCACGCAAATGTGTTTTGTGAGTAAAAGACAAGTCTAAAACGTGATGCTTATTCAGAGTGCTTTGTCTGGTTTGATCAGTTGTAATTATTACAGTGAAAATTTCTCTTTCCCCCCCTTACATCGTGTCAGCTGCAGGGCAGTTCAAGTTTCAGTGGTTTGCTCAGGAACACCTGTGCAAATGCTTCAAAATGTGCCCTCTGCTGTACTCAAGCTAGGTTGGGAATTGAGAAATGTGAAAAACAATCAGCCTTAATATTTAGGAGAAGGAAGCCCATAGTGGCAGAGAAGTACAGTGGGGCAAAAAAGTATTTAGTCAGCCACCGATTGTGCAAGTTCCCCCACTTAAAATGATGACAGAGGTCAGTAATTTGCACCAGAGGTACACTTCAACTGTGAGAGACAGAATGTGAAAAAAAAATCCATGAATTCACATGGTAGGATTTGTAAAGAATTTATTCGTAAATCAGGGTGGAAAATAAGTATTTGGTCACCTCAAACAAGGAAAATCTCTGGCTCTCACAGACCTGTAACGTCTTCTGTAAGAAGCTTTTCTGTCCCCCACTCGTTACCTGTATGAATGGCACCTGTTTGAACTCATCATCTGTATAAAAGACACCTGTCCACAGCCTCAAACAGTCAGACTCCAAACTCCGCCATGGCCAAGACCAAAGAGCTTTCGAAGGACACCAGGAAAAGTATTGTAGACCTGCACCAGACTGGGAAGAGTGAATCTACAATAGGCAAGCAGCTTGGTGTGAAAAAATCAACTGTGGGAGCAATCATCAGAAAATGGAAGACATACAAGACCACTGATAATCTCCCTCGATCTGGGGCTCCACGCAAGATCTCATCCCGTGGGGTCAAAATGATCATGAGAACGGTGAGCAAAGATCCCAGAACCACACGGGGGGACCTGGTGAATGACCTGCAGAGAGCTGGGACCAAAGTAACAAAGGTCACCATCAGTAACACACTACAACGGCAGGGAATCAAATCCCGCAGTGCCAGACGTGTTCCGCTGCTGAAGCCAGTGCATGTCCAGGCCCGTCTGAAGTTTGCCAGAGAGCACATGGATGATACAGCAGAGGATTGGGAGAATGTCATGTGGTCAGATGAAACCAAAGTAGAACTTTTTGGTATAAACTCAACTCGTCGTGTTTGGAGGAAGAAGAATACTGAGTTGCATCCCAAGAACACCATACCTACTGTGAAGCATGGGGGTGGAAACATCATGCTATGGGGCTGTTTTTCTGCCAAGGGGACAGGACGACTGATCCGTGTTAAGGACAGAATGAATGGGGCCATGTATCGTGAGATTTTGAGCCAAAACCTCCTTCCATCAGTGAGAACTTTGAAGATGAAACGAGGCTGGGTCTTCCAACATGACAATGATCCAAAACACACCGCCCGGGCAACAAAGGAGTGGCTCTGTAAGAAGCATTTGAAAGTCCTGGAGTGGCCTAGCCAGTCTCCAGACCTCAACCCCATAGAAAATCTGTGGCGGGAGTTGAAAGTCCGTGTTGCTCGGCGACAGCCCCAAAACATCACTGCTCTCGAGAAGATCTGCATGGAGGAATGGGCCAAAATACCAGCTACTGTGTGTGCAAACCTGGTAAAGACCTATAGTAAACGTTTGACCTCTGTTATTGCCAACAAAGGTTATGTTACAAAGTATTGAGTTGTATTTTTGTTATTGACCAAATACTTATTTTCCACCCTGATTTACGAATAAATTCTTTACAAATCCTACCATGTGGATTCATGGATTTTTTTTTTCACATTCTGTCTCTCACAGTTGAAGTGTACCTCTGGTGCAAATTACTGACCTCTGTCATCATTTTAGGTGGGGGAACTTGCACAATCGGTGGCTGACTAAATACTTTTTTGCCCCACTGTATGTGAGGGTGGTGCAGGACATGTATGAGGACAGCAAGACAGCAGTGAAGTGATAGATGGGTTCACGGTGGAGTTGGAATTAGACCATGGATCGGCTCTAAGCCTTTTCTTGTTTGCGGGATGCTGAGTTGTAGATGTTCAGATTTACATCATGGATGAGCGGGACGGCTCGGTTTGAGCAATTTGGAGACAAAGTTAGAGAGACAGGGCTTTGGTATGGTAAACATGCTGGACAAAAGGATCCTGAATATGGAGGTGCCAGGTAGGAGGAAAAGAGGAAAGCCACAGAGAAGATTGTGGTTGTAACCACGTCTGTAGACTGTTTCAAATGGATGTTGCTAATGAGAATATTCAAATTCTAACAGCTTTACACATTTTCTTGTCTTAGCAGCATAGATGATCTACGTTGGAGCTTGGTGGAGAACAAGCATGTGTGAATCCGCATCTACAAGAGCCTAAACTGGCAGACCAACACAGGAGGTAGTATGCCAAAAAAAGACGGACAAGTTCGGAGATTATTCAGTGTACTTTATGTACGCTGCTGGGGGAGAAGCATCCGAACTGGTGATAGCAGTAGACTGTGTGAAATGATTAGGAAGGCTGGGTCTATAACTGGGTCCAGCTTGGGCATGTTTGAAGCTGTGGTGGAGAGGTCACTGAGCAAACTGTTATCCATCCATCCATCTATAATGAATGGCCACCCTCTGCAACATTACGCACAAGAACATCATTTCAGCTGCTTTAACAAAAAAACTGTGCAATGTCAGATCTTCTGATTGAAACACTGAGGAGGATCAAAATAACATTTTTTTAAAACCCAAATAATTATGAAAAGTTTAAGAGCGAGACAGGAAAGCTGGGCCTTTCTCGGTGGTGGAAACAAGCTTCCTTAATTATAATTACCAAATATTTACCAAAAGGACTGAAACTAAAATGACAAATTCCAATTAGTACCTTGTAGTTCGAGTGCCTCTGCCAACCAGTTAGGTTGCAGGTTAGATGAATCTGTCCAGAGTTATATGCAGTGAAGAAATGTAACCGGTGAGCATAAAAAGTAATAAATTCATTATACAACTAATGTGAAATATGGTCACAATCTCTCCTTGTTTTTGAGTTATTGTGGAACAATGGCAAATGGAATTCCCTCGAGAGATATGAGGAACTATGTCCCTTATGCAAAAATACAGACAAGCACAAAGCTACACCATTTTCTAGATGCTAACTAAATCTTCAACAAAAAAAAGTCCCCTTGAATTTTAAGGTCAAGTTTCCTGCTTAGATTTTGGCATGAAACTGTACCAGGTATACAGTTTTGAATCTTTTGTCACCATTTGCACTTACAAAAGCGTATTATATCAGATATATATATACTTAAATTGGAATAAAAGGATACAAAAGGCAAAAATTTATTCAGTCTTTACAGATAGCGAGACAGCTCATTTATTTCTAAAATCAATCTGTGAAACATAGACATCTCTGTATGTGCACACATTGCATTTACTCAGTAGAATTTGAAGTAGAACAAGATGAGCGTCTTAGCTTGGATTTAAGTGGAGGAAACAATCAATAAAACATCTGTAATGACAGTTGTGTTGATTACTAGTTCAGAAATTCACATTAAAAACGAGACACTTTCCCTTTTCTTTCTTTTTTTTTTTTTTTTAAGTGGCAGCCTTAGAAAAGATGAAGGGACGGGTGTGTGTGTGTGTGGGGGGGGGGGGGGGAGGAGACTACAAATGGCCTGGAAATACACATGCAGTAGTTTCACCACACCCAGCACCCCCCACCCCCGGGTCAAACCACAGGCTCCGGGACTAGGTGAAGATTAGCAGATCAATACAAAAGGAGGGAAAGACTAGTGAAGTCATTTAAAAGTTTTCACACCAAAAGACAAAAGACCCACTGAAACACCTCAAGGAAAGGCTCACTCCTAAATCCCACCTCCACCTTCAAGTATTCCCTTCAGCACTTGCACCACTTCAAGTATTCCCGCTCTGAACTCCAAACCGTCGATTTCAGTACTACTTCTTAGGTTTACAACATAAGCTATGATATAAGTGCACTCCAAATGTAATCTATACATAGAAAAATAAAGATGACATTAAGTAGAAGTAATAGTTATAACAATCACTTTATATTTCAATATTGTACACAAAAGTGATGTTGAATCACTTTATAACGTGGCATCACATTCCCCGCCCCCTGAGTGTAATGTTCAAGTTTAAACTTCTGTATGTACGGAAAAGCAAACAGGAACAGCAACCTTGGTTTGGTTATTTAAATAACATTAGCAATCATTGGCAACGGCAATGATTAGAAGCTCGAGTAATTATGCCTTTCCACAGGCCGTTGTGCTTGTGTGTGGTGGATGCATTATGTACACGCGGCAGATCGATCATGTGACTCTGGCTCTGGCCTGTTCCCTGGCGTTGAGACACAGACAGCCATCATCCTGGAAAATAAACACGAGTGTTAAGAAACAGACGAGACACTGAAGAAAAATCAATGCAGGTATTGAGCAGATGATCATACTGAACTGTAAGGGTATTGATAGCCCCCCCCATCTGCGAGCAGTGTGAAGAGCAAAGGACAACTAAACATTCATCTTCCCCACTCATCAATCACATCAGGCAGCACTATGAAAGATGACTGACTGATGTGTAGCTCAGTTTTCTAAGGCGTCGCTTCCACTCACCTTAGTCTCAGTGCATGAGCAGGTCCTCCAGCTTCCTCATGAACCAGCAGCAATGCAACTCCGGCATTTATACAACTTGGGGTCATGGGTGCGGATGTGATTCCGTACATTCCTTAGTCGAAAGAACGTCTTACTGCAGAGCTGCACCAGAGGGGAATAGAAAGTGTTAATAACAAAGAAATAACTGGAAAAGAGCTGCGATGCTGCAATTTAACAAAACTCCCAAGTGCCTCAATGCCACCCAAAAAGCAGGAAAGACTTTGTTAGACAAGAACTACACCTATGGAAAATGAGTCATTGTGGCCACTGCCTTTTTGATACGTTTATGTGCGCATTGCTGGTGACTAGATAACACTTCCACCAAATTTGAGAAAGAAATAGCTCTGAGCTACAAAAAGAATGATCCAATTTAAAAGTGCCTTTATTCCGCAGCCGTTCACTGGTAACAATCGAAACATGCGCTGTTATAAAGAGGAGAATTGTAAGTTTCACGTGTTCGTAGGATTACAGCAGCGGCTACAGTTTCTCCAGACATGCTTTCAGAAGTATGGGATGAGTTAGACTCGCCTCAACTTGACTCAGTTTCAATTACAATCAAGTACCATCGTTAAATCAACCCAGTCAAAAGTCCTGTGATGTCATTTGTACGAAACACGAACACCACAACAAAAGAGGACTTCGAGGCAATGGTATAGCTGCTGCTCGGTCTGTGGCTTTTTGTCAGACTCTGGGACCACAGTGTTGTTCTTTGAGCAGCTCTCTCCCTCGTTGCTGCGTTTGAAAAATGGTGGTTTTGATTTTCGCAAAGAGATGCTATCATGACTCATTGAGTAACGGCACTGGCCAGCCATGGCATGCTCTCTGTTGATGTCACATTTTGGATAGCCTCGAATCACTTGGAACCCCTGAGGAGTATGTACTAAAAAAAAAAAAAAAAAAGTACCAGGTACTGTGACCCAATGGAAAACCCTGAAAGCTGTGTTGAGCTGTGCCGAACAGACCTGAGTAGGTACTAGTGTAAAGGCCTAATTGAGCACTTGTGAACATGTCCATTACTTTGATTCTTTTTGACTCACCTTATAGTTCAAGAAAACGCTGTTCAAACCAAAAACTGTAGAAAACTGTTGACCAACCATTTAATTTCTCATCATGGGCATATTTGGTGCTAAAATTATTGTCAGCCTATATAAAGTCATCCATTTTTCTTTTGGTTTGCAATTAAAACTACAAATGAAGTCAAGTAAACTAATATGAAGCCCTGTTTCATCCAGACAGAATGGTTTCATGTTTGTTGTAAGGTTTTTAAGAACAACACTTCTGGTCTCTCAAACTTTGCTACATCTTCTGACCAAAGTCGCCACCAGTGCAAGTTTAAAAATAAAGGCTGTGCTTGGCCTATTAGAAAGAAAGCTAGAAGTAACAGACCTTGTGTTTTTGTCTAAATGCCACATGAAAATAGTATCACCTCAATGCTTTCTAACACCCTGAGCAGAGCAGCAGGAGAAAAAGATCTTAGACACAAGGTAGTACTGTCCCAAAGATGCAGTGAAAGGTCACTAAAGCCCCTTTTCTGTTAGTACCAACTCGGATCGACTTGGCATGGTTCGCCACGGTTTTCGGTGTTTTCCCATTGGGTTATAGTACCCGGTACTTTTTCTTTTAGTATCTGCTCATCTGGGGTTCTAAGTGAACCGAGCAGGTACTAAAACATGATGTTGTCAGAAAAACTAATATTTTAATTCCTTGGTGCTTACCAGACATGGCCAGTGCTTGCCCTCGATGTGCCTAAGGCGATGCATAATTAGGGCATCACAATCCTTGTAGGAGGCTGAGCACTGCAGACAGGCGTGGGCTGCTTTGGGAACTTTAGGGGCCTGACTACGAGGCCCTCTGAGCTGCTTTAGTCGTGCCCGACGTACAGCATCCAGCATGGCACAGCTCCTACTGCTCAGAGCGAGGAGCTTACCTTGTTGCTAGAGAAAAATAAAATAAAATTATTAGTTAATGAGTTTTGTTCACATTTTTAGATAGAAATGATTAAATGCTTTTAAAAGATTAGGCGCCACAGGCGATGCATCAAACAAAGACTGTACCGTTATAAAATTAGATATGAAAGCAAGCATGAGATCATAATCGTCACTATAGTTTGCTACTTGGCATTTTTTATTTTTACCTTTGGCATGGTCCCTGCAGGTTTTGACCTAGCACACCTGGCTAGAGGTAAAGTGTTTCGAGGGTTGGGCCTGGGTCTACGGCCCTTAACTTGGGTCACTTTCCTCTCCTCTCTCTCCCTCTTCACCACCGGCAGGATGGGTGGCCCTCTGGCTCTCAGAGTCCTGTGGGGTAACTCTTCTGCTTCAAATTTCTCTCCAACTTGTGACACAGAGCGTGTTAAGCAGATATCAACACTCTCCTCCTCTTTCTTCAGTCCGGACATGGGCCCCCCTGCTGGCCGGCAGAAGCTAAACAGAAAGCCAGAGTCCAGTAACTTGATGGGGGGCTTGCTCTGGCGTTTACCCAGGTCTGGTGAGGGAGGATCAGGGAAAGCTCCAACTGGCACAGGTTCTGCTGGTTCCTCTTTGATGACTTTATAAAGAGGGTGGTCGTAGATGGACGGTGGAGGTGCTTGCTCTGAAAACTGGAGCCCATCAGGTTTATTTTCCTTCACTTTTGGTCTAGTGTCCATGGTCCCTCTTAGCCCCTGGCTTCCCACCTTTCTTCCCTCTTCTCTGGCATTACACCTCACCTTCTTCGCCTCCTTCGTGGAGCCCCGTCTGAGTTTAGCCTTTGCTGCAGGACGGCTGCTGTTGTATCGCAGTGTTCTGACTGTCTCAACAGCGACCTTATTTCTAGCCTGTATCTTCTGTGAAGGTAAAGATTTGTGGGGTGAGTGGCCGCAGTAATTGTTTGATGAAAATCGGAGACCTGAGAGAGCGTATTCAGCTGGTTCTGATTTGATCCTGACTTTGTTTCTGACTAGCTTTTTATTCGAGCCACGTCGCAGAGGCTGCTGAGAATGAAGGTGGGAACCGTCACCCTTCCTTACGGATTGTCTCAGTTGCCTCCCCCCAAAGGCAACCCTGGATATAGGCTGGAACATGTCAGGTAACACCCCTTTACTTCGCATGCTCCTGTCACTGGGAGGAACACGCTTCCGAGTGGTTTTTGGCCTCTTAGCTGTAATCTTCTCTGTGCTAGCTGCTGCAGCAGGTTTGGTCTTCGCAGGCTTATGGAGGAGGTGAGTGTTAACAGGGTTGCAGAGGGGAAACGCCAGAGTCACATCCCCATATGATAGTCCTGGGGACGGTGAACGGGGTTTCCGGCGCTTGGTGAGTGAATAGTTGTTGGCCTTCAGCTTTCTTAGTCGCTTCTTTTGTCTCCAGCCAATAAGATCTTCTGGTCTGGGGAGGAGAGAAGTCCTTTGTAACCCCAGAACATTCATCAACTTGTACTTTTCCTGTGCTCTGGCATAATCCTCTTCATCCTCGCCAACCTCCTCAACTTCCTGCTTAACCCTCACAGGGCTGCACACCATGCCAGGTCTCAATCTAGAAGAGCAGGAAAGCTGAGAGATGGGATGAGATTTTTTGTTTTTTTGAGAGCTCTCCGACATTGGCAGCAATCTCTGAACCTGCTTGGCAGCTCCAGGAGTGGAGCGGAGCAGACGGGTGTTCGATGGGGATACGGGTGAGTAACTCTGTGACTGTGGGGTAGATGTGGCATTTCGAGGTGTGGAGGCCTTTTTTGAAGAGGGCGATTTAAAGTCCATGAGCTTCATCCTGTGTGAGGGACTTAGAGGGTGGCCGTTTTGGGACTTTGGCATTCTGCGTAAATTGCGGCTGGGACTTCCTTCAAAAGACTCGTCTGATGCATCCAGTGTTAGACTGAAGGCGGCGTTCACATTGTTCTCTAATCCCAAAACCCTTTTCCTTTTGCTTTCCCTCTGGTGGTGATGACGCTCACGGCACGAACCAGCATAGGCTGAGTTTGGATGAAGTTGCTGTTCCTGCTCTTTAATGAGGGCAGAGCAGGCTTCCACTGCAAGCCACATGCCCAGGTGGCGGGCCATGGCAATGACTTCAGGTAGATCCTCACGGCGAACACACAGAGTGGAGGAATAGGAGAAATCCAGCAGAGAGAGAAGGCTGTCCTCACTGAAACCTGGGGGTTAAAAGGAGCCTTTAATTAGATCACTGGTCAATCAGAGGGTGAGAAGAGGGAGATGAAAGCAATTTGGTGTAAACAGAAGATCAGAGGGAGAGCACTCCAAGAGGGAGCAAAGTGTAAACATGACAGTTGAAACAAGACGACAAATTAACAACTCCTTTAATCATGGACACTTCTGCTCTCATGTAAGAACACACATCAAAGATAAGTAAACGATAACACAGACAACAGCCAAATCCCATTTTAAGGACCAGATTCTCTAAGGCTACGTCCACACGTACACGGTATTTTTGAAAACGGAGATTTTCCGTTTTCGTTTTAAAAAATAATCC
>NW_024582409.1:2580193-2613624 GCF_018398535.1 Haplochromis burtoni | reverse complement strand
GAGAGATTTTGGACGAGGCAGCGCGTCCATCCAGGAATATCCCTCAAACATTTTGCAACTGAAGAAACTGTGAATTAAAGAGTGGCCAAAATTTCCAGTAAGCCTATGTCAGAGAGTGATGGGCAACTATACAAGACATCATTTCTACTGAATTAGAGGCCAATTACTTTTTTAAATATTACAAAAAAATCCCTGTGGTTGTGATAAAGTATATTATACGTTGTGTAGACACTATTTTAAAGCAATTGTGTCTACAAGGCTATACTTTGTGCTCAGATTCAACCACATTTTGCAAAACTGATTGGAAAATACTTCACAGTGCAAATGGATAATGACCCAAAGTAAAAAAGCAACCCAGGCTTCAAGCATTGCTGTGGATAAAAGTGGTTAAAATATGAGCTTGAACCAAGTCAAATAACAAAAAAAAACAATTTCCATAGGATGTACTTTTGTTTCCAGATTGCTGTAGCATTATTAATCATCATTTCAGACTTTTACAGTCAGATCCATAATTTGTTGGATGAAGAGATTTTTTTTGTAGATTTGCTTCTTTACACCACCACACTGGCTTTGCACTCAACCAGTCAACATATGACTGAAGTGCAGACTTTACAGCTTAGCTTAGCTTTAATTCAAGAGGTTTTCATAAAGTCGTTTTTATACACAGTCTCCCATTTTCAGAGGCTGAAAAGTAGTTGAACACTTGCTGTTCCGTCATTAATTTCATGCCAAATGAAGATTTAATATCTGAAGTTGATTTTTTTCTCTGTAATTCTAATCATGAGGCCCAAAGGAATGTCAGTGCATATGAGGGAGGCCATCATTAGGCTAAACAAACAAAATAAACCTATCGAAGAGACAGCAAAACCTTTAGGGGTGGCCAAATCAACAGGAGGAATGTACTGGCTAACTTAGCAGCACCAAATGTCCTGGAATACCACAGAAGAGAATTAAAGTGTGGAATGAAAAAAATGTGTTCGCTGGAATGGAAAAAATTTTTTCACAACATCTAATCAAGCCGAGAAGACTCTCAAGGATTCAGGCATACCACTGTCAAGGTCGACAATCAAGAGACGCCTTCATGAATGGAAATACAGAGAGTTTAGGTTTAGGCTTTGTCAGAAACATATAAAAGAGTGCTGGAAAAAAATCTTTAGACAGATGTCAGCAAGATTAGACTGTACCAGATTGAAATGTATGGAGCGTGGTGAGAAAGTGCTATGGTATGGGTGTGTATAGTGGTCAGTGGAACCAGGTCAGCAGTTCTTACTCATTATGTCACTGCTGATAGAAGTGCCAGGGTGAATTCTGAAGTGTACTGGGCTGTACTCTGTGCTCAGATTCAGCCATGTTTTGCAAAACTGACTGAAAAATGCTTCACAGTGCTAATGGATAAAGACCCAACGCAAAGTAAAAGAAAGGACATATTGTTCAATGACCAAACCAATCATCTGAGCATGATTTCTAGTTACCGGTACTGTAGACTAAACTGAAGGCAGAGCATCTGACGAAAAGAAACTTATACCATTCGGTGATGATTCTAGACTTCATAAGGGTGATTCCACATTATTTTCATCCAAGTATTAAAAACAATCATTATATTTAAAGCTTTACTATTTTGTCCATTTGGGCCTCTGAAAATAAACAAAAAACGTGTATAAAAATTCCTAAACATTTAATGCAAAATCCTTGATATAATCCTTGATAGTGGACTTCAGGAAGACCAGGAAACACTTGACCCCTGTTTCAATCCAGGGGGTCAGTGTTGACATTGTGGAGGACTATAAATACCTTGGAGTACACATTGACAATAAACTGGACTGGGCTAAAAACACCACAGCACTTTACAGGAAGGGCCAGAGTCGTCTCTATTTTTTGAGGCGACTGAGGTCCTTCAACATCTGCCAGAAAATGCTGAGGATTTTCTATGAGTCTGTTGTGGCCAGTGCGATCCTCTATGCTGTTGCATGCTGGGGGAGCAGGCTGAGGGTACGCAGATGCCAACAGACTCAATAAACTAATCTCGTAAGGCCAGTAATGTTGTGGGGATGGAGCTGGACTCCCTCAAGGTGGTGTCGGAGAGGCGGATGCTGTCCAAGATAAAGACAATGTTGGATAACACCTCCCACCCACTCCATGACATGCTGGTCAGTCACAGGAGCACGTTCAGTGAGAGACTGAGATTACCGAAAAGCACCACTGAACGACACAGGAAATCTTTCCTGCCTGTGGCCATCTCCCTGTACAACGCATCCACTTAACACACTGGTTACTGCTACAACTACACATGTTTCTTTTCCAGCTATTTATTTATGAGTGACTTATGTATGTATGTATATATATGATATATTGTATATTATGTGTATGCTATGTATAATAAGTAATTACTATCTAGTTAGGTATTGTCTGTCTTGTCTATGTTGGTTTATAATGGAGCACTGTAAAAAAAAATAATTTCCCCCAGGGATCAATAAAGTATTCTGATTCTGATTCTGATTGTAAACCCAGCTGAATTAAAATTGAAAGTCTGCACAAACTGTACAGGGATGAAACTAGTTCACTAAAACTTGCCACAACAAATTATGGTCCCAACTGTAAATTCATCTGGTAAGGGCATGTGGACATCTTTTCAGAAGTGTAATCCAGCCTTATTTTAAAAAAAATTAATTAATCATCAGTTTTTGCCTTATGAAAAAAGTTGATGTTGTTGTTTTTTTCTCCTAAAATCTACATTATTTCATCACCTTTCCATGATTATGATTTACATTTTTAAGGAAATAGCCGCCTTTTTCTGTTGACCTTGTCATTGTTGATGTTGTCATCAAAATTTAGTAATAAACATGTTTTGGACATGGGCCTGGTTGATGTATTTTATTGTTATTTAATTTTTACTTTTATTAAAGTCTGGAAATGTAACCCAAACGTTTACAAAATTAATATGCGGATACAATATTTGTAACAGACACTGAGGTGATGAAATGTGGCTAACGTTTTGAAATGTGAGTAAATCTGTTGTAGCTGTAACTTATTCTGGGGAGGGAAATATTGAACAGTCGCCACATGAAACAGTGTGTATTCCGTTAATGGATACGACACACTGGCTATATCGTGTTTCACTTGTGTTTGCAGCAAGTGAAGCAAATACTGGTACACTGGAATCGTGAGCGAACAACCTAGCTTACTGCAAATGGAAGAAAACTGGCTGTTTGAGTGACAGCCGCAGCAGCCAATCGCAATTGGCTCGGGCGAAGCTCTTTAAAGCTTCTGCTAATAGCCTTTGTGTGAAGGCGGGGAGCCCTTCGCTCGGTTAGTCTGCTGATTAGCAACAAACAGAAGGTTACGAGTTTGAAAAATTGGACTATTTGACTACTAGAGCGGCGTTGTGGCGGCTGAAGGGGGGTGAACTATGTCGGGTGTCTGACCGGAGCTTGTTGACTCGCTTTTGAAGGGGTCCGGCGGTGATTATTGCAACATTTTCGAGCTGGTCGGGGCGACCAGCCTCGCTTTTAGGTCGTCCAAGTCGCGATGCTGAGCTGATAGCTGCGTCATCATGTTGCTTCCGACTCGAGTTGGCGAAAAGAAATCACAAGTTAACGCCAGAGGTGAGGCTGCCCGCCGTCATCCACCCCCAGAGGCCACTCCCGACCTCTGAGACAGATGGAAGACGGACTGCCGGCGAGGGGTTGACGGTGAAGCCTGTTTACGCGGTCGTTGTGGTGACTTTACATCACTTGGCTTGGCGTTGTTGGCGCGATACTCTCCTGGGTTATTATCCACATTTGGAGGGATATTAAAAAAGAACCTGGTTGCCCGACAGTCGAAACCGAGAAATTGCTAAGAAATTTGACCAAACGTGTCCCAAGGAGGAAGTGTAACTATTGCATATTTAGGGATGTTTGGATAGAGAGAAGTGATGCTCTCATTGACAGCAAGGATACAAAGCAGGGGCAGGGAAATGCGGCTGATTCCCGTCTGACTTTTCTTCTGCTTTTCAAGCCACAATGAGAGGCGCTAGTTATTGAGAATTTACTCTGTGTGGTGCACTACATTGTGTCAGACTTTTCAGCTGCGTGTTTTCGTGCCTCTGTCGTCCTTTATCGCCTCATCCACGTGGACTTCGTTTCAGGTCGTTGGGTAAAGTTTCGTAAGAGGGCGATCCAGAAAGGTGGTGGTGGGGGTAGTCCTTCTGAGACTACAAAGTTGTATCTTTTTATTGGAATATAAATCCTCTTTTTTTTTAAGAAAAAATGGCTTGTGACTGTTCTCACACCAACGCCCAATACGAAAACGCAGAGACGTGTTGCCCGTCCAAGCCCTGGTCGGATGGAGATAGAAAGCAATCCCGGCAGAAGGAGTCAGCGGGGTGCTCGAGTGGGCGTGGGTCCACCGCACGGTGGTCCCCCAACTTTGAGGTGATAGACGGGCTGCTTTATCGAAAGAAACTGGAAAGGGGCTTCATCAACTACCGGGAGGTTTTGAATGAGGACCGAAGACATGAGGCAATCTCCACTTTCCACATAAGGCGACCGGGCCAACGCCACCTCTCACTGGAAGAGACCTACAAATGCGTGGCTGAAAACTACTGGTGGGAAGGTATGAACATCACTTTTGTCTTCTAAGTGTCTTGGTAAAGCATGCGAGTCATGTGTAGACTGCTACAAATGCATATTAATCTTATAACTGCCTACTAATGATGTTATCTATACACCAGCAGAGATTTAAGCATTCCAATTGTAAGTGTAGGGATACTTGAAACAGACTCACATATGCACAAGTGGTTGAATCAGTCAAAGATTGTGAGACTTATTCAGACATGAACAATAGGTGTTAATCACACCCCTTGCTGTTCTTTTTAGTGAGGCATTACCAAGTGTCGAGACAGTTGTGACACCTTTAAAACGATTAGCCCGATCCAGCCCAAAATCTTTCCTGTCTTTTGTTACCTCATGTTCTGATGTTTGAACAACTGCTTTCTTCACAGGGATGTACTTCGAGATCAGAGACTTTGTCCTCAGCTGTCCAGAGTGTCAGCACAACAAGAAATCGGACGTGTGGTGTACACTGGAGCTACAGCAAACAGCATATCCCTGGAAGCCTTTGTTTCTTTCATCAAAACTTTAAGCGCTCTCTTCATTTTTATGGAGACGGCCTTTCTTTTTCGGCTCTACACATTTTAATTCACACCTTCTAACTCATTCCCACTTACTCTCACGCTTGTCTCCTGGAAGGCTTTCTCACACACACACGACACACACACACACACACACACACACCAACACACACACACACACACACACACACACAGCAGCTACTCCCATAATAAAGTATTTCGATCTGTCTTTTTCGTTTTTGTCTGTGCCTCGTAGGAGCCGGGTGGCAGAGGATGTGTCACAAAGACAGTAGTGTCACACAGCTCCGACATGCTGAGCAAGCTGAGGAGTCAGCGTGAGGCAGGCCTGTTCTGTGACATTACCCTGCGGACGAGCGGGCGTTCCTTCTTAGCGCACAGAGCCGTCCTGGCAGCCGTCAGTGATCACTTTCAGGAGATCTTCACGGAAATGGACTCGAGCATGAAGGCAGACATAGATCTCACAGGTAAGAGTGGACACCTGGGTGCCACATCTCTCTACTTGAGCTGTTTTTTGGGTAGGTGGTTGAAGGCAGACCAAAATACCTTACCGAGCCTGATCCTTCTCCTCACATCAGTCACTCAGCCCCCACAGGTGTCAAAACTTCAGTGTAAATATTTCTGGTCTAAATGCCTGAAAAATTGTTTAGTTCAATTTAATTAATATAGCACCAGATCACAACAGCAGTCGCCTCAAGGCATTGTATACTTTAAGGTAAAAACCCTACAGTCACACAGAAAAAATCGGATGACGTTCTATGAGCAAGCACTTGGCGACAGTGGAAAGGAAAAACTCCCTTTTAACAAGATCGGTCTTGCGGAACTAGGTTAGAGAGGGCCTTGACTGGTTGGGGGTGAGCGTACAGTACACATTATATGTGTATTATATATGTTTAATCTATTCTCTTTACATAGAAAAGCACTTTTTGAAACAACCTCTGCCTTGCCCCTTTTGGATAGATAAAGTCCACTACTGTTTAAAAAAAAAAAGAAAGTTTTACTATATATAAACTAGAGATGGACCGATCCGATATTAGGTATCGTCCGATACTGACCTAAATTACTGGATCCGATATCGGAGAGAATTAAAAAATGTAATCCGATCCATTAAATATCAAAAAAAGCACCTCACAAAACTTGCGACATGGCGTAACTCGGCTCATAATCAGCACATCGGAGAGAAATGCGTCACGTGATAGAGCGGCTGTGGCGTGCAAGCCTGTCAGCGGTCTGGTTGAGTTTTGTAGCCTCAGACGCATTTCATCTCCTGAGAAAGTTATCCCGAGAGAAGTAAAGCAAGTGTGTAAGTTCATCTCTGAATGTTTGTAAAGCATTCCTGCGTTAAGCTTAACAACCAATATATGGAGCGACTGCCTCTCTTCCCTCCCTCTCCTGCTGCTACTTCAATCATGAAACTGATCAATGATCAGCTGATCGGCTTTTCTGTCGCGAGTCCGTCTCTCTTGTTTGTTTTTGGCCCACTTGCAGCCAGAAAGAGGAAACCAGCGGCTGAACAACAGCAGCACGTTTAAGCTTGATAAGCTGTTGTTAGAATTTATTTAATATTACTTTCTACACCAGGATCTTTTTCTACGTAGCTGACGCTGGTAACTGTGCAGGGGCGGATCTAGCAAAGTTGCCGGGCCGATAGGGCATGAACAGGGAAAAGGGGGCACAAAGACATACTTTTCTTTCTTATTCTCATTTAAAATGTCTAGCTTTTAATAAATAATTATCTGAATCTTACACCCAAAGTTTTAATCTGATGTAAAATGTATAGAAGTCCATTACTGTATATAGTAACTGTTAAGTCTAATATACCCTAGTAAGCTATAGTACTTTTTCCTTTGGGAAGGTACCATCTGTGCAGTCTGCAATTCTGTTGAAGAAAGATGTTGAATCTATTTAATTATTCTTGAAAAATAATTGATTTCTGTGCATTTTTTTTCACACTGCATCAAATTAAAGTTGATTACGTCGATTAAGCATCATGAGGTGTGGGGGTGGTTCCCTATTTTTTTTTTTTTTTTGCTGGGAGTTTGGCAACCCTATTAGTTAGGTTGCTTACTCTTTAAAATACCAGAATAGGGAGGATAGGACTAGGTTTAAGTTTATTAGATTGATCAGTTATTGCTGAACTATGAAATATTTTGGGTGCATTTTTTTTGCATACAGGTATAACAGAATAGCTTTAGTGTTTTGTTTTAAACTTGAGTATTGAACTTATACAAAATGCAGCAAGATATTAAAAAAACAGTTTTTTGATTAAAACACACTATATCGGATTCATATCGGTATCGGCAGATATCCAAATTTATGATATCGGTATCGGACATAAAAAAGGCTATCATGCATCTCGTATAGATACTGTGATAAAATATTTGTCTAATTTAAGAGATTCCTGAGTGTTGTTCCACCATTAAGAGACAAAATGGACATGTAGTTTTTTCCACTTCCCACAGGTATATCAACGGATTCCTGTGAAAAACCTAAACTCGTGTTTCAAAGCTATTCATGTGAGCATAAGTAACAAGGTACTTTGTTAAGGATGGCTTGGAGATAAAAGAGAAAACAGACTTGTTCCCTTTGAGTGTTAAGTTTTAGCCATTATACCACTTATTTCAAAATGATGGTTGCTGAAACTGTCCCCAGTAATACTTGAAAGGGAGAACTGTGAGCATGAAGGGGCTTGAGAGTATTGGCAGTTACATAACAGGAGCTGCATCCAAAAACAAATTTGTGGCACTTTCACTCCTCCTTCGTGCAGCAAATGGTCAGGTTTATGGAGCACAAAGTATAATTAGGGTTTGGACTTAACTATTAAATAAACGAACAGGATAACTACCAATCTGAGACCGTTTTGACTGCAGCACAATGAATGATTTCCAAGAAAGGCTCTCAGAAAAGTGCGTGTTTGTCTGAACTCGTCACATCTCCCAGATTTTTGCCTCACTTTTGAATGCTGGCATTAAGAAATGGCGTAAATACTTCTAGCTTGTGATATGGTCGAGCTGCAGACTGTATATTTTGTTTCAATTTTAGGATAACACAACCCTTATTTCCATCATCCATAAATCTACACATTACTAAATTAAATGTTTGTTTCTTTTTCCCTTTAAAACATCAGATAATGCTAAAAAATGTCCATTATAATTTGTGTGCTCTAGACAACTTTCCAATTGTTCATTTTTCCTCTTTTTTTTTTTTTTAAATGACTTATTGTCCAAAATCTAAAAGATTTTTTTATTCATTTTCATGAAAATTAATGCACCCATTTGAGAAGATTGTACCAGCAGACTTTTGCTCGCCAGTCATTATTTAGTAATCAGAACACTGTCTTTCAAGCAAATGCTAAATACAATGTTGCAGCTCCAGTCAGTAATAAACTTAATAAACTGCAGTCAACATTGTCCCTTTATTGCCTTGTTGACAATAATTCCAGGTTAGAACAAACAGTAGAGTCATTTATAATTCTGAGTGATTTATTACACAGATTTTAATGAATACACATTTATTAAGAGACTGAATGCAAATAATGCAAACTCCTGACATTAGGTAAGAAAATTAACGTCTTATCATTGCTCAAACAATAGTGTGCAGGAAACTTAAGATGTAATCATATCATCCAGTTTAGGCAGAGAAGGCTGATTCAGAGGTCTTTGTGATGACATTTCTCATTTTGTGAAGCGTCATAGTCATATTAAATTAGACATTAGGCTACGTCCACACGTACCCGGGTATTTTTGAAAACGCAGATTTTTCTATGCGTTTGCACCTTTCGTCCACACGTAAACGGCGTTTTTGGTCACTGAAAACGGAGATTTTTAAAAACTCCGGCCAGGGTGGATATTTTTTGAAAACTCCGTTTTTGCATTTACGTGTGGACAGAAAAACGGAGAAAACGCAGCGTCAAAGGTGTGCGCCTTTTTTGACGTCACACTGTGCGCCACGTTATTGTTTCGGTGAAATGAATTTCTACAATACTGTTAATTTACTCTCTGCAGTGTTTAAATGCTTACATATACACACACGTTACTGTCCCTCCACACATACGACTCGGTTCTGCTTCTATGCCCCAGCTTTGTTTACTATTTTCCCACCGAGGCTTCTAGACTTCTGATTGGCCAACATTTCTCACGGTTAGGAATATTCGCCACCTGTTGCTTTGGCATGTTCCTAGCAGCGTTTTCCTTCATTTCTGCCTTTACGTGTGGACATTTTCTTACCTAATGTCAGGAGTTTGCATTATTTGCATTCAGTCTCTTAATAAATGTGTATTCATTAAAATCTGTGTAATAAATCACTCAGAATTATAAATGACTCTACTGTTTGTTCTAACCTGGAATTATTGTCAACAAGGCAATAAAGGGACAATGTTGACTGCAGTTTATTAAGTTTATTACTGACTGGAGCTGCAACATTGTATTTAGCATTTGCTTGAAAGACAGTGTTCTGATTACTAAATAATGACTGGCGAGCAAAAGTCTGCTGGTACAATCTTCTCAAATGGGTGCATTAATTTTCATGAAAATGAATAAAAAAATCTTTTAGATTTTGGACAATAAGTCATGTAAAAAAAAAAAAAAAGAGGAAAAATGAACAATTGGAAAGTTGTCTAGAGCACACAAATTATAATGGACATTTTTTAGCATTATCTGATGTTTTAAAGGGAAAAAGAAACAAACATTTAATTTAGTAATGTGTAGATTTATGGATGATGGAAATAAGGGTTGGGTTATCCTAAAATTGAAACAAAATATACAGTCTGCAGCTCGACCATATCACAAGCTAGAAGTATTTACGCCATTTCTTAATGCCAGCATTCAAAAGTGAGGCAAAAATCTGGGAGATGTGACGAGTTCAGACAAACACGCACTTTTCTGAGAGCCTTTCTTGGAAATCATTCATTGTGCTGCAGTCAAAACGGTCTCAGATTGGTAGTTATCCTGTTCGTTTATTTAATAGTTAAGTCCAAACCCTAATTATACTTTGTGCTCCATAAACCTGACCATTTGCTGCACGAAGGAGGAGTGAAAGTGCCACAAATTTGTTTTTGGATGCAGCTCCTGTTATGTAACTGCCAATACTCTCAAGCCCCTTCATGCTCACAGTTCTCCCTTTCAAGTATTACTGGGGACAGTTTCAGCAACCATCATTTTGAAATAAGTGGTATAATGGCTAAAACTTAACACTCAAAGGGAACAAGTCTGTTTTCTCTTTTATCTCCAAGCCATCCTTAACAAAGTACCTTGTTACTTATGCTCACATGAATAGCTTTGAAACACGAGTTTAGGTTTTTCACAGGAATCCGTTGATATACCTGTGGGAAGTGGAAAAAACTACATGTCCATTTTGTCTCTTAATGGTGGAACAACACTCAGGAATCTCTTAAATTAGACAAATATTTTATCACAGTTGATCTTATACAAGCATGTAGCTTTTTTTATGTCCGATACCGATATCATAAATTTGGATATCGGCCGATACCAATATGAATCCGATATAGTGTGTTTTTTAATAAATAAAACTGTTTTTTTAATATCTTGCTGCATTTTGTATAAGTTCAACTCAAGTTTAAAAAAAACAACTAAAGCTATTCTGTTATACCTGTATGTAAAAAAACGCACCCAAAATATTTCATAGTTCAGCAATACTGATCAATCTAATAAACTTAAACCTACGTCTATCCTCCCTATTCTGGTATTTTAAAGAGTAAGCAACCTAACTAATAGGGTTCAAACTCCCAGCAAAAAAAAAAAAAAAAATAGGGAACCACCCCCAACCTCATGATGCTTAATCGACGTAATCAACTTTAATTTGATGCAGTGTGAAAAAAAATGCACAGAAATAAATTATTTTTCAAGAATAATTAAATAGATTCAACATCTTTCTTCAACAGAACTTGCAGACTGCACAGATGGTACCTTCCCAAAGGAAAAAGTACTATAGCTTACTAGGGTATATTAGACTTAACAGTTACTATATACAGTAATGGACTTCTATACATTTTACATCAGATTAAAACTTTGGGTGTAAGATTCAGATAATTATTTATTAAAAGCTGACATTTTAAATGAGAATAAGAAAGAAAAGTATGTCTTTGTGCCCCCTTTTCCCTGTTCATGCCCTATCGGCCCTTTGCTAGATCCGCCCCTGCACAGTTACCAGCCGTCAGCTACGTAGAAAAAGATCCTGGTGTAGAAAGTAATATTAAATAAATTCTAACAACAGCTTATCAAGCTTAAATGTGCTGCTGTTGTTCAGCCACTGGTTTCCTCTTTCTGGCGCGAAGTTGGCGATAAACAAACAAGGGAGACAGACTCGCGACAGAAAAGCCGATCAGCTGATCATTAATCAGTTTCATCATTGAAGTAGCAGCAGGAGAGGGAGGGGGAGAGAAGAGGCAGTCGCTCCATATATCGGTTGTTAAGCTTAACACTGGAATGCTTTACAAACACTCAGAGATGAACTTACACACTTGCTTTACTTCTCTCGGGGATAACTTTCTCGGAGATGAAATGGTCGTGAGGCTACAAATACTCAACCAGACCGCCGACAGGTCTTGCACGCCACAGCCGCTCTATCACGTGACGCATTTTCCTCCGATGTGCTAAGATTATGAGCCGAGTTACGCCATGTCGCAAGTTTTGTGAGGTGCTTTTTTGATATTTAATGGATCGGATTACCTTTTTTAATTCTCTCCGATATCGGATCCAGTAATTTAGGTCAGTATCGGATCGATACCTAATATCGGATCGGTCCATCTCTAGTTTATATATAGTAAAACTTTCTTCTTTTTTTTTTAAACAGTAGTGGACTTTATCTATCCAAAAGGGGCAAGGCAGAGGTTGTTTCAAAAAGTGCTTTTCTATGTAAAGAGAATAGATTAAACATATATAATACACATATAATGTGTACTGTACGCTCACCCCCAACCAGTCAAGGCCCTCTCTAACCTAGTTACGCAAGACCGATCTTGTTAAAAGGGAGTTTTTCCTTTCCACTGTCGCCAAGTGCTTGCTCATAGAACGTCATCCGATTTTTTCTGTGTGACTGTAGGGTTTTTACCTTAAAGTATACAATGCCTTGAGGCGACTGCTGTTGTGATCTGGTGCTATATTAATTAAATTGAACTAAACAATTTTTCAGGCATTTAGACCAGAAATATTTACACTGAAGTTTTGACACCTGTGGGGGCTGAGTGACTGATGTGAGGAGAAGGATCAGGCTCGGTAAGGTATTTTGGTCTGCCTTCAACCACCTACCCAAAAAACAGCTCAAGTAGAGAGATGTGGCACCCAGGTGTCCACTCTTACCTGTGAGATCTATGTCTGCCTTCATGCTCGAGTCCATTTCCGTGAAGATCTCCTGAAAGTGATCACTGACGGCTGCCAGGACGGCTCTGTGCGCTAAGAAGGAACGCCCGCTCGTCCGCAGGGTAATGTCACAGAACAGGCCTGCCTCACGCTGACTCCTCAGCTTGCTCAGCATGTCGGAGCTGTGTGACACTACTGTCTTTGTGACACATCCTCTGCCACCCGGCTCCTACGAGGCACAGACAAAAACGAAAAAGACAGATCGAAATACTTTATTATGGGAGTATGCTGTGTGTGTGTGTGTGTGTGTGTGTGTGTGTGTGTGTGTGTGTGTGAGAAAGCACTTCCAGGAGACAAGCGTGAGAGTAAGTGGGAATGAGTTAGAAGGTGTGAATTAAAATGTGTGAGATGCTGAAAAAGAAGGCCGTCTCCATAAAATTGAAGAGGCGCTTAAAGTTTGATGAGAAGAAACAAGGCTCCGGGATAGCGTTTGCTGTCAGCTCCAGTGTACACTCACCTCCGATTTCTTGTTGTGCTGACACTCTGGACAGCTGAGGACAAAGTCTCTGATCTCGAAGTACATCCCTGTGAAGAAAGCAGTTGTTCAAACATCAGAACATGAGGTAACAAAAGACAGGAAAGATTTTGGGCTGGATCGGGCTAATCGTTTTAAAGGTGTCACAACTGTCTCGACACTTGGTAATGCCTCACTAAAAAGAACAGCAAGGGGTGTGATTAACACCTATTGTTCATGTCTGAATAAGTCTCACAATCTTTGACTGATTCAACCACTTGTGCATATGTGAGTCTGTTTCAAGTATCCCTACACTTACAATTGGAATGCTTAAATCTCTGCTGGTGTATAGATAACATCATTAGTAGGCAGTTATAAGATTAATATGCATTTGTAGCAGTCTACACATGACTCGCATGCTTTACCAAGACACTTAGAAGACAAAAGTGATGTTCATACCTTCCCACCAGTAGTTTTCAGCCACGCATTTGTAGGTCTCTTCCAGTGAGAGGTGGCGTTGGCCCGGTCGCCTTATGTGGAAAGTGGAGATTGCCTCATGTCTTCGGTCCTCATTCAAAACCTCCCGGTAGTTGATGAAGCCCCTTTCCAGTTTCTTTCGATAAAGCAGCCCGTCTATCACCTCAAAGTTGGGGGACCACCGTGCGGTGGACCCACGCCCACTCGAGCACCCCGCTGACTCCTTCTGCCGGGATTGCTTTCTATCTCCATCCGACCAGGGCTTGGACGGGCAACACGTCTCTGCGTTTTCGTATTGGGCGTTGGTGTGAGAACAGTCACAAGCCATTTTTTCTTAAAAAAAAAAAGAGGATTTATATTCCAATAAAAAGATACAACTTTGTAGTCTCAGAAGGACTACCCCCACCACCACCTTTCTGGATCGCCCTCTTACGAAACTTTACCCAACGACCTGAAACGAAGTCCACGTGGATGAGGCGATAAAGGACGACAGAGGCACGAAAACACGCAGCTGAAAAGTCTGACACAATGTAGTGCACCACACAGAGTAAATTCTCAATAACTAGCGCCTCTCATTGTGGCTTGAAAAGCAGAAGAAAAGTCAGACGGGAATCAGCCGCATTTCCCTGCCCCTGCTTTGTATCCTTGCTGTCAATGAGAGCATCACTTCTCTCTATCCAAACATCCCTAAATATGCAATAGTTACACTTCCTCCTTGGGACACGTTTGGTCAAATTTCTTAGCAATTTCTCGGTTTCGACTGTCGGGCAACCAGGTTCTTTTTTAATATCCCTCCAAATGTGGATAATAACCCAGGAGAGTATCGCGCCAACAACGCCAAGCCAAGTGATGTAAAGTCACCACAACGACCGCGTAAACAGGCTTCACCGTCAACCCCTCGCCGGCAGTCCGTCTTCCATCTGTCTCAGAGGTCGGGAGTGGCCTCTGGGGGTGGATGACGGCGGGCAGCCTCACCTCTGGCGTTAACTTGTGATTTCTTTTCGCCAACTCGAGTCGGAAGCAACATGATGACGCAGCTATCAGCTCAGCATCGCGACTTGGACGACCTAAAAGCGAGGCTGGTCGCCCCGACCAGCTCGAAAATGTTGCAATAATCACCGCCGGACCCCTTCAAAAGCGAGTCAACAAGCTCCGGTCAGACACCCGACATAGTTCACCCCCCTTCAGCCGCCACAACGCCGCTCTAGTAGTCAAATAGTCCAATTTTTCAAACTCGTAACCTTCTGTTTGTTGCTAATCAGCAGACTAACCGAGCGAAGGGCTCCCCGCCTTCACACAAAGGCTATTAGCAGAAGCTTTAAAGAGCTTCGCCCGAGCCAATTGCGATTGGCTGCTGCGGCTGTCACTCAAACAGCCAGTTTTCTTCCATTTGCAGTAAGCTAGGTTGTTCGCTCACGATTCCAGTGTACCAGTATTTGCTTCACTTGCTGCAAACACAAGTGAAACACGATATAGCCAGTGTGTCGTATCCATTAACGGAATACACACTGTTTCATGTGGCGACTGTTCAATATTTCCCTCCCCAGAATAAGTTACAGCTACAACAGATTTACTCACATTTCAAAACGTTAGCCACATTTCATCACCTCAGTGTCTGTTACAAATATTGTATCCGCATATTAATTTTGTAAACGTTTGGGTTACATTTCCAGACTTTAATAAAATGTAAAAATTAAATAACAATAAAATACATCAACCAGGCCCATGTCCAAAACATGTTTATTACTAAATTTTGATGACAACATCAACAATGACAAGGGCAACAGAAAAAGGCGGCTATTTCCTTAAAAATGTAAATCATAATCATGGAAAGGTGATGAAATAATGTAGATTTTAGGAGAAAAAAACAACAACATCAACTTTTTTCATAAGGCAAAAACTGATGATTAATTAATTTTTTTTAAAAATAAGGCTGGATTACACTTCTGAAAAGATGTCCACATGCCCTTACCAGATGAATTTACAGTTGGGACCATAATTTGTTGTGGCAAGTTTTAGTGAACTAGTTTCATCCCTGTACAGTTTGTGCAGACTTTCAATTTTAATTCAGCTGGGTTTACAATCAGAATCAGAATCAGAATACTTTATTGATCCCTGGGGGAAATTATTTTTTTGTTACAGTGCTCCATTATAAACCAACACTAACAAGACAGGCAATACGCTAACTAAGAATAGTACAATATATACATATATATAATATATACATAAGTCACTCATTAATAAATAGCTGGAAAAGAAACATGTGTAGTTGTAGCAGTAACCAGTGTGTTAAGTGGATGCGTTGTACAGGGAGATGGCCACAGGCAGGAAAGATTTCCTGTGTCGTTCAGTGGTGCTTTTCGGTAATCTCAGTCTCTCACTGAACGTGCTCCTGTGACTGACCAGCATGTCATGGAGTGGGTGGGAGGTGTTATCCAACATTGTCTTTATCTTGGACAGCATCCGCCTCTCCGACACCACCTTGAGGGAGTCCAGCTCCATCCCCACAACATTACTGGCCTTACGATTAGTTTATTGAGTCTGTTGGCATCTGCACCCTCAGCCTGCTCCCCCAGCATGCAACAGCATAGAGGATCGCACTGGCCACAACAGACTCATAGAAAATCCTCAGCATTTTCTGGCAGATGTTGAAGGACCTCAGTCGCCTCAAAAAATAGAGACGACTCTGGCCCTTCCTGTAAAGTGCTGTGGTGTTTTTAGCCCAGTCCAGTTTATTGTCAATGTGTACTCCAAGGTATTTATAGTCCTCCACAATGTCAACACTGACCCCCTGGATTGAAACAGGGGTCAAGTGTTTCCTGGTCTTCCTGAAGTCCACTATCAAGGATTATATCAAGGATTTTGCATTAAATGTTTAGGAATTTTTATACACGTTTTTATGTTTATTTTCAGAGGCCCAAATGGACAAAATAGTAAAGCTTTAAATATAATGATTGTTTTTAATACTTGGATGAAAATAATGTGGAATCACCCTTATGAAGTCTAGAATCATCACCGAATGGTATAAGTTTCTTTTCGTCAGATGCTCTGCCTTCAGTTTAGTCTACAGTACCGGTAACTAGAAATCATGCTCAGATGATTGGTTTGGTCATTGAACAATATGTCCTTTCTTTTACTTTGCGTTGGGTCTTTATCCATTAGCACTGTGAAGCATTTTTCAGTCAGTTTTGCAAAACATGGCTGAATCTGAGCACAGAGTACAGCCCAGTACACTTCAGAATTCACCCTGGCACTTCTATCAGCAGTGACATAATGAGTAAGAACTGCTGACCTGGTTCCACTGACCACTATACACACCCATACCATAGCACTTTCTCACCACGCTCCATACATTTCAATCTGGTACAGTCTAATCTTGCTGACATCTGTCTAAAGATTTTTTTCCAGCACTCTTTTATATGTTTCTGACAAAGCCTAAACCTAAACTCTCTGTATTTCCATTCATGAAGGCGTCTCTTGATTGTCGACCTTGACAGTGGTATGCCTGAATCCTTGAGAGTCTTCTCGGCTTGATTAGATGTTGTGAAAAAAAATTTTCCATTCCAGCGAACACATTTTTTTCATTCCACACTTTAATTCTCTTCTGTGGTATTCCAGGACATTTGGTGCTGCTAAGTTAGCCAGTACATTCCTCCTGTTGATTTGGCCACCCCTAAAGGTTTTGCTGTCTCTTCGATAGGTTTATTTTGTTTGTTTAGCCTAATGATGGCCTCCCTCATATGCACTGACATTCCTTTGGGCCTCATGATTAGAATTACAGAGAAAAAAATCAACTTCAGATATTAAATCTTCATTTGGCATGAAATTAATGACGGAACAGCAAGTGTTCAACTACTTTTCAGCCTCTGAAAATGGGAGACTGTGTATAAAAACGACTTTATGAAAACCTCTTGAATTAAAGCTAAGCTAAGCTGTAAAGTCTGCACTTCAGTCATATGTTGACTGGTTGAGTGCAAAGCCAGTGTGGTGGTGTAAAGAAGCAAATCTACAAAAAAAAATCTCTTCATCCAACAAATTATGGATCTGACTGTAAAAGTCTGAAATGATGATTAATAATGCTACAGCAATCTGGAAACAAAAGTACATCCTATGGAAATTGTTTTTTTTTTGTTATTTGACTTGGTTCAAGCTCATATTTTAACCACTTTTATCCACAGCAATGCTTGAAGCCTGGGTTGCTTTTTTACTTTGGGTCATTATCCATTTGAACTGTGAAGTATTTTCCAATCAGTTTTGCAAAATGTGGTTGAATCTGAGCACAAAGTATAGCCTTGTAGACACAATTGCTTTAAAATAGTGTCTACACAACGTATAATATACTTTATCACAACCACAGGGATTTTTTTGTAATATTTAAAAAAGTAATTGGCCTCTAATTCAGTAGAAATGATGTCTTGTATAGTTGCCCATCACTCTCTGACATAGGCTTACTGGAAATTTTGGCCACTCTTTAATTCACAGTTTCTTCAGTTGCAAAATGTTTGAGGGTATTCCTGGATGGACGCGCTGCCTCGTCCAAATTCAACCACAACATTTCATTGTGTTCCAGTCCATATTCCTCAGTTTCCTCTATACGTCATAGCTTGGTGTATTTGTAAGTGTGTTTAGGTTCATCATTCTGTTAAAAAGCCCACTTGTGGTTCAACCTCAAGTTTCACACAAAGAATTTAACGTGTTCTTTCAGATCATTTCACTGTGAGCTGCCCAGTCGTCAAGGCAGGCAAACAAACCACATTTCCAACATCATCCTTCACAGTCGGCATGTGGCCCGCCTGAAACACTGTCTTTGGTCTGCGCCTGTCATGTCTACTTCTACTCTGGCGAGATGTCTTTGTCCACAGCACATGACTCCACAAAGACATGTCTTTGCTTATATTTTGACAATTTGTAGTTTTGCACTGAGGTTTTACAGACAGAAAATGTTTATTCCAATCATTCAGGTAAAATTTGTGCAATATCCGATTATAGAGCCATGCACTGTGAAAACCAGCAGTTGCAAAAATGACCTGCAGATTCCAGTGTTACATTTTGGCTCTTGACATGTTTTGCAGTCTGCTGCTGGGCGGATCTTTCCACAGGTTTGGGTCCCACTTGGCAGTAGTTAGAATTTAAGCCACTTGTTGATGATTTTCTTTACAATGTGCTGCTATTAGCATTACAGGTAAATCTTTAACAAGTACACACAAATTCCACGTTGTCACATATTGTACTCTTTTGTCATTACTCTTTTTGATAAAGACAATCAACCTATTACTGTTACTTTCAATATGGTTGTCAACTTTGGTAAAAAGGCATATTTTTTAAAAACAAAAATAACTAGACTTATTTATAAATTATCTTGGTGTTAAATTCTGAATGTTTGATTGTCTCGATCATGACCTTAAAAGTCAGAAATTACTATGAAGCTTTTTTATAATGCATATACACTTTAAAAAAAGCTGTCAACATGAGTGCAACATGTCTTGGGTGTTTTAGCCAAATCTCCTGGATGAACTGACCCTTCTTTCTTACCCACTTCTCACGGATCAAAGAAGCTTGATGTTCATGCTGGCTCAGGATTTAAAATGATGCCTACTATTCAGAAGACCGGCGGTTGAGTCCTTAACTATTTTTCCAATCTGTGTATCTACAAGTGTCTTTGGGCAAGATCCTTAATGCTTAATTGCCCCAGATGTGTTCATGAAAATAAGTCTATTCATGACTAAACTGGGTGAAGAGAGAACATGGAGAAGATGTTAAGTTGACTGGATGGAAAAGCTACACTGACAAAGGATGTTGTGAAGGACGACATGTGACAGGGGGATGCTAAAGACAGGGTGAGACGGAGGGAGATGATCCGCTGTGGCGACCCCTAAGGGAGCAAGAATAAGGAGGACGTCACATTACTGCTGGGAAACTCAGCTTGTGGTTCAGTGTTGGCTAACTAGCTTGTTATTTAGATTAGTTACGTATAAGCTTATACATTAATCAGATTCTTGGCAGGATGGTGGTGCAGTGTTAGCACAGTTCTTCAAGAAAAGTTTGAACCTTCGCATCCAAAGTTCAAAGACATGCGTGTCAGGTTAATTGGTAATTCTGAAGCATTTGTAGGTGTGCATATAAATCAGTGAGTGTCTCTGTGTGGTAGCTTTTCCAGCTACTACCCTGCCTCCCCTAGGCTAATGGTTAAAAAATGTATGGATGGGTGGATGGTTAGACAGCTGCATGAATTGACAGGGTGTTCCGGCATTGGATAACTGAGCCAAGGGTAAAGGGATTCATGCATGTAAGTAAAAAACATTGAGACACAGGACCACAGGAGCAACATGTCTTCTCACTATGAGATATACGATTCACAAAATACGGCTAACTTCAAAGACCTTTCGTTATTCATATACTGTCATAATAAATATGTCAATGCGCTTATCTGGTGTTTTACATTAGAAATGAAGACAAAAACAATAAAGTTGTAAACTGACTTCCCTGCTACCAAAAACATAAAACTCCAGAGTAAAACCTCTGAAAATGAACCAGTGGTTCTGCAGTAAAACTGCTTCCTAAAAGGGAAACAATGCCTATAATAGAACATCTGGAATTTTCCAAGTGTGCAATGGGATTTTTTGAATGGATGGCACTAGAGAGACAAACACAAATTTTGGTGCTTCCGTCTACTTTTCAGATTGTTGCAGTACAGCATCATTAATTAATTTAATAGAGCTTGAAGATGATGGTGGGTGAATTTGTAAAGACTGTTGCTTTAGGGTAATGAATGAAGAATTGTTTTTATAACTCAAAAGGTTTATTACTGACAGCACTGATAATGCACAATTTAGACCATGGCAATTTATATCAGTAAACTGACATGTTAACATGAAGGGCACAATAGAAATAACAAATATGGTTAAAATGTTATTAGCAATGCAAAGAAAGGGAGATTAACGTTACAATTTGTTTTTAAAATGTAACTGCCCGCCTTCAAATCACTTTGACCTCACTTCTGTCAGGTAATTAATTACTATTAGGTAAATATTCTTTTTAATTATTACCTGCTTATTTATGGTATTTAGATACCATGTGATAAACCACCAGAACTTGCACTTTATATCAAACATCTTTTATTAGACAATAAGAAAATGCAAATGCTTAACAACAGAAGTCACCCAAAGTCTTCAGCATGCTATATAAACTCAAAGCTCACACAAAGTCAAAACCCTTCAAGTGCTTGTTATTGTCTTCTACAGGTTTTCAGTACAGTTTTCTCTTCACAATCATGTTCTGGAGAAGTGAAACAACTTGACTCAAGCTTTTAAATTTCACACAACACAAATATAATACAATTAACTCATTACTTGTTTATCGTATGATACAAAACACCTTTAAAAAAAAGAATAAAGGACATAAACTGCAATACAGTCTGCTTTATAACTGAGTACATAAAGTGAAATGTAAAGCTCCAGTCGCTAAGATCAATATGACGCAAAGGCAATGCTATTGCACACAACACTGTGAATTCATGTGGAGCCTCAGTGCTCTTTTGCTGATGCGTCTTCAACTTCCATTCTGCTTTATGCACTCTAGTCTTATTTTACAGCACCACACTTTTCTCAGTTTATACTACTCCTTGGTGACGCTGGTCTTTTCTTGGGTGGTCTTGGGTCGTTTAGATTCTGGAGGCTGGCACACTGGATCAGTGGGAGGAGAAGGACGATCTGGTGAAATAAAAAGAAGGTTACACGTCATAGCCTGTTTCTGTGTGATCTTCTGCTGCGTGTACAGTCATGCGAAAAGCAACATTTCCCCAGTCCTGTGAAAAAATGTAAGCCCACCTTTACTGTTTGCATAGCAATTAAGAGGCTAAGTAGTAGCCAGGTAATTCCAATCAAATGTACTAAATCATTTTTTTAGCAAGTGTGAGCACAAGTTCTAGCAGTTTGCTGGTCTGGAGGATTCAGATATGTGTTAACGCAATGTCACAATCTTCCTCGTGCCGCAGCAAATTCAACTCAAGGTCAGATTGTGCAATGCTCAACAGCTACGTCTCAGACTCATGACAATGCAATTAAAAAAGACTGATTTGGAATGAAACAATGAAAATGAGCCTCTTCTCTCTAAAAAGAACATGATACCTAAAGTTTGATTTGACAATAATGGAGATGTTTGGTGAAAACACAGCATATCAGCGTAAACACCTTGTGCAAACTGTGAACCACGGTGTTCGAGGGGTAATGATTTGGGCTTCTTTGGCACCCCCATGCAGGGCTCGCAAAATCGCTAGCCCGACGTCCCGGGGCTATATGATGGCAGGGCTAGCGATTTTGCCAGCCCTGCCATGATCTGCTACTAGAAAGCAGGACTTCGGCATTAATTCTGGGTTTTCTGCACTGCATGATGTTTTGGGGGGTTTTGTACATTAAACACCATCAGGGCTGAAGGTGCAAGAATAGACAAAAATACGCTGAGAAATAATCTGAACGTTAATTAATGAAATACTCAATTATGAGCTCATCAGATTCTCCCATGTCTTAATGATAGAGCTGTGAAATTTAAATAACTGTTTAGGGCTCTATAGCACATCATGGTCACCATGGAAACGCGAACCCCATTTGCGACTAAAAACAGACCTGCAATACAAATGCATTTAGGATCGGCGTGTGAATAAAAAGTTTGACATTAAGCACACGCAAACTGATACCACAACAGCAGCAGAGATGATGATGGTGGCCCAGTTTAATGTGGAGCTAGAGTCTGTTTACACACCACGAAGAGCAAAGAGGTGGAGCTTCTTTTGAATATTTATTATTGCTCGTTAATAAGAGGAACGCTTCAGTGGAAGATCTACGTCATAATTTACGCCTTCCACACCAATCAAATGGTGTCGACCTAACGTGTAGGCACATTTCTTGGGAGGTTACCTGGAAGGTTACAGTGCAGAGTTAAGTACATTCTGTTTCATGCATATAACCTTTTTTTATTTTTCTAAAATTATAGTTCGTTGTAAAAGCAGCCATTTAGCTGACAGCAAAATAATCAGTGTGACTGATCATAACAGCATCAAATGTGAGGCCTTGTGTCTCACATCTAAAGCTCGGCTAAAAGGCTTCGTGCAAAAGGACAAAGATCCTAAGCACAGCTCAAAGGTCCAGTCAGTCGTAACTAACTGCATGACTTTAAGAGAGATATGCATAAATAAATTCCTGAAAACTTCAGTGAACCGAAGCAACATTATAAAGAAGAATGGGCTAAAATGTATCAAACAGACCAAAAGTTTAGCACTGAAGAATTAATATAGCCCTTTCAGGTTTGCTTACTTTGATGTTCACTCCCAAACAAAGTGGCTCACCTAATCAAACTATGCTGCTGGCTTGTTTGCAACCTGTCTGACTGCTTTTGTTTCCTGCTTCTTTGAATGCATCTGTAGCTGTGTCATAGTCAGAGATGTCAGTAAACAATTTAAGCTACAAAAAGACTCAAGGTGAAATAGATCTTCAAATATATATATATTTTCTAAGCTCTAGTACAAATCCATCACTTGCTACAAGCTTGCTATAAGAGCGTGTACATAAAGAGGTAATCCAAGTTGGAATTACTCAAATATGGTACTGTAATAAAGGCACAATAACATACACTGATTTAAACATAGGATAAGACAAGTTGTTGCTACTATCACTCAGTCTAGGGAGGGCCACAACAATCCCTGGGCTCTTGCCACCTAATAATTGTAAGCATCTCACTCGACTCTCCATTATAAAAGTTGATTATCGTGGAAAGTTCAGCATTAAAAAAGACGGCGAAAACCTTACTAACCGTGTTTGGCCTTTTCCGTGGAGGAGAGAGGGCTGAAAAGCGAGCCAACAGCTGGAGACCGGGGTGCAAGGGGAGTCAAAGATACTCTCCTGCAAACAAAGAGAAAAAAGTAGCAATGCTGAAAAGACCTCAAAGCAACACAACGTGTATTTATCGTCTTTTGTTTTGTTGTTGCCCAACAGTGAAAATTAGTCAAACGTTCCAAGTTACAGATGTGAAAAAGGGGGTACACAAAAGCATGCACAGGCCTGCTATTGTCTGCCAGCAGTCTGACAGAGTGATTATTATTTTGTAGTCAGTGGGGGGTCCAACGAATCCCTCATACCAGACAGGGCTTTGTTCACACTGCAGGTGCTGGGCACATATTAACCGACAAAAACCTCACACGGCAAATAGAGCTATTTATATTTCTCTTAACTTATTCAAAAGAAGGCATATTATACACTATAAAGAGCACAGTGTTTTCTTACTTTTCACACTCTGAAAACTCAAACTGCATTCAAGGGGGCTAGGAGGGTAGATGTAGCCAATACGAGTCCGGTCAAAGATTTGAATAGATCATATATTTCCATAAATTAGCATACGCTGTAGTTTAGGGCAAACTGCACTCTTCACACGCGCCACGCTGCATCTAAAAAGAAGCTTTAATACTCACAGTGAAGCTTTAACGCTGCTGCTGCACAAACAACACTTATTATCTCTACATTACATGCTTAATGAATAATTCCACTGTGTTTCTAGATCACTCGAGTGGGTTTCAGCAAGTTTCCCTTTCCTGTAAAATATATTTGAATAATATTCAAAATTGGAGACGCTCATCCTCATAACAGATTTTTAGACACAACTCCTAATAAACTGTGGAACATGGATTTGAAAGATGCTTTTGTTTAAAACTTTACTGTCAAAAAAAACAACAAAAAAAAAACCATCCACAAATTATATGTACAAGCATATAAGTTCTTTCTTTAAGGAGGTGTTTTTTGATTTCCTTTTTCCCCCACATACACTTGTGGGACACTTCATTAGGTACACATTGCTAGGACCAACTTGTGCTTTCAGAAAAGGCCTGATACGTGATAGAAGTCACACAGCTGCTGCAGATTTATCAATCATCCGTTCCACCACATACCAAAGGTGCTCAGATTAAACTAAGATCTGTGGACTGTGAAGGCCATTTGAGTAAACTCATGTCAAGTTCAAGAAATTAGTTTGAAAGGATGTGAGCTTTGTGACATGGTACGTTGTCCTGCTGAAAGCAGCCAATTAGAAGTCACTGTGGTCACAACAGAATGGGCGTGGTTAGCATCAGTACTAACCAGGTAGGCTGCAGCATATAAACAATGCTCAGTTGCTCTTAAGGGCCCAAATATGCCAAGAATACAGGCCTCCACATGATTACACCACAAACACCACCTTGAACCAATGATAAAAGACAGGAATGATCGGTGCTTCCATGTTGTTTACAGCAAACAATCCATCCAAATGACTCAAGGCAATGTTTTACCAAGCTTCCATTGCTGAATTTTGATCAGCCTGTGTGACCTGTAGCCTCAGTTTCCTGTTCTTAGCAGACAGCAGTGGCACCTGGTGTGGTTTTCTGCTACTGTAGCCCATCCACGTAAGATTCAAGGTGTTGTGTATTCAGAGATGCTTGTCTTGATACCTTGTTTGCACAGAGCTTCTATTTGAGTTACTGTTGCCTTCCATTCAACTTGAAGTAAGCTGGTCATTCTCCACTGATCTCTGACATCAACAAGGCAAATTTCACCCAGTTGTTGTGCAGGAAAATCTCAACAGATCAGCAGTTTCTGAAATACTCAAACCAGCCCATTTGGCACAACGACGCCATGTTAAAAACCACTTGAATCCTCTTTCCTCCCCATTCTTATGCTTGGTTTGAGCTTTAGCTGTCACTCTCTTGACTGTGTCTACATGTATGAAAGCAGCAGTTATAAAGTGTCTGTTTATACTAATACCAATATGTACAAGGCTTCCTGAGAGCCTCAGGGAATACACTGTTGTAAACTCTGTTTCAGACTGTTTTTTTTCTACTTTTGAAACTGTATGATGTCATAGATAACCTTAGTAGTAGATAACCTTAATCTGGTAAAATCAGGCACACGGTTCTGTTTTCACAAAAACTTCTGTTTGTAAGAGGCAGACAGAGGAAAGGTGTCTAAGGACAAACGAGCTAAAACAGCTTGTTTCAGACAAATATGGCTTATTGTGAACTGTGAATAATAATGAAAACCTATTGTCAAAGAGACCAAGTGGAGCTAGAAATGAGTACAATACTTTCCCTTTAAGCAATTTATGTTTTTAAATAAAATAACTATTAAACTTTTACGTTTTTGAAAGTTGAGGGTGTGAAGCACTTTCTTTTTTTAAAGACTGAATGAAACAGCTTTGAATTTCTATTGGCAGCTACACGAGAAAACAACTTGCATACAAAAGAAATAAAAACATACCCGTACTAAGTACATCATTATTTACCCGCTTTACTTTCTGCCACCCTGACAGAATCCCAAAGACAGCTGCTCTAATATTTACCTTGGAGTGGGCCCTTTTGATGTGGCAGCACTCTTAGGTGTTGCGGGCCCAGGAGTATTGGCACTGTTTAGGACTTTTGGTGTGGATGGAGAGAGGGGGGTTACGCGTGGTTGGGGAGTGGAAGGGGCGCTTGTGCTCCCAGATTTTGAGGACTGAGGTGCTGCAGAGGCCGTGGCTTTAGGAGTAGTGGGCTTTCCCCATCCCTCAAGGGTGTTGAGGGTGATCCTGCGGGGCTGAGGTTTGGAGTTGGCACGAGGGGTGCTCTTCTTCTCCTCTGGGGAGGTTAGAGAGGGGGCGTCTTTGCCCTGGTTAGCTTGGGATGTGGCAGGTGGGGCTGGGGGTGACGGCTGGGATATAGGAGATGAGCCTTTGGCCAATGATGCCTTCTTGCCTTTTTTCTCAACACCACTGCTTGGGACAAAGACCTCCAGGATGGGCGGCTCTTTCAGTGGAGTGCCCAGCTCCCCAGGAGAGAATGACAGGAAGGAGCAGTAACCGTCTGTGGAGGACACAGCCAGGAAGGAACCATCACGGGACCTGCAAGGGATAAAGTCTGCTTAATGGTAAAACATTTACAGTTTACCATCCCCCTCTCTACTTCATGGGCATAAATCCACACATAAAATATCATTATCAGACTAAGGAATGCTCACAAAGTTACAAGCTTTCAGGTTATTAAATGTAAGACTGACTGTAAGAAATCATTATTATAAGTTCGATCATGTCTTTAGCAACAAATTAACTGATAACTTCATGTTATTTAGAGCTTATGCTGGACTCTAAGTGCAGGCTAAACTGGGTAGTTTGCAGTATTGTGCTGCAGTGGATGAACTGTTTGGTCACTGATAATTTAGCCCATAGATAGCAGCAGAGATGCAGCAAAGGTGGTGGGAGAAGTATAACTTTAAGGAGAAAAATCTTTCAAAATCTTGTTTGTCCATCACATTTGACTAGATATTGATGCACTGAATGTTTTTTCTTTACTCAACTTTCACTCATCAACACGTATAAAACTCTGGCTCCTGTTTCTTCCTGTTAAAAGAGTTTTTCCTTCCTACTGTACCTTACAATATAAAGCATCTTCAGGCAAATAACTGAATAACAGGAGTTATTTGAGCCAGTCATGTTCTTTAGTAACACTCGCCAAATTCCACCTTTATGCTAGCTATATTCTGGCTGAGCAATACATGGCTTATGTATCTGATTGAAGCCTGTCGACAAGCAAGCACATCTACTGGAGCTCATAAGACAAATTAGGCGCATTTCATTTTAAGGCAAATGTTTCACATGGCATCGCTACTCTTTAACCCCTATCTATATTGGCTTCCAAGAGGTGAAAGCTTTCCCTTTATCACGGTGACAAATAAAGGTCTTTTATTCCAATTGCTGCAGCCATCATATAAAAGATGAATTTGGCCTATTACTAGCTGTCCCCTGCTTCTGTCTTCCTCTCTTTTGCTGATTTCTGTGGTTTTGATGGCAATGCCATGAAGTTTTGTACTTTATAACCTCAAAGTGTGTGTTCTGTGAGTACAGATTATCTGCTTTTATGTATTGCTGTGTTGTTTTGTATTTTTAAGACAAAATATTCCTTTAAGAAAATCAGGCTTCACTCAAAACAACTGAATAATATACAGATTTGGCTGTTTTTAACAAATAAGTAAATACATATTACTTCTTTGTGTGCACATTATCATATCTTCCTGTCATCTTTTGCTTTTGAAAAGTTAAATATAGATACCTGTGCTAAAACGGCTAAAAAGAAAGTTTACCATGTGAGATCACTGAGTGTGTGGTAGTGGATGTTGGACACAAGGCCAAATGGAAGTTTCTGCTGCGTGTCATACAACAGGATTGAATCCTCAGAGGCCACGGCAAACACCATACGGTACGGCAGCTGGAATACGTTGGGAAGAGCCTGGACAGTACCATCTGTAGGGAAGAAATGGGAATGGGGGTGACACGAAGAACACAACACAAGAAAAGAAAACTAGTCCGAAATAATCAGTCTTGCTTGAATGTCCTTGCCTTCTCCTTTTTTTGTCCTCAGTTCAAAGTAGACAGGGCAGCAGCGCACAGCCAGTGTAGCCTTAGATGGGCACGGCAAGTGAGCAACAGGCCTAAAAAACACACAGAAAGATATTTATATACACAGATTATTAAAACTTTAACAGACTCTGAATAGGGCGTAAATACAATAACAGTCCACAAAAGATACCTCTTTAGACCCTTCCTGGAAAAGATGTAGGTGGTATTCATGATGTTTTCTCCTATCTCCACGCATCCAGCTGAGGTTTCAAAGAAGCAGACAACAGCGAGGCGAAATTAGAAAAAAAAGTGTTGCACTGTTAGAACACAAGATTTCAAAAGCATGCTTTGTGTTTACCGGGAGCAAGCAGGAATGACCCGTCTGGTGTGAATGAGAGACGGCGAAAGAAAGACCTCATGCTGTCATCGTGGAACATCCTGTACTGCTTCACCTGAAAAGGTTACGCAACAGTTCTAACTCGCTCTGGACAGTTTGGTAGAGCATTTAATTTCTTATATTTGGTTTTATAAACTTAAGGTTAAGGAATAAGAATAACACAAGCAGGAAAAACCTCAAAACACCTTTTGCAAAGTTAAGAAGAGAGGTATTGTGGCTCATGAAACTATCAGCTTAGATGAAACACAGATTTCTCAGAATTTCAGATTTATGGGAGACCAGACTGGTGCTAATAAAAATGATTGGAAAGAAGTAACTGAGACATTAGAACCACCTTTAAGACATCGAAGAAAGTTTGTAAAAAGAAGCACGACTGACCTCTCCTTCTGCAAGCGGCCCAGAGCTCATTTTACTGATACTGAAGGCCTTCTTCTTGGTGTGAGTGCTGTACACACGAAGCACCCTGAATGGGAGGAGAAACAAAAATATTCCGAGCATCAGCGTGCTGACACATCAATGCCAGTGCCTACACAACATCAAATACAATCATTTAATAAGGAACAATACTATACTCATTGCCCACTTTGTTAGTTACACCTGTTCAGTTGGTTGGTAATGCAAAGATCTAACCAGCCAATCACATGACAGCACCTCAGTGCATTTAGAAAAGAAGAAGTTATCAAGACAACCTGCTGAAGTGAAAACTGAGCTTCATAATAGGGAATAAAGGTGATTTAAGGGACTGATAGGAAGGCAAAAGAAACTTAAATAACCACTTATTACACCTAAGGTAAGCAGAAGAGCATCTCTGAATCCCTCAACCACTGAAGCAGATGGGCTCCAGCAGCAGCAGAACACACGGTGTCACTTCACTCTGCTAAGAACTGGAAACTGAGGCTAAAATCCTCACAGGCTCACCAAAAGTGGACAATAGAAGACTGGGAAAAATGTTGTGTGGTCTGATGAGTATCAATTTGTGCTGCAAATGACAGGGTCAGACTTTGGTGTAAACAACATGAAAGCATGGATCCAACCTGCCTTGCATCAATAGCTCAGGCCGATAGAGGTGTTAAGGTGTGGGGGATATTTTCTTGACACACTTTGGGCTCGTTAGTACCAGCTGAACATCGTTTAAATGCTATAGCCTACCTGACTATTGTTGCTGACCATGTCCACGGCTTTATGGACACAGTGTATCCAACAGGATAACATGTCATGTCACAAAGCTCAAGTAATCTAAAACTGGTTTTCTGATGAAGTCACCGAGTTCACTGTACTCAAACAGCCTCCACAGTCACCATATCCCAATCTAATAGAGCGCCATTACGATGTAGAGGAAAAGAAGATTCACATAAATGTTGTGCAGCCGACAAATCCGCAGCAACTGTGTGCTCACATCATGTCAATAGCTGAGGAATGTTTTAGGCACCTTCTTGAATCTAAGTGATGTAGAATTAAAGCAGTTCTGGTGTTAAAAGAGGATCCACCAGGTGACTTAGTAATGTGTCCCTAATAAAGTCGCCAGTGAGTATATAGGAATGTGAACAGCATTCTCAAATTAGATTAATCCATGTTTGAATCACCTATCACAGCTGAGAGTGGCAATATATTGTCCTTGGGGATCCCAGGTAACCCCCTGCACGTAGCTCTTGTGGTCATTCAAGATAGAAAGCTTCTGTCCTAAAAACACAAACAACAAAATAGACAGAAAGTCATAAATAACACCAGATAAAAGCATCACAGATAAAATGTATGCACCCACAAACCTTTATTGATGTCCCACATGATAGCTGTGTTATCAACAGATCCAGACACCATGAAGTTTCCATCACGTGTCCAGCAGATGTCATACACATCCTCTATGTGCCCTCTGGAAAAAAATCAGATAGCAAACTCCTTTCTATAACCACATCTCATGGGCATTATAGTTATAAGAGCTTCAACAACCAGAATGCCACACAAAGTAATTAAACACCATTTATGAATGAGTCTCACTTCGTTGACCTTAGCAAACATTAGCACTTGCTGTTCTAGCGTACCTAAGCGTTTTGACCACAGTCCAGCTCTCCTTGTTTAGCTGAGCATCCTCATCCTCCTGAAACACAGAGGCCTGCTCGAGCTCCTTGGAGTCGTTGAGCTTCCACAGCAGAATTATTGCATCTACATCAAAATGTTAAAAGGCCTCTATTATTGTTTCTTAAAAAAACATGTTTCGTTTTGAGAACAAAAACAACAGTTGCTTTTAAATAGAAACACGCATGTCTGCAATGGAGAAAAGGCTGAAAAGCGTCTGTCTACTACGTGGAACATACCATCTCCTCCTGAAGCAAGCAGCTCTCCGTTGGGGCTAAAGCGCACTACGTTGACAGCTTTTGTATGTCTAGCCAGATTAGACAGAAACTCTACCACCGCCTTCCCGTCTGGACCAGCATCCACCCGCCACAGCTGCAAAAACATCATTAGGAAAAGAGATCATTAAAAATTCTCGGTAAATTGTCCGTGCAACATACAGCTCTTCACAAACAATACTCTGTCCACAGATTAATTTTAGTAGGATAAAGGTTATAAAAAAAGGGTAAATGTATTAAAAATCTTAATACTTAAATAACTGCTATTAGGTGGATCATCCCTTTAAGGATGTCACGTGCCTTGATAATTTAAAACCTTGCTGTACGCAAACATGAAAACATCGCATTGCTTGATGGTGCATCATGACTTAGAGACTGTCACCGGTGTCTGAGAAGGAAAAAACAAAAACAGGACTACTTTTGACTGCTCTGTTAGTCACAAGGGGCCACCACAGTGAGTAGTTCTCCTTATCTGATTTGGCAAAGAGTGTTATACAGGATGCCTTTCCTGATGCAACCCTCCCAGGGATTTGTGCCTCCTCCAGATCTCAGACTAAGGATCTTTGACTTGTTGTGTTAACCACTATCCTATGGGCCTTAAGAGAGGCATTCTCTAAGGACTAAAGCGGGCCTGAAAAAGTCTCTGTAAACAAAAGGTCAATAATCACCCTGACAAATGCACAGTGAAACACTTGCTTAAATGTACAGTTGTGGCCAGATTTCTACATACACTCTGGTCCTTCAAAATCCAAGAAACTCTGTGAAGATCTAAGAAGGAGAATTGTAGATGTAGATTGTAGGATTCTGCCTGAGAAAGATGCCCCTGCTCCAAAACTGACACCTTTAAGTTTGACTGAAATGCCCACGTGAACGAGGGCCTTCTGGAGAAGAATTATGGTGAGGTAATGGTGAGGTTTTCAAACCCAAGAACACTGTACTAACTTTAAGCACGGTTGTGGCAGCATCATGCTCCAGGGCTGTTTTGTAAGTGGTACTGGTAGATTGCACAAAGTGGATGATGTAGTAAAAGATTCTTATTCTGTTTCCTGTTTTCCTCATTCTCCCTCACATGACCGCAATTTACCTCGTTTCTACTCTTGAGTTTCTCAACACTGATTGGTTCTTGATTTTCTTTGTGCCTTAAATAAACTCACCTGGCATACATTGTATAAGGACTGCACTCCCTTTCACTCACTCTTTTCACTCCCACATAGGGCGGCGGCTGAGGTCAGTTTGATTTGTTCTTCTGAGTTTAAACATTTATGTTCACGTTAATGATTTAAAGTCCAACCTTGTTTTCTCTTTTAGAGTTTAGTAGTCCATGTGTGTCTTCCTTTAAGTTAAAGTGAAATAAACCAGGACATAAGGAAAATCAATGGTTAGGCTGTTTTCTTTGCATTCTGACCAGATTAAACCCATGGTGATAAACTTTACCTTACCTTTAAACCTCCTACCTAACAGATGGAATCTTATAAGAGAATTACCACCAAATTATTCAACTTCACCTCAAATCAGCAGTAAAACAGGTGTTCCAACAGAAGAATGATACCAAACACACATCCATAACTGGTTTTAGAAAGGATAAAGCAAGCAAGCATTAAATTTTAAATTCATACTTGTGTACTAGATTCTTATTTTTCTTAAGTCATTAAAGATGTACGCTGTACAATCATTTCACCCCGGAAAAAGAAAAGTCAGAAGGAATCACTAAAAGCCCAAAATGACCATGACATTCATGATGAGTATATGCAAGATTATAATTACAACTGTACTCTGTCTACCTGCACTGGGACTGTTCAGAAAGTTAACAAAAAAAAATTTCTCCATATTATCTCTGTTTCTGTGTCCTTATTCTTAAGCTAAGTGTTTTTATGACCAATTAATGAAGAAAAAAACAACTGATGGGTACAAATACCTGCGTCTTCTACATCCGTGAGACTCGCTTCTTCCTGCTGCATTTATAGACTAAATCACTGGGTTTTTTTTCTTTATTTCACATTTTATTTAATTAAAAACAAAATAAAAATCGTCGACCTCTTACGGAGTTAACCAGATGTTCTGACCGCTGTCTCCACTCACCCTGACTGTGGTGTCCACTCCAGCTGTGGCCAGTCGATGAATGCGTCCATCTGAGCTGTGCTGAAAGTCCAGACTGTACACTGGCTCCTTGTTGTGCCATGCTATCTCACACGTTACCACCTTCATTTCTTTTCAATTTTTATATTCGGCACCGACCTCAAGGGATAAAAACACGGTAAATTCACCACCTAGATCGTTTTCAATCAACTCATATGAACGCATTAGTTAGCAAAACGTACAACAATGGACTCTGAAATACGGATTAGAGAAAACAGTTTGATAAAGCCGCTCATTTGGCTGCACTAACATATAGAGCACAGCTGGCTAACACGTTAGCCGTTAAACTGGCAGGTTAGCTGGACTGGTTTACGGCTAAACACAGTGGACATCATTCCCATTCATGAACATTTGTGTTAAGTTACTGTTAGCTAAGGAGCGTGCCCGTTATAAATGCAGACGAATTACAAATGCTTATTCATCTGAACGAAGATAACTGGAAGTACATGACAGTATTTACCTTCTCTGTTGTCCTGCTCAGTCAGAATTGGTAAATTCCCGCGTTCCAGACTCTCAAAACTTCCGGTCTGCCGTGATTGGACAAAAACACGGAAAGGGCGGGGACAATTGATAGTCTTGACTTTTTGTTTTTTTCCTGACGTAATCCGCAAAGATCTTTGGCCATCCCCTCATTTCTTCATATATTTACTATGTAATAAACACCAGACATGGCGACTTAGTGAAGCGTGCAAACATACGTTGATATACAGAATAAAAAAATAAAAAGAAGGGG
>NW_024582409.1:2550192-2575578 GCF_018398535.1 Haplochromis burtoni | reverse complement strand
TTGATTTGACACATGGGAATGTGTCAAAAAAGGGGGGAAGTTGAGTTTTAACATCAAACAAGGGTTATATGAACATTTTTATGACTTCATTTGTGTTTTAATAACTTAGGTATAGTAAAGCTTAAGCTAATAGTGACCCAAAAGGTTTCCGGACTTTTTTAGAGAATCAGTGAGAAGCATAAATCATTATTTCCATGTTTAAGCGTTAATCATTGAAATGAACTGAATAGCGTTTAGAAGATAAAATGCCTGTGTTCATGAGAAGCTGAGTACCACACTGGAGAGGAAACCGTGGGACGGTAGGCAGAAGGAAACACATGATTTTTGTGAAAACGGGGGGGCAGATGTTAGAATTAAAAATGGCTAATTTGTTTTTGATGTCTTTTGTTAAAATGAGTGGTTTTAATAATTTTCAGACACACCTTGCAAATGTGCTTATAATGAGTTGGCACTCGGTCTTTTGAAGGTCATAAGCTTTGTTCGGCGTGATGGTTCGGACTGATAAAGTGTAGGAAATGCCTTGAGTGCAGAGGGCTAAATGCAAACACGCTTACACACACATAGGATATGATTGGAATGAGTCCCTGGGACATTCTGAATATTCTAAACCAGGGGTGCCCAATCCCGGTCCTCGAGAGCTACCGTCCTGCAGCTTTTAGATGCATCCTTGTTTCCACACACCCGAATCAATTGAATGGCTTGTTATCAGGCCAAACACGATGGCATGCTGAAGAGGTAATCAAACCATTTGATTCAGCTGTGTTGGAGTAGGGATGCATCTAAAAGCTGCAGGATAGTAGCTCTCGAGGACTGGGATTGGGCAGCCCTGTTCTAAACCAATTCTGAATCGCCAGAAGATCAGTAGATAACAACATTAGATTATTAGAGCTAGGAAGAGAGGTGTTTTGGTTTTCTGTCTCTTACAGAGGAAGGAACAGACACCAGACAAGGTCACAGATATACGAGGATCCCTCGCAGCAGAGACAGACACGGTGACTGCCGAGACACCAACTGGGTTCAAGTGTCATGGCATTTTGGGCTCCGATTAGTCACCTCAAAGGATGGATCCCATAAACACAGCAATAACCATGAAGGGGTTGGCGGAAATACAGGAACACCAGACCAGCGAGGTTCAAGAGGCTCTTGGTCAAAAGGGTGACACGTTCCTGTTCCTTTTTCTGGGGGATACACAGGACACACAGGACCCGAGGATACACAGATCGTTGTTTGAAATCGGGGCAGAATAATCCCCTGATCTGTGCAACGACTGAAGGGTTGTCTAACCCCTGAGGTTGAAGAAAGAAGAGCAGAGGATCACCCAACTGGACGACGCTGGTAGCTGCAGCAATAAAATAAAGGCTAAAAGCTCCTCGGACAGAGGTTCTAGTCTGAGTACGTCTGAAGGGTATAAGGTAGCACCAAAATAAAGCTGTGGGAGAACTGGGGAGTGTCATCTGTACCTGCTACTGTTGTAATAATAGTTTTTCTTGCATCTGAACTGCGCAAACTCAGAGGTCATCTCACATATGGTTCGCCCAACAGGGGGACAAAGGACCTCAGGAGTGAGAAGAAATGAACCCAGCCACACTGGATTACAGGGTGTTGGTGAGCTCTTTATTCTAAAGAGCTCAACAGGGGGAGTATGGGATTATAATATTATTTTATGCCATGTTAGACCCCTAATTAAAGATTGTGAATTATTATGTAGTTTTAGTTTGCATTATTCTCCTGAATTAGAAGGTGATAACTATTGCATTTGTTAAACTGATTCGCATTAGACTGCTGATTTATTGTGAATGAATGATATTGTTTTATGATGCATTATACTGCTGAGTTATAAGAAATACTGTTCGCAGAAAGTCATCGCCTTATTTGTCTGATTAGAAGAGAACAGAACATACTGGAGTTTTCTGCCCCATCTCAGCAGGAGCAGATAAACAGGGAGCCAAGGTCGTAGCTTGGGCGCTGTGTGAGAGAAAGAATGTGAATGTTTAGGCTTTTATGATTAGGTGGGGGCCACTAGAGGCTATAAGAGTTTGAGCAATGCTCCACCATTTTGAGATCTGATGCTGTCTGCGTACGGTGTCCATCTCCCACGCGTGTGATCATTAAAATCATCGTTTGACTCAACCCGGCCGGACCAGTGTTGTTATTGTGGTTTTTCCTCTTGTATCCACCCCCAATATTTGAATCCGTAACAGTGGCTTAATAAAAATTAATTTGTAAATAGTGAGATACAAGTACTAGAAAAACAGACAATGTTCAAAGAAAAAGGGCAGTAATGATATCAGATTTTCACATCATAATTATCATAGTAAAAATCACGATGACAATGTCAAAAACAGCAATTAGACCATTATTTAAAATTATTTATTAAAAAATAGGTAGAACAAACTTTTATTACTGTGGTTGTTATTGACAGAATATTTAATTTTTAAATATCAGAGTTAGCAGCAGTGCACTGCAACTGTGAAACATTTAAGTCAAGTTAACTTAAGGAAAATAAAACCGCTAACAGTTTTGCAATGAGGATTTTAGTTACATCCCGAGGATTAAAGTTGAAAATCGAGGACATTTTAGAAAAAAACCCATTGTTTCCAAGCCTGTGATATGCAGGTTAAAGTACAACATGTAAAACCGTGTGGTTGATGCTTTTCTTTTTTTTCTGTAAAATGTCATGGAAAATGGAAATGCGACTCCCACGCTGGTTATTTCATCACTTGAGAGTCGCTTCAAAAAATATTTTGAAATACAAAACAGATGTTTTTAAAACAAAATGATCCTGTTTAATTCATCAGTATATTCAGACCTGGAAGTTCATGCTGCAGCCACTGGTCAGACTGAGCTCTTTACCAAAGTGAAACTTGAATTATTGCCCAAAAGTGAAATGTAAAACCAGGGTGCCTAAGGTTAATGCCTTAATTGCCACCTACGCTGCCAAAACATTTGAGTTTGAAACAATCAACCAAAACTGAAGACCTTGCTCCTTGTGCCCCACATCACACACCTCATTATTATAATGAAACCGCTTGCAGCGATGACAAATGTCTGTTCTATTTAATATCAATGTGCCCAAGTTTGTGATGACAGACTTCTGTGGCAGACTTGTGTTGTGATTTTGAGAAGACTACCAAAGTCTTATAGAGCTTATGACATAAGGACCTGATGCCTTTGCAGGTTGTTTTGACAAACTCATTTTTATTTTGCTCCTACACAGCCACACACACACATATATACACCTGTATGGCTGTGCACTTTCCTCTCCTCTCCAAGCCTCCCACCCCTCTTTTGGGACCGGACAGTTACTTAAATAGGGAAGTCATGGTTACCGTAATGGACCTGAGCTGTGCCGGCCACCCCTCCCCTGCAGCTAAGCCACAAACCACACCTCGCCGCAGAGCAGTAATCAACAAATATAAATAGGCAATATAAAAATATATTTGGTAAGACATGATAATACAAAATGTGAAACATATTATTTAAAACAAAAACAAGAGAAAAATCAAACACAAAAGTATTAATAGCTGGCAAGACTACTGACAAACTGCTACTTCCTTGATTTTCTTGAGAAACTTGGGAGCAATTAATATCTACAGCTGTTTGTTTCTGTTTCATAAAAAATCCAAAAAGCTAGTTAAAGTAACCTAAAAATAAAAATCCGTAAGCATCTGTAACATACCTTAAATTAAGTTAATATCCCACTCACGGGTCTCCTTATGAAACATTTACAGGTGGAGCGCTAGTTAAATCCAGGATGTGACGACTTTTGTTTAATCATTTGTTGTGTCAGAATTGTTATTAGTGAGAAACTGGTCTAGGATTTCATCAATTACATTACACTCGAAATTCACTTGTGCCAGGTCCAGCGCAGGCACGTGGGAGAGAAGAAGGCGCCCGACGTTCTGCCGAAGCTCTACCAAACTAAGGGGAAACAGAAAGGAGAAAAACAGTGAGGCTGCTTTCATAAATTGCTTTATCAAAGAGGGCTACATCAAAACCACGAGGAGTGATCTCCCAGCAGTCCAACCTTCTGGATGCATCTGAGTTTGAATGTGTGCCAGAAACAGCTGCCCCTCCTTCCTCCTCTGGATGTGTCTGAATTGAAGATTCACTGGTTGTTGGAAGACTTTGTGCTTTTTCCCTTTGGTGCTCTAAGCTTAACTGGAGCTCTTCGCACTGGGCTGCCAGGTTTGCCTTGTGCTCCTCCACAAGGTCCAGCTGGTGGTGCAGAGGGAGAGGGTAAGTACGAAGGTCAATATCAATCAAACGAAAGGAGAAATATATTAAAAAAGTGCATAACAGTAGGCAATTTGGGATATTTTCCCTTATACAGTTGGATTGACAAGTAGATGTAAGGTATACCTCATAGCATGTGCTTTTATCAGAACACCAATTAAGGCACATGACAACATCGGCCAGCTGCTGCCAGATGTTAAATAAATAAATAGATAAATAAATATAAGGATTAACAAGAAGCACTCAGTAAGTGCAAACCTCCCCCAGGGCAGCTCTGAGGAGTATTTACTTTTACATACTGTTCCCTAAACAGTATGTTGCCAATACAAACATTAGCAGTAAGAATCATAGTTGTAACAGCTCTGTATACCATCATTTAGAATTAGAATTCAACTTTATTGTCATTGCACATGCACAGGTACAGGGCAACGAAATGCAGTTTGCATCCATCCAGAAGTGCTTTAGTGATATAGATATATTACAATATATATTAGCAATAGTATAGATATGTAAGTATATTACAGAAATGGGTCTATTATGGTATGTTATAATGACCTTCAGATCAATCTATTTGACCTCTATACAGGTCAAATTTGACATGACCATTTCCAACTTTGTGTTTACAGACGGAGTGACATGCACGTTCCTACGTCAGCGCTACCAGAAACATAAGCTAGGCAGAGGCAAAAAGCTTGTTTAGTTCAGTGCGTTTAAGACTCAAATTATTTCAACTGAATGTGAGAAAAGCTTTTTGTCATCACTTTTACTATTTTCTTTAAACAAAGACAGCCCTACACAGTGTCACTGACCCGTGAGCGCAGCTCTTCTGTCTCCTTCGTTCTTTGATCCAGTTTCCGGACTAGAGCGTCAACTTGCAGCGCGATCTCATCATCATTTTCCACATTTTTGTCAGCACTCAGATTGGCCTTGGTATCAGATGCTGCTATTAAAGCCTCCTTCTCTTTAATCAGTTCACTGACTTTCTGTTTGGCCTTCTCGAACAGACTTTTGTAGTCCGTCTGCCCTCCTGTTTCTTCTGTCTGGCTGGCTTGGTGACAACACTCCTTCTTTACGCTGACCGGTGCCATCTCCTTCAGTTTTTTCTCCAGGTCTTTCACTTGTGAGGTAAGTTTCTGGACCTGTTCTTTTAAAGAGTCTCTCTCCTGAGCGGTCTCCTGCATGAGCTCAAGCAGCTGGTCTTGTTGTTGCTGTACCTCAGAGATATTGGGGTAGGTAAGTGGACTATATTCGTTGTCACCGATATTTGAACAGGAAGGTCTAGGACTTCCTTCCCTTTCTAGATCATGGTTCACACCATTCTGCAAGGTCTGCTGTCCCTGATGTTCACTCTGACTGTCTCCACTGCTCTCCTGCTTAAATTTTCTTTGCTGAACGTTGCAGTTATCCAAATTCGAGGTCTGTTCTTTACCACCCTTATTAATATCATCTTGCTTTTGGTCCTCGCCTTCTTGCTTCACAATAGGTGCTTCTGTCTGGGTAGTGGCGCTTGACAGCTGTGGAAGGGGCGCTGGGGAGGAACTGGTTTCCACAGCTGCAGACCCTGCAGAGCTTGCTCCTGCAGCATTCGTGTCTGAGGGGACATCCACAGCAGCATCATCGCTACACTCCAACAGCATGCTGACATTATTGTCACTTTGCTCTTCCTCTTTCTTCACTTTATTTAAATCGTAGAGGTTCTGTTTTGGCTTGGGGGTGCTAGCAGTCTCCAAGATGACAATTTCATCGTCTGTATCATCAGTATTACTATCGACATTCACAGAAGGAGAGCTCAGTGGGGTCACATCTACTGATGGGGCTGTTTCCGAGGTGCTCCTGTGGAAGCCATTTATCCGAGATCTTTTTGGTGTGTTCTGTGGAGTAACAGGCATTTTCCTTTTTACTCTGCAGAGCACAAAAAACAGAGTTAACGCCCAATGTTACTGTCCCAAAACACATATTTAAGCTGCCAAACAACACAAAACCATACCTCGGGGTTGACAATGCGCCTGCTGACAATGCGCCTGCTGACAATGAGCATACACTAGTAATAACTGGAAAACCATCATTACGAGAAGGGCCGTAGGCTAAAGAGAAAGAATACAAATACATTTTAATTTCTCAAAGTGTTTTTCCCCACTCACACTCAAAGAGAAAAATTTCTCACCAGCTGGAGAAATGGTGGAAGACGTCAGCGGTGAGGATTCAGGCCTTGTAGCGCCCTCTTGTAATGAACAGCTCCTCAAAGTAGTGGGAGTGGAAGGGGATTGGTGGACAATCTGTCAATAAAAAAAAAGACTGAACATTAATCATCATATTAGACTAAACTGAATCTAAATTTAGCACAAAAAGTAAAGAATCTTGTATTTGGCTGATTATTTTTTTGTTGTAACAATTTTTCTTGGCAATAAATCTTACACCGTTCCCTTAAATGGTACCATTTAAGCCCAAGTTGATCCCACAACTGTTCAGTCGGTTTGAGGTCAGGAATGGTTCGGTGCGAGACTGCGGAGATATGGGATTGCTACTGGTTTTATCTCGTCATCTCTCTGCACTGATGAGCCATTTTTTCCAGTGAGGGAGATGCCGCCTCATACTACCACACTGCCTCCACCTCCCAAAAGTTCTTACCCAATCAGTGCTGCAATCAACATATCGTTCTCTGCATCTTCTTGCATCTTCTCCACACTTTCACATGTTCAAGTTCCAGTGCACATGGGCACAAAAAGGCCTGATGGTGAACCACAGTCTTCTTGGCAGGCTTGTTGACAGCCCAGTGAGACTGGAGATTGGCTATGTGCACTCTGCCTGGGTAGAAAGCTGTCGGCCGTATCATCCTGCAAACCGTGACTTTAAATCTGTAGAAGCCTGTCTAGAGTTCCTGAGGAAAAGTGGAGTTCTTGTGGTGTTATCTTCTTGGGATGCCTACTTTGTGGCTTACCTGTGAAATCCCCCATTATATGGAAACCGGCCCTCAATTTGGAAGAGGTGCTAGGTTTAGTTTTTTGCAGAACACCAGCTTGAAGCTGCCCTATAACACTGGCCTAGATAATAATAATAATAATAATAATAACAACAATAATATGATACTACTACTACTAATAACAATAATAGTAATAATGATAGACCAAACAAATATATAATTAGAGTTTGTGCTAAGTTTAGATTTGTTTAGTCTAATATGATGATTCTATCAACAGCACATTGCTGCTGGCCTCCAAAGTGACAAATGGGAAACACTGTTTGATGCAGCCGCCGTTCCAGGTCTCCCTGCCGCTCTCCGAGAGCCTCATTTTGTTTGGCAAGTTTAGACAGAGGCAACTGTTCTTCATGGGTTCAATACTCCACAAATGCGCACAGGATCACAAATAATTAAAATGACAAAATCCCTCAAAGTCATAGTGAGGCACTGCAGGTGCCCTTGCAGCAGAAAAAAAAAGAAAAACGATTTACAGAAAATGATGCATCCTTACCTTCTGTCTTTCCTTTTCCTGTTTCTTTTCCTCTCTCTCCCTGTAACAAATAAATCACACAGGTCACCTCTTTTATGATCAGTTAAGATTTTCGTTTAGATTTCTGTATAAATATTAATTTAAACTTCTGTCACTATGACTCACTGCTGTTTGTAGGTCTTGCGATACGAAGGCTGATCATCATCAGAGTCTTCTGGTTCCTCGGCTACCTGGCAGCTCCTGTAAGTGCAATTGAGAACTGAAGTGAAAAGACTGGTAACCAGTGCTAGTCCCCCTCCCATAAGTAGATAAAGATTTTCTTTCCTGATTCATCTGTGTGTGTTTGTCCATTCAGAAAAACCAGTGTCACCAAATAAGGAGGTAGTGACATAACCATGTAATAATTACCAGCAAATTTAGGTTCCTCAAACACTGGAATAAAATGGGGGTCGACTTTTTATTTGCCCTTTGCCATGGTATTTGCCGTGGCCATACTGGTATCAAAGCACCATTGATGCAGGCTTTATTTCTACTATTCACTTATATGTTTAACTCTGAGTAAACACACTCAGAGTTGATGGAAATAACTCTGATCAGGCCTTGTTGGAATCAAAACCGATGGTTAGTTTTGGTAATGGACTCAGAGATTGTTGAACCTGCTTTCTGGAACAGAATCATGGTAAACTGCCAAAAATCCAATTACCTGAACTGAGGATCAGGGTTCATTTGGCAGAACCATTTCTCTGGCAGCTTGTTGATGTCAATGCCATCAGGAAGTTTACGCCACTGCAGACAGCTATCACACTGCGCCCAGTTTTGATCTGGTCGCTTCCTAAAGACAAACCGGCATGGTTAAACACATATGCAAACACAAATTTGAATGAATGAAAACCTGATGCCAGTCGCTGCGAAGTGTACTAACTTGATATCTTCTGGTAGTATGGTGCTATTTGGATTTTCTTTCGTCTTTCTGTAGCGTATCTCTTTCCAGTACTCCTCCAATTTAATCCCCAAATTATTCATGGTTTTCCTGTGCCAAGAAAGTTTGCATCAGACAGACATCAGACTGTGCCTCACCCACCCAAACCTCATTATGACCTCAATCGAGCCTTCGAGGTGATAAATGTAATCAGGAATGCTATTACCTGTACTTGTCATTCTCCATAAAACTCTGTTTGTTGTGAGTGGGATCCAAAAAGTTACATTCTATGACCCCAATGACTCCAACACCGTTGTTGTTGGCCTGTAGGAAGCAACATTTTAGCAAATGATAACATCTACATCATTCTACATGTTAAAACACGTGATTAAAGAAAAACTCACTTAAACAGCAGAAACTGACCTTAAGCTGACAGCCGACACGTTCGTAAGCTTTAATGAGCCGATTCTTGTGATACATCATTATGCCACACTGGTCTTTGCTTTTGGTGTTATACCCAAAAGTAATAGGAATTCTTCGGGTCTAGCATACAATTTAAGGAAAACGCAAAAAAACAGCAGAATAAACATATCACCAAAATTATACAGTTGTAGAAAAGCTGTGTAAAAAGGATACCAGGAAAGTAGGCTTATAGTGATCCTTTCTGATCCAGGCCAGGCTCTTGGCGATGAGCTGAGATTTCACCTTTTGACCCCGAACTATGATCTGCATTCGAGGCTTCAGGTACAGAATGCTGGAAAATGCCTACACCCACCCACAGATGTCATTTTACTTAAACAATCAGAAGAATCGTGAAAAAGAAAACAGGGTGGAGCTCATAAATTGGGGGAAATCTCTAAAAGCCATGATTAAGAGTGACTATTTTACAGACCTCCTTAATGCAATATCTGCCTGTAATTTTTCAGCTTATAAAGTGTTTTCCTTATATATGAGAGAGAGGGATCCATGCATTCATAGATTTTTAAAAAATCTTTTTATCTTTTATAATCACCTTTAAAGTGTATGTGCCAATAACATCATGTACAGTAAAACAGGCATGGAGAACAGCACTGACTGGGAGAGGCTTTGAAAAATGACATACTCAGTTCAATTCAACATATAATACTTTAAGAATGCACAAGCATCTACCTATCATCTGTGATATAATTATGTAGAATTATAACGTATTGTTCATAAACAGGCAGCCTAACATTCATGAAACATTCTTATATTAAAACACTCAAATTTGCCTCAGTGCCCCACAGGCCTCAATGTGAGCTTGAAGCCAATTATAATTTTTAAGTTGTTTAATGTGTAGGTGCTCACAATAAACAGATTTTTAATGAAAGGCCTGGGACTTCGGTAGCATAAAAAAGTGGCTATTCTTTGTGCCCATGAGGATCAGTCACTCTTTTTACCATTATTTAGTAAAAGTTAGGTATCAGACTAACGCTTAAAGCTTTCACTTGAGTGAAGTAACTCACATTGCTGCTACTGCTAAGTAGAGATGGCACGATACCACTTTTTTATGTCCGATACCGATACCGATATCATAAATTTGGATAGCTGCCGATACCAATATGAATCTGATATAGTGTTTTTTAATCAACAAAACTGTTTTTTTAAATATCTTGCTGCATTTTGTATAAGTTCATACTCAAGTTTAAAACAACAACTACACTAAAGCTATTCTGTTATACCTGTATGCAAAAAAAAAATTTCATAGTTCAGCAATACTGATCAATCTAATAAACTTAAACCTACACCATCCTCCCTATTCTGGTATTTTAAAGAGTACTTAGCGTAAATATTAAGCAACCTAACTAATAGGGTTCCAACTCCCAGCAACAACAAAAATAAATAAATAAAAAATAGGGAACCACCCCTCACGCTCCACCTCATGATGCTTAATCGACGTAATCAACCTTAATTTGATGCAGTGTGAAAAAAAAATGCACAGAAATCAATTATTTTTCAAGAAATATTAAATAGATTCAACATCTTTCTTCAACAAAATTGCAGACTGCACAGATGGTACCTTCCCAAAGGAAAAAGTACTATAGCTTACTAGGGTATATTAGACTTAATAGTCACTATATACAGTAATTGACTTCTATTCATTTTACATCAAATTAAAACTTTGGGTGTCAGATAATTATTTATTAAAAGCTAGACATTTTAAATGAGAATAAGAAAGAAAAGTATGTCTTTGTGCCCCCTTTTCCCTGTTAATGCCCTATCGGCCCCCCTGGCTAAACTTTGCTAGATCCGCCCCTGCACAGTTACCAGCGTCAGCTACGTAGAAAAAGATCCTCGAGTAGAAAGTAATAATAAATAAATTCTAACAACAGCTGATCAAGCTTAAACGTGCTGCTGTTGTTCAGCCGCTGGTTTCCTCTTTCTGGTGCAAAGTGGGCCAAAACAAACTAGAGAACGGACTCGCGACAGAAAAGCCGATCAGCTGATCATTAAGCAGTTTCATGATTGAAGTAGCAGCAGAGAGGCAGTCGCTCCATATATCGTCTTGTTAAGCTTAACGCAGAAATGCTTTACAAACATTCAGAGATGGACTTACACACTTGCTTTACTTCTCTCGGGATAACTTTGTCGGAGATGAAATGCCGGGTTGCTAGCGAAGCTCCACATGCTATCCAGACCACCGACAGGTCCCGCATGCCACAGCCGCTCTATCACGTGATGCATACTGCTCCGACGTGCTAACGTTCTGAGGCGAGTTACGGCGTGTTGCAAGTTTTGTGAGGTGCTTTCGTGATATTTAATGGATCGGATTACATTTTTTATTTTTCTCCGATATCCGATCCAGTAATTTAGGTCAGTATCGGACCGATACCGATACGTAATATCGGATCGGTCCATCTCTACTGCTAAGTAATGTTAGCCAATTTTACAGCATATTTCATAAATCACTATGCCATAACTACTGGGGCGAACGTGGCTCAGGAGTTGGCAGTTCGCCTTGTAATCGGAAGGTTGCTGGTTCGAGCCCTGGCTCTGACAGTCTTGTGTCATTGTGTCCTTGGGCAAGACACTTCACCCGTTGCCTACTGGTGGTGGTCAGAGGGCCCGGTGGCGCCAGTGTCCGGCCAGCCTCGCCTCTGTCAGCGCGCCCCAGGGCGGCTGTGGCTACAATGTAGCCTGCCAGCACCAGTGTGTGAATGACTGAATGTAGTGTAAAGCGCTTTGGGGTCCATAGGAACTAAGTAAAGCGCAGTGCATTTCAGTCATTTCTTCAGCAAGGTTGATAGCTGGCAAAATAATAATAAAAGTTTCCAAAATTAGCATATTTTATTTACACATACTCAAAAATGATTTACTAGGACTCACCTGTCATGTGACTCAGTGTCATTTTTCATCAAACACTTATTTTATTTCTCTATCTGATAAGAAAACTATTCGGTCAGATAGTTATTTGTGGTGAATGAAATACAGTTTCAAGCACGTTTAAGCATCACATCTGAAATTCAAGCGCTTTTCAAACCTTGAAAAGACTATATTCAAGTATTTTCACCTGTACGAACCCTGCCTGAAGCATACCCCATCCTCTCTGAAACATGGTGGAGTTATGTCATGGGCATGTATGGCTGCCAGTGAAACCGAGCCACTACTGTTTACTGGTGAAGTGACTGCTGATAGAAGTACCAGGATGAACTGTGGAAGTATGCAAGGCTATACTCTCTGCTTCAAAAATATATTAATCTGAGCCTGGGGACTCAGATGGGGGACTGTATACAAATGGCTGCAATTCTTTAACAGTTAATGCAAAGCTTTTGTTTAATCCCACAAATCCCTCTGCTGTTTAATTTTACTGTGTAGGTGCACAGAGGTAAACTTACAAAAATTGTGTCACTGTCAAAAAAAAAAGCTGAACCTGTGGATCTAACCAGAAGTTGCCCACTGGACTGAACTGTGATTAGCATCTAAAGCTGTTGCACTCTCATTTTTGGATGCATAATTATGTTGAGGACAAAGAGGCTTTCTCTTTTAGCACCAAGTGCTAATGGTTTATTTCAGGGCATGCACATTTATGCTGCTTACCCGAAGCGAGTACATGCTCTCAGGGATGTGTGACGTGATCTTGTCTGGACGCTGATTAGTGTCATTCTCTGCACTGTAAACCTCAGATGGAATTCGGATGTCGTACCGATCCTTCTCAAAATCAAACTCTGTTGTTCCAGTAGATGTCCTGACAAAAAAACAAAACAAGACACAGTTTATGTTATTGGTTATTAGTGCAAAAGACAGTGAGAATATAAGTGCAGAGAGGGAGGACTTTGTCATGCAATATTTCTTAGAACTATGTTTACAAAAAGTTAGAACCCTCTGGAAAATGTGAAATAAATTGAAAGGAAGGATTGCAAAAGACTAAATACTGAGTTGGGAAGGCATTTACCTCGCTCTAAAAAGCAGTGTGAATAAGTGGTTAACAGTTTAGGTATAGAGAAAAACCAATTAACTGAGTCATTAGGGCGTGCATGTTTTGAACTACTATTGGTATGAAAATCAGAAGGATTTTCTTTTTGGAAATCATGGATGCATCATCCTTGAGGTAAATGTAATGGTATGGAGTGCATTTCAACAAATGGTGTGCAGTTGACATCCAGTTAATTTGCCCTCTTTGTCATGCAAAGAAAGCTTCCAGATCTGTAAACTATCATCTTTTTATCAGGCAAACAAGAAAGATGGTGATTTGATTCTTGTAGGAATGATGATAATCTGTTCATTTGTTTTATCTTATTGATCCAGTAATGAGAGGCTTTAACTAGCAGGCTTTAATTGCAACAGTATAGCCTCTGAAATCACATATGACCCTTTATTCCTGTGTGGACCACAGACAGACCTGCGGAGGTTCCAGATGATGATCCGTGTGCCAGTTTTCGACGTGGATCCCGGCAAACTAATTGCATGAATCTCTGAGAGTAGCTCTTCTTGTGTGCTGAAAGGGGAATACTGCAGAATGGCCTGTAGACTGGATTTCTGGTCCTCTCTTACACAGAGTAAAGGAGAAGTTAAGGACGGAAAACAAAGGAAAAAGGGAAGTATGACTTATGACAAAAGATGACAAAAAAATACCCTTCTCAATGACATTTACAGCTACAAACCTAGCACATCTCACATGCTAGGTTTGTAGCTCAGTTCAGATTTTCTCCTACTCCATTCTTCAAATAAATCAAATCCTACTTGATAACATTTAGCCCGACTCCACTCATACAATCATGTGAAGAAGAAGGTTTGTTCATGATGAGGTGCTGCTAATCAAATGAATTTGATTAAATGATGATTGACATGTTTGAACACTTCTAAAAAAGCAGAAGATTTGGCCCGTATGAAGCATTCAGGTAACTTCACACAGTATCAGAACTATACAGAAAACAATTACTTTGTGTTATTGCTGCTAAAGATGTTTCTGCAACACATTTCTCCCTCTGAAAACGCTACGTCCAAAACAGAATCAACCTTTTGGGATCTACTTACCTGGATGACTGAGCGTGCATCAAGACACGTGTTTCTACAAGCTACTGAATTATGCATAAAGTGCTGGTGCACGGTGCCAGGCATCACAGTTCTGATTATTTCTCCTGAATTCTTTTCTATCAGACACTACCGGACCTCTGCTTTAATAGTCTGACTCTTGGGAACAATTCACAGTGCACAACCCTTTAAACATGGAGATAAAAACTCCAACAACAATAGTCCTGGTCAAGTCTTTGCTTTTCTACAGACCTCACTTGTAAACCAGTAGAACAGGACAACCACAGATCTAAATAAAACAAATACAACAGCAAGACTGGAAGCACTTCAGAGGTGTAAGAAGAGATTAAATCAGAGTTATAAAATTTTTGTTTTAGCAAAGTTGCAGGACTTGGTTATCACACCTTTTATCTAGTCTCTAATTTTGATTTATGTTTTTTTTTTTAAAGGAATCTCTTTTCTCTCCCTTTTTTCTCTCTGAGATCTCTGGATTGCTCCTGTTCTTTTTCAGCTGACTTAATTTGATCCTGGAGTAATGAATACATAGCTGATGTATAATATTTCATTAGAAAAGGATATAGTTCTTGGAGTCGCTCTCTTCAAAGGAAACAATAGGTACAATTATTTGATCTGCACCAATCTTTTCCAGGTAAGTCTGGGAGAGCATCCCCACGCATAAGCTCCTCTTCGACTTGGAGAAGACAATAGCATCTTTGCCAAGACGCATGGAGCCAGACTTGAAGCCATTGCCATAGATTCCAATTGGATCTTTACCGTTCAGGGGCATCTTGTCACTGTATCCGAAGCTGAAGGAGAGAAAATGCAATTTTTTTTTTACCAGTTTTGCAAACCATAATTCTCCCTCAGAAGGGAAGCAGTATGCAATCAGTTCCATTTGTCTGACTGTCCGTTAGCAGTCTAGCATCCACAGTTTTCAAGATATCATGTTTAACTTTTGTCTGATGGCAGGTACCAAAAGCATCTCTAGGTGATTTAATTTTTGATTTAATTTAATATGGTCATGATCAAGGTCAAGGTCACACCAAATGTGGAAATCAGTTCAAATGCTATCTTACGCACAATTTATCATGGCTTCAATCTTCACAACAACATACTAGGCCTCGGAAGACATGAGCACCTAGGTTGGCTAAGCATTTGACCTTAACCTTCATTGTTAGCACCAAATTTGTAATGCGCCTTAACATTGGTTGCCAACCAAGAAGAAGAAGAAGCTGTGAGCCAGGAGGGAGGAGGTGAGTGAGTGATTCGTTCGCTCTATGATTCAGCACAGGAGGGAGGGGGTGAGTAGCTCAAATGTGCTGTTAGCATGTTAGCAGAGCGATGCTACTGTAAACCGAGGAGTTATTTTCTTGATGTGAGCTTCTACTCAGGGTTTTTCCTTCCAGTTCAAAGCAGAATTTTTTTTTGTTAAGATACTAGATGTTGTGTTTTTCTCCACAATTTTAATTATAAGCTAGATACATTGCTGCTAACAGCAACAGGGATGAGTCAGTGAGTCAGTTGAGCTTGTGAATCATGATTCATGAGTCAGTAAAGTGATTCTCGAGTATTGAACGATTCGTTCATGATTCGCGCGTCACTACAAGAGACCATATCGAGTAACACATGATATGAAAAGGCATGGTGAGAGCTGTACAATACACTTTTAATTTCTTCAATACGACACCCAATGATGGCACAATGACATCATAAAATTCTGCAAACCACACACTCCATGAATTTATGTTAAAATCTCAAGGTTTTACAAAGATTTCAATCTTCTGAAATCGGACTTTCCACAAGTTTCAAAAAATGACACCGTAGTTGCATCTGTACCTGAGCATCTTATGCATTGTTTTATTGTCCAGCCCATTTCCATTATCCATGAAGCTGAGGCATTCTTCTCCTTTGACCACAGTTTTATCAATCCAGAACTGTTTGGCACTGACGTCTGGGTCGTAGGCATTGTCTGTCAAAAACAGTTTTAGGGAGCATTTAAAATCCAAATATGAACGCCAGAATTACAGTGTAGATGAGCAGCAGGGAGAGACTACTTTTTTTTTTTTTTACAGAGGACCTATTTTTCTGCTACATACAGTGTACATATTAAACAGACTCATAAAGTTAGATTCGTGCAGAAATATAGTAAAGATATATATATATATATATCTTCACTATTATATTACATATTATTGTTATTTATTGTATTTTTTTTAACATGAAACAAGACATACAGTTCAATCAAGTAAATATTTGACTTTGTTATATAATCATCTGCCTGTGTCGTTACAGCTGTTGTTCTCAGAATTGGAAGTGAAATAGAAACCAACCTCGAAATACAATGAGATCACAGTGACTCACCAATCAGTTCAGCTATAGCGCTGAAGGGCCAGGTGTGGCTGGTGGAGTTACTGTGCAGAAACTTGGGCGAAAGCTACAAGTGAAACAAATTCAATTTCACAAATTAGTTGCATTTTATATCACATCCACCACAACAAAGGGGCTTTACTGACTTTATTTATTTTTACTGCATGGAAAATATGCTCCATGTTTAAAACAAAGGTTTGATGTAATTTTGAAACCAAAACCTGGTCAGCTCAGCGCTGCACTGGTCAATTTAGTGAAAATACATGCAAATCTTTGCAGAAGAGATCAGACTCGTAATAGGGAAGAACAGTAAGGGGAAGCATGTAGCAACAGCACAGGAAATCCAGATAAAAATGTTTGTGTAAATTCTTATTAACACAAAAACTGAATCAGCTAATCACATGGCAGTAATTCAGCATGGTCAAAACAACCTGCTGAAGTTCAAACCAAACATCAGAATGAGAAAAAAAGGTGAGTGAAGGATTTGCTCTGTAAGCAAACTGGTGCGGGTGAAGGAAGGGTGGTAGACAGTCTCTGATGTGCTGAGACAGTATCTGCTCCAAAAACTTCATTACTACAGACGTGAGGGCTACAGGTCTGTAGTCATTGAGATCGGAATGATGGTGGAGACCTTCAGATTGGTGGGAATGGTGGCATGAGTCAGGGAGAGGTTCAGCACCCTTCTAAAGAAGGTGTTGAGGTCCTCTGCGAGTTTGAGGCTGCTGTCGGCAGTTGGGGGCTCTGTTCTAGTTGGTGAGAGATTGGGATGCCGCTCCACACCTGGCTGGGGGTTGTTATCAGTGAGGAAGCCCTCGATCCTCTTCTTATAAGCCTCCTTTGCCTGTTTAATACCCATCCTCTGGTTGGCACTGGCAGGTTGCACAAGGAAATGACCCTCAGCATGAAGGTTAAGTTACGAGTTCTAATCAGAGCCTGGATTTTACTTGTCATCCAAGGTCAGTAGGGCTGAACGATATATCGCATTTGCGATAATATCGCGACATGATCAAGTGCAATTTTCTAACCGCAAAGGCTGCGATTATACTCTGGACATGTCCAAATTCATGGGCTGCATCCTCCTGAGGCCGCATTTGTAGACCGATTACGTCACAGCGACGCGCCGAAGGCTGTCCAAATTACTACCATATCCCAGAATTCATAGCGCGGCCCAGCCAAACTCCAGTTTCCAGCAATGGCGGCCGCTACTAAGTTTTAAAATTACTCATACTAATCTTTCTGGGTCACAAAATAAACTTTTAACATATTTTCAGGCGAGAAAGTAGCTGTGTAAACATCAAATATCTGCTCGGTTTATCAAGATATCCCATATTTGCAAAAGTGCTTCGACGTTTTCAGAGGCGTCTGCTACCCACCAGCTCGACAGCTAGCCGGGAGCTCGAGGGTTACTGATGCGGCCGAGAACGGCACAACTCCCGGCACATCATTTTCAGATCACCGCGGAGTTTCGCTGCTCGGGTTAAACGTAATATATAAGTCACTTAGACAACCTAAAAATGTTATTGTTGGGCTTTTTTCAGTGTTTTGTTTGTTCGTGAGTAAATCGGTTTGGCTGAGATTAAAGTTATTAGATTAGATAAAATAAAACTTTATTAATCCCCCGGGTGGGTTCCTCCTTGGTTTTCACACAGCTGACTAAACGTCAAACAGAAAACTGATTAAACAGAAGTATGAGACAGTCGAGAATTTACACCAGTGTCTGGTTATATTTTAGATAGCAAGAAGCAGACGGCCGAGTTTATTAAACTCCACCGAGACAGCGGTGACGCTAATCAGAACTAGACCGTCCAATTTCACGCCTTTAAATTTTAAAGGCGTGTTTGTGTGTGTGTTTATACAATTGCTATTATGTTTGCACTTTATGTGTAATGTTACTGACTGCAGAGATCAGTAAGATGTGTGTATTTTTTATTTATTAGTTTTATTTATTTAATATTATTTTTTAATTGAATGACTGTCTAGTAGTTCACAGATGTCGAAAAACTGAGTGTGGTAAAGCCACTGATTTTTTTTATGTATATTTCTGCAATCTGCACATTGTACTGACTTTCATTTTAATGTTTACACCAGGGTTCCTTGTCAGCACTTTATGCTCAGATGTTTGTAAGCTAAAAATAAACTATTGTGTATGTTCAAATATACTGTTGTGATTGAAGAAGTTAAATAAAAATGTCAGTCATCAATTCATGCATCACCTCATGTCATCATAACAGAGGTCTGTCTTCCAGGAAAGAACAGTTTAAAATTAATGTAATATAGTATTGGCCATACTATATGATGTATTGCTTGTCTTTGTTTAATAATACAGAAGACAAAGACCTTAAAAAATAATCGCATCGCAATCGCAATATTGGGGCAAAAAATCGCAATTAGATTATTTTCCATAATCGTTCAGCCCTAGTTTTCAGTTAAGTTTTTGTCACTGTCACATTTTCTACACGGCAGTTAATGTAGAAAAGGACAGAGTGATTGCAGGTCTCCAGATCCTGCTGTTTAAAAATGGACCAGTTTGTCAGATTAAAACAGTCCTATAGCTGGAGGAGAGCATCACCTGGCCATATGTTACTAACCACACGAACCTTGAAGCAGATGGGCTGAAGACCACACTGGGTGGCACTCCCCTCAGCTAAGAACATGCAAACTGAGGCTCCAGTTTGCTCAAATTAACCCAACAGCAGAATGGAAAAATGTTGCTTGTTCTAATGAGTCTCTGCTTGCTGGTGTAATGGTCAGGTCAGAAAACAACATGCCTTGTATCAAAAGTTCAGGGTGGTGGTAACAGTGTAATGGTGTGTGGGAAACTACCAACTGAGAACCGTTTAAACCTTACAACATAACTGAATACTGTTGCTGGCCATGTTCATCCCCTCATGACTACAGTGTACCCATTGTCTGATAGCTGCTTCTGGCAGGATAACGTAACATATCACAAAGCTCAGATCATCTCAAACTGGTTTCTTGAACATGGCAATGAGTTCACTGTGCATCTTTGCATATTGTTTTTAATGTGTTACATTTGTTTACCTTATTGCTTGGTATTGTCATTTTTTCTCCACCACTGCAGAGCTTCAGCCAAGACTACAGATGACAATGTCTGGTATAACAGATCTATATCGTAACTGTTCAACACTTAGAAAGCTGATATTTATTTGGTCATAAACAGAATCAATTCAAGTAGGTGGAAATTATGCAAAGAAACTGTCTAAGGAGCTTGGAAAGAAAAGCGCCTGGACTTCTTTAAGTTGCTTGAAGACATTTCACCTGTCATCTGAGAAGCTTCTTCAGTTCTAGAGTCAAATGTTGGAGAGCTCCAGATTTAAGCCCTATGGGAGTGTCCCCCCAAGAGGGACACCGGACCCCTTAATGATCTACCTAATCACATGAGCCAAGGCGTGAAAATGGGTTTAACTAAAAATCAGCCCACATCAGCTCATTGTGAAATCTACCCCCACCCTATCATGTGATTTCTTGAGGTTGGATGTATATGGCAGACAGTTGGTTTCATAAACCACCGCCTCTGTTCAAAGATGGTCGCTCACAGTTGACATAGATGGCTTCTTTCACTCCTCTTTAAAAACCATCAGTCTTCTCTGTCCAAAATGTGAACATTGGTGTCCTCGAAGGAGTGACCTTTGTCCTTTAGATGCAGAAGGACAGCCGAGTCTTGTCCTGTCTAGGTGGCTCTTCTATGTTGTGCCATGCTTTTATGAAGTGACTGTTCGGTCTGTCCAATGTAGAGGTCTGAGCATTCCCCCCTACACTGTACAGCCTATACTACGTTGTTAAGTTTGTGTTTAGGAGTTCTGTCTTTGGGATGAACCAGTTTCTGTCTGAATGTGTGGACACACACTCTGACTGAAATGACTCTGACCTGGATGACTGAGAACCTTCACAGACATATGCAAAGAAGCTCCGCAGTCAAACAAAGGTGACCTAAACGACTTTAATCCCTTGTTTTGCTTTCACAAGTGTGATAACACGAGGGACACACTTACTACTAGGGCTGCCACGATTAGTCGTCTAGTCACGATTACGTCGACTATCAAAATCGTCGACAAAAGAGGAGAGATTGAAACCTTGAAGCAGATGGGCTGAAGACCACACTGGGTGGCACTCCCCTCAGCTAAGAACATGCAAACTGAGGCTCCAGTTTGCTCAAATTAACCCAACAGCAGAATGGAAAAATGTTGCTTGTTCTAATGAGTCTCTGCTTGCTGGTGTAATGGTCAGGTCAGAAAACAACATGCCTTGTATCAAAAGTTCAGGGTGGTGGTAACAGTGTAATGGTGTGTGGGAAACTACCAACTGAGAACCGTTTAAACCTTACAACATAACTGAATACTGTTGCTGGCCATGTTCATCCCCTCATGACTACAGTGTACCCATTGTCTGATAGCTGCTTCTGGCAGGATAACGTAACATATCACAAAGCTCAGATCATCTCAAACTGGTTTCTTGAACATGGCAATGAGTTCACTGTGCATCTTTGCATATTGTTTTTAATGTGTTACATTTGTTTACCTTATTGCTTGGTATTGTCATTTTTTCTCCACCACTGCAGAGCTTCAGCCAAGACTACAGATGACAATGTCTGGTATAACAGATCTATATCGTAACTGTTCAACACTTAGAAAGCTGATATTTATTTGGTCATAAACAGAATCAATTCAAGTAGGTGGAAATTATGCAAAGAAACTGTCTAAGGAGCTTGGAAAGAAAAGCGCCTGGACTTCTTTAAGTTGCTTGAAGACATTTCACCTGTCATCTGAGAAGCTTCTTCAGTTCTAGAGTCAAATGTTGGAGAGCTCCAGATTTAAGCCCTATGGGAGTGTCCCCCCAAGAGGGACACCGGACCCCTTAATGATCTACCTAATCACATGAGCCAAGGCGTGAAAATGGGTTTAACTAAAAATCAGCCCACATCAGCTCATTGTGAAATCTACCCCCACCTATCATGTGATTTCTTGAGGTTGGATGTATAATGGCAGACAGTTGGTGTCATAAACCACCGCCTCTGTTCAAAGATGGTCGCTCACAGTGGACATAGATGGCTTCTTTCACTCCTCTTTAAACCATCTGTCCTCTCTGTCCAAAATGTGAACATTGGCTCCTCGAAGGAGTGACCTTTGTCCTTTAGATGCAGAAGGACAGCTCGAGTCTTGTCCTGTTAGGTGGCTCTTCTATGTTGTGCCATGCTTTTTGAAGTGGCTGTTTCGGTCTCTCCAATGTAGAGGTCTGAGCATTCCCCCCTACACTGTACAGCCTATACTACGTTGTTAAGTTTGTGTTTAGGAGTTTCTGTCTTTGGGATGAACCAGTTTCTGTCTGAGATGTGTGGACACACCTCTGACGAAGATACACTCTGACCTGGATGACTGAGAACCTTCACAGACATATGCAAAGAAGCTCCGCAGTCAAACAAAGGTGACCTAAACAACTTTAATCCCTTGTTTTGCTTTCACAAGTGTGATACCGAGGACACACTTACTGATAGGCTGCCACGATTAGTCGACTAGTCACGATTACGTCGACTATCAAAATCGTCGACAACTAATTTAATAGTCGACGCGTCGTTTGAAGCTTTGTAAGATCCAAAAGACGCAGGAATAAGTAGTAGGATTTAAGAGTGTAATAACGGACTGAAACAGAAGATGGCAGCACTGCATGTACAAGGATGCCAGCTGCCGTTAAACCCCGAAGAAGAAGCTGTGTCCCAGAATTCATAGCGCAGCCCAGCTCAGTTTCCAACAATGGCGGCAGCTAGTTAGTAGAGCAGGGCGATATGGCCAAAAATATTTATCACGATATATATTTGAAAATTTGCGATAACGATATAACTGACGATATAATTGATGCGAGACAAAATACAACTCCACAACATTACTAGCGCAAAAAGACAACCTTCCATTTATTTTCACTTAAACAAGAAGCTGGTTTTTATGTACATTAAAGCTTTATAAAAATGTAACAGTGCAAATGCAAATTCCTTGCTGAAAGTTTAACCAAAAGGCATTTCCAGTAGAAATGGGCTGACATATCCTGAGCATAACCATGTATAATATCCACTGAAGTTAAAAAGAGGTGCTTTGCAACATTAAACTGCAGTGTGCAGTACGTATTTTTCGGACCATAAGGTGCACGGATTATAAGGCACATTAAGCGAAACAAAGCAGTCAGATAAATCAAACTTTATTAAACTCATTCTTCTTGCTTCCTCCACTTCTGTACCATTGATTCATTAATGTTGAATTCTCTGGCAGCTGCTCTATTCCCATGTTGTTGCAGTATATTAATGACTAACCTCGTATTGTGGATGGATTATCTCAGTTGTTCTCCTGACTGAAGTTTGGTCCGTTTACAGCATCCTGCCATGCGATTGCATTTGTCTCTAACTATCAGGAACCTTCACGTTAACTTTTATAAGTGGAAAAGTGTTAGTGTTCGTCCTCCAGCTTCACTGTTTATGTTATGCTAACATAGCTGTGTCGCTAGCGATCACGTAGCACATCATTATATACCAGCTAGCCCAACTTCAGTAACCCTACAAACGTCACTGCTGTTTAGTTTCCTGTCTTCATTTATGTTGGAAGTGATAGCAGAGCTGTACGTTTGAATTTTTTCAGAAATCTCTCAGTCAGAACATGCTATATCATGCTTAGGTAACTAGCGAAACTAGCGAGCTAACTTCCGCTAGCTTCCTGCTAACTTCTAACTCCGTTAAATGTAATAATTTTGTTTTCATGGATGCCTGGAAGTTAAACTTCATAGTTACACCTGGTAAAGCAGCAATGCTGATCGTTTTATTAAAGATGAAAGAATTTAGACAGTTTTTAACTCTCAGTGATGCTGCAGTGTTCGTTTGACCTGAAGCATACGGAGTTTAGGACCCAGATTACTCCCAGATTTAAGAGCATCTTAGTCCGACAAATACGACAATAACGACGGCCGCTTGCATGTTCTGCAAAAAAATGTGCTTTGTCGTGTATCTGACGGACAAACACCAAACCAGTTCCACATCACTGAAGTTGCACCATTTTTACAAACCAATTCTGGTTCATCTGTTTCACTCAACAATCGGCCATGTGCGTATGAAAACAAAGGCACTGCGCATGCGCGTTTTACTCATTCTATCGCGATATTTCATTTTCCTATCGTTGCCTAACATTATACCGGTATTACCGTGAACGGTATAATATGGCCCAGCCCTAGTTAGTTTTAATATTACTCTTATTATTCTTTCTGGGTCACAAAATAAACGTTTAACATATTTTCAGGCGAGAATGTAGCTGTGTAAACCTCAAATATCTGCTCAGTTTATCAAGACACCACATATTTTCAAAAGCGCTCCGACGTTTTCGGAGACGTCTGTTACCCACTAGCTCGATAGCTAGCCGGGGGCAAGGCTCACTAGAGCCGTGAGAACACCGGACTCCCGGCAAATCGTTTTCAAACCCACCGCCGTCTTTCGCTACTCAGGTTAAACATGATATATAAGTCACTTAGATAACTTAAAAATGTTATTGTTTGGCTTTTTTCAGTTTTTATTTGTTCCTGAGTAAATCGGTTTGGCTGAGATTAAAGTTATAGTTTTTACACAGCTGAATAAATGTCAAGCAGACAACTGATTATCAGAAGTGTGAGATGCTCGAGAATATACTCCGGTGTCCGTTATATTTTAGATAGCAAGGAGCAGACGGCTGAGTTTATTAAACTTCACCGAAACAATCTGCAAATTTCATTAAAATTTAATAAACTATCATCTTGTCTTTATTTTTAGTTAGCACACCTTAAACACTTCAAGCTGTAAGCTAATGATAGTTATATAAGAGCAGATGCTGCTGGTGCAATAAGCTGTACGTTTTACGTCCAATGGATGCATGATCTGATTAGTCGACTAATCGCAAAAATAATCGGTGACTAGTCGACTATCAAAATAATCGTTTGTGGCAGCCTACTACTTAGAAGTAAACAAGAAGGACTTTAAGAGGTAGAGGGAAATGTCTGTGAAGGTTCTCAGTCATCCAGGTCATCGTAGTCAAAGGAGCTTGCAAAGAAAAGCGTCTGGACTTCTTTAAGTTGCTTGAAGACGTTTCACCTCTCATCCGAGAAGCTTCTTCAGTTCTAAGGTCAAATGGTGGAGAGTCCCAGATATAAACCTAGTGGGAGTACACCCCCACAGAGGGACAAAAGGACCCCCTGATGATCCTCTAATCGCCTGAGCCAAGGTGTGAAACTGGGTGTGGGTCCCAATCAGCCAGAGTTTCGGGTGTGTTCATTGTGAAACCTGGCCCCACCTTATCATGCGAATTCCTGAGGTCAGATGGCCCAGGATGTGAGTGGGCGTTAAGGCGTCTGGGAAGGGATCTCAAAACTGGATTATAGATGGCAGAGAGTTGGTGTCGTAAACCCCGCCTCTGTTCAAAGATGGTCGCTCACAGTGGACATAGATGGCTTCTTTCACTCCTCTTTCAAACCATCTGTCCTCTCTGTCCAAAATGTGAACATTGGCATCCTCGAAAGAGTGTCCTTTATCCTTAAGATGCAGATGGACTGCTGAGTCTTGTCCTGTGGAGGTGGCTCTTCTGTGTTGTGCCATGCGCTTGTGAAGTGGCTGTTTGGTCTCTCCAATGTAGAGGTCTGGGCATTCCTCGCTGCACTGTACAGCATACACCACATTGTTAAGTTGTGTTTGAACAGTTTAGGTGGTGGTTTACGACACCAACTCTCTGCCATCTATAATCCAGTTTTGAGATCCCTTCCCAGACGCCTTAACGCCCACTCACATCCTGGGCCATCTGACCTCAGGAATTCGCATGATAAGGTGGGGCCAGGTTTCACAATGAACTCACCCGAAACTCTGGCTGATTGGGACCCACACCCAGTTTCACACCTTGGCTCAGGCGATTA